>NW_020454871.1:38497-129784 GCF_003342845.1 Nothoprocta perdicaria
GGGGGCTTGGAAGGAGGTTTGGGAGCATCCTGTGGGGACGTGAGGCTCAGGAAACGTCCCCAGCGTTGGTGGCCTCCTGTGCAATGTGTCRGGACACCAGGGTGGGACGCAGAGGTGGCCGGAGGCAGCTGGGCCAGCAGGGCGAGTCGCTCGCGGGGCCTCCCGAACGGCGGATGTTCAGTGGGAAAGGGGCAGGCGGCACTGCCTGGGCCCCCTGCGGAATGCTGCTATTCACAAGCGCCCTTGGAATGGGAATGGGGCCCTGTGCCCTCCCTGCAGACGGTGACGACGCCTACAGGGTTTGCAAGAGGGATATTGCTGGCCCAAGTCCTGCTCACTGCTGGTGAATCGGGACCTGCAGGTCCTAAAGGTGATGTCCTTTCATCCACTTTGTCTGGGATTCTTGCTGTTCTCCTAAGTGTGGTGCTTCCTGTCTAAATCTCTTCCATGTTTGGCTCCCTCTTGCTGCAGACCATGGCAGCCAAAGAGCTTTCTGCAGGTGCCCTCCTTGACAGGAGCATGAGGATGAGGAGAGAGGCTGGAGAGCGGAAGGTGCTCTGGGCCTGGGGCCTCCTGAATGTCAACATTGCATGCATGACCTCTACTGACATGTATGTTGGTTGTTAATCTGCCTCCATGACGTGGAACATGCTGCTTTGTGAGGGCCTCGGTATTTCTGCTTCTTTCAGGGAAACCAAAACAGTGGGCAAGTAATCACACCTCCCCTGTATGATTCCTCCAAGACTCTAATCTGGCATCCAGATGAGAACTGACATTATCATCATCTACATCCCCATCTGTAACCAAAGGGATGAGCAGAGCTGTCATCACCACTCACCCTTTGCTTCTTCAGATTTCAGTGCTAGTGAAGGAGCAGGGAGCGTTTCATTCCACCAAGGCACTTGTCTTGGCACCCTTCCACTCCTGGGTCTTCTGTGGACACCTCTGAAGGTCCCATGTGGCCACAAATCTAAGCAGGCTGCAAAAGCAGGCCCTGGTATTCACGTGGGGTGGGCAGACATTTAAGCAGCCATGGAGCTGCCAGGGTGAAGGGCACCCCAGAGCTCACACAACTTGTAAACTATATCTGCTGCCTCCACAGCGCGCTTTGGAAGCAGAAAATAGTTTTCTGTAGAAAAGACTACCAATTCTTCCCAAAGTAGTTGTAATGAATGGAAGAGATGGGCATGATGACACATAGATGTAGGCCAGAGTTCTCAACGCTGGGGAGGATCAAGGAGGACCTTTTCCCTGCCACCTGGCAGGCAGCTCACAAAGCCAAGAAATGCTTCACAACTCAGCCCTGAGGTCTTCCTGCAGCCCTAAAGCCCTTGGACAACCTGAAGAGGAAGTACTAGGTACCATTTCACATGAGGAAAAGAGTGCAAAGAAAGGTCTTCTTCCTTCCAGAAGGTAAAAATGGAGTACCCTCGGGAAAAGCTAGAGGTCCAGCCTCAGGTTCCAGCTGAGCAGCTGGATWATCAACAAACACAAAATCTGTAACAAGGCCAAGATGGGAACGGGATCTCCTGTTAGCCGTTACCTGTCCAGCAAGGGAGGACACAAGCTAACAGGAACTAATGCCAGTGTGCAGGCTTCCCAGGACAGCTCCCCAGAGCAGCCACCCACCTCCAGGCTGTAGTGGGGACCGAGCTGGCAGCCGGCCCCACACAGCCGCCAGGCACCTCAGGAAGCACAGGCGGGCACAGAGCTCCCGTCCCACAGCGCCAGGCGCTGCTCCTGGCACAGCTCTCACCCCCGGGACCCTGCAYGGCCATCCCACCCATCCCATCTCCTCTCCCTCCCCACGGCCCTGCGAGTTGCGCAGAGCYACGTGGTGACAGACCCAGCTGCCCCCGGCAGGCCGGCCTGCCCGGGTCCCTGCCCATGGAGCAGCCCGTGTCCCCGCCCGGCTCGCAGGGCCACCAGCAGGCTGAGGAGCGGCGGCAGTTGGCGCCACTCCGGGCGAACACGGGGCCACGCTCGGGACTCGGCGCCCGCACCGCACTGCTTGTCACCATCAGGCGCCAGCGCGGTGCGCTGCGAGCTGCCTCTGCTGGGCCTGGCGCACGCAGTGCTCTGCTCTGCGCTGCGCTGCTTTGCTCTGCTCTGTGCTGCTCTGCTTTGCTCTGCGCTGCGCTGCTTCGCGCCGCTCCGCGCCACGGCTCCAGAGCAGGGCGCTGCAAAGCGCAGGAGCAGGGTGCTCCAAGGGAGAGGAGCACGGCGCTCCAAAGGACAGCAGCACGGTGATCCACAGCACCAGAGCAGGGTGCTCCAAAGCACTGCAGCACAGTGCTCCAAAGCCCAGGAGCATGGTGCTCCAAAGGACAGGAGCACGGCGCTCCAAAGCCCAGGAGTACGGCGCTCCGCTCCACCCCGCCAAGGCAGCATAGAGCCCTGTCCAGGCAAAGCAGCACGGTGCAGCGCAGCACACCGCAGTGGCACAAGGCACCCCGCCACAGCAGCACAGCGCACCGCACCGCTCCAGCACAGCTCAGTGCACTGCACGATACGCCACGGCACAATGCAGCAACGCAGTGCAACCGCACAGCACAAGGTGGCACAATGTAGGGACCCTCTCTGTGGGTTCACGGGGGTCCTCCGCGTGCCTCCACGGTGGCTGGCACAGTGGGACACACACCACTGCCATGCTCCATGCTCCCTCCACACCTCTGCTGGTGCCACCATGAGCAGGAAGCACGCATGCTCCTCTAGCTAAGGACAGGTATAAGCAAGAGAACCAATCATGCACTCAAAAGTGAAAATGTGCATAATCGACACAAAAGAAATAGCACATGCTAACTCCTCTTGTCACCAAAAAACAGAATAAGCCTCTCAACACCCCTGTAGTATTAAGAAGCCACTTAGTCTTAGCCCTTTTGGCCCTAAACCTCTATCCCTCAGCACTGTAAACATAGCGCTAAGCCCTTATGACAGAAGACCTTTGGCCTCAAGCCCTTTAACCTTAAGCCTATCCCTTTAGTCCTAAACCCTAGCTTAGGCTTAGGGCATGGAGGTCCGAGGAGGCTGCACAAAAGTCCGTAAGGCCCCGGGAGTCAAGTGCTCAGGGAGGCTGCACAAAAGCTGGGAGGAACCTGGGGCCACATGCGCACAAAGGCCAGGGGAGGCTACGTGAAAGAGTGGAGGGCCCTCAAGGCCACTTGTGCATGGAGGCACGGCAAGGTGGCACAAAATCCCAAAGCGCCCCCAGGGCTATGTGCATGCAGTGACATGGATAGACTGAACGAAATCCCCGAGGGATCCTCGGGTCCACATGCGCATGTAGGAAAGTGTCAGTCACACAAAACCCTGGAGGGCTCCATCAACACATGCACACGGAGGCTCGCGGAAGCTGCAGAAAAGCCCAGAGAGCCCCCAGGGTCACGTGCACAAATACGGCCTGCGAGCAGCTCCARCACTGGCGACGGTCCGTGAGCTACGTGGTGCGTGCAGGTGTTTGGGCAGCCCCAGCAGGCTCTGCTCACGGTGTGCATCTCCACGGGGATGGTGGGGCTGTGCTGGTGTCTGAGCGAGGCAGCTCCTGGCACAGCAGGCAYATTGCCTTGGCTGGACTGCAGACAGCAGTGGTCAAGGACAGCCCTTAAGCCAGGAGCTGGGCTTAGGCCAGAGGGCACTGACACAGACTGCAGAGGGGTCAATCCTGCCTGAAGGGAGCACAGGCCGCCTCTGTGGGCAGCGGCTGGGGGCCTCTGTGGCAGGAGACGTTTCTCCTCCCTGTGGCTAAGGTGAGGGCCTGCTGAAGGAGGACAGTTTAGGCTGCAGACTCCCTATTCCCCTCCCTGCCTCTGAGACATCAAGTGTTTCCTGCACCTGTTCCTAAATTTTGCCATTCCGCCTCAGTCAGATGCCAGATTATCTCGTCTCCTGGACTAGAGGATGGAGGYGAGGGAGGGGAAATACACTTGGGTATTTAGGCTTATCCATTTTGGAGCCAGATAAAGCCTGCAAGAGGATGTGA
Organism: Nothoprocta perdicaria; assembly: GCF_003342845.1. NCBI lineage: Eukaryota > Metazoa > Chordata > Aves > Tinamiformes > Tinamidae > Nothoprocta > Nothoprocta perdicaria. The sequence goes on from NW_020454871.1 coordinate 42,477, forward strand.
ATTCCTCTGCCTGCCTCTTTCTCCGGATTATCTATAGCTGTAGCAGGACCTTTGATCTCCTCAAGTAATGTGATCCCAGGAGCTGAGGCCTGTGTGCGGTGCCCGGGGAGCCAGCATGAGCTCAGGTGCTCCCATGAGGCCTCCATGGGTCTCGCTGGGCCCTATGGAGCAATGCCCAGCTGCTTGGCTGAGCAGAATGGTCTGCAGCAGCTGCRTAGGCTGTGCTGCTGCCCAGGGGAAGGAAGATAGACAGGAAGGGCGTCTATAAGGAGRGGTAAAGTTGGCTTCGCTGGAGGTCAGAGGCAGCCTGGACAACATGGCACGGGGAGGGCAAGTGCTGCCCAGTGCTCATGCTGTTATAGATGAGGCAAGCCAATTTCTCATCTACATTTTATTAAAGTAAGCTGGATACAAAGGGTGACAGCCTGGATGCAATCACTCTCACACCCCGCCCTCAGTCCCCAAAKTYTCAGTATTTATAGAGTCCAAGCTCTGCCCTTGGTGGTCTTTCTAGAAGGTTCTCGAAGATTGTGATGAGGCTGCGCTGTGTTGTTGACGTTGCCTAATCAGGATGCGCTTGTGCCGGCTGTCGCTAGGTGGTCGTGATCCGCCTTCTGGTGGTCGTTTTTGGAGGAAGGCAGACTGCCCTCCTCAGTGCCCTCTGTCTCACCCCATTCCATATAATGAACAACATGTGGTTGCTTAACAAAATCTTTCAGTAGCCTTAGTGAACAAACATGTTTATTACAATGCCACAGTTAGGACACAAGCCTTGCTGAGAAGCAGCAGAGAGGCTTTGGCRTTGCTCTGTGAAGCTTTTGGTGCATACCCACAGCAAAGGCCTTTGTCTAAACGGTGTGATGAGAGAAGAGCATTGAAAGGCATCCCTAAACAGCACGGGGAGCTACAACAGCTTTACCAACTATGCAAGTCAGCTACTGATCTGTAGGGAGCTCTGCGGAGCAAAGCAAAAGGCAAGTCCTGCAACAGCCTTGGAGCACAGCTATGTRCTCCCCCATTTCCTGAAAAAATAACTCCCTTTTCTTCTCTGTTGCCTTCTGCAAAACTGCACGCAGTGACAGAGTGCAGTGTGGGGAGCACTGCTGGGCAGCTACAGGTAACGCAGCGAAGCACAGCTCGAAAGYAGCAGAGATGGTACAAAAGGAGTGAAAATTTAAGCGTTACTAAGAACTGGAATACTAATTCAACWAACTACTGGGATTTGACTTTGAATCAGAAAGATGTCAAAAATGGTAAGGCATGTGCAATGTCAAATGTAGATTTGAAAACTCAGAAATAGTGTTCAGCTGCAGGTTTGGGGTTTTTTTCTCTCTCTCTGTATAGATGGCACGCAGTTCTTTAATGATGGAAGGAAATCCAAGCATTGTAATAAAAATATATATTATATTCACAGAATCTAATCCAGTCCTGGCGCATAGAAAGTTGTTAAAAATGGAAATATTAACCCAGGAAGCTCTGTACAGCGCCATCAAGATTACCATATATATATATATATATATATATATATATAAAAAATCTGGCATTTTTATTGCTAACATTATTGAGAAATTACTGCTAGATGCAAAACTGAGATAAAAATTGCACAAATAACGATGAAGTGGCAGCGTGGCAGGTGCTCGGTTTTCCATAGCTGTAAGTTCCATGAAATGCTGCGGCAGAGCAGTTTTGGAGCTGTTCAGGCAGCAGGAGGGGTAGCAATGAGGATATTTASGAATAGGGATATTTAAACAGTGGAGGGAAGCTTAAGGGATCCTCCCTTAGGGAATCCTCCCAGAGGGGATCCTCCATAAGAAGATCTTACGCTTTATGGGGGGAGTGTTAAATGTTGATGGCTAAAAGGGGAGGTGCAAGGACTTGGGCAGGCGTTGCTGTGTCATAGGTCTTTCCTCAGAAAGAACATCCCTATAGGAAATGAAATCAGTCGTTTTCCTCCTTGGTCTTCCTTGGACCTTGGGGCGCTTGCGGGAGGCTCCGAGGCCGGGCGGCCCTGTGGGGTGCTTGCAGGGACGCCCGGAAACGACTCGAAATCCTGGGAATTTCTCCTCATTAATGGGAGCAGCTCTTTCAGCGGGAAGGATCACACAGGCTTCTGAGAACATAAACCTACCTCGGGACTGTGGCCTAGGACTGGAGGAGCTAACAGTTTGGGTTGTAGCCACTTAATGTGACTTTGGGGGTTAACAGGAGATATTTCTGCTTGGAAACCCAACTTGAGAGCTCAAGGCTTGGATTGTGACTAATGTGCCATAAGCCTGCGCCAGGCAGCAGGTTACAGTTTTTATCGTACAGCTCAAATACGGAGGTCGGGCAGTGTTTCCAACAGGAACTCAGTGTAGGGGAGTCCTGGGTTGCTCCCACCATGTGTGTGAGCAGGCAATGAACTGAAGAAGGAGCCTTGTCCTTGAGAAGACCCTGAGTCTCACTAGGTCAAAATCCAGGTACTCCGATAGGTGAAGTTGGGCCAAGGTGCAGATGTAACTGAGATGTGAACTTGACCCCTTCAGGAAAATCATTCATTTTACTGAAAATTATATCAGTGTTACAGCAGGCACTAGAATTCCAGTGTGGTAGAGCAGAGCCTACTTGGTGCTGGTGTTTATCCTAATGCTTTAGCTTTTAGTGCTAATTGAGATTGATACTGCTTAGATGAGATGATAGATACAGTGATAAGCTTGTCTGCTTGTGGTAATTAAACTTCCCGGAGTACTTGTAAGACAGAACTGAGCCTCGCCTTAGCATGCAGGAAGCTCCACAAGCAAAACTAGTGCTATCTGGGCAATGCAAAAGGCAATTAGAGTGAAACCCAACGATGTGCGAGTCAAATGTGATGCTCGCTTAGTGTTTAAGCACTTGGGTGATGAATGTTCAAGTTAGGATGAGCATGCACTTTATTTTTTTATATATATTTATTTTACAGGTAGCCAGTATAATATATGTTATACCRCGATTTCTGATGGCCCAAGTTTGTATGTGAAGGAACAGCTTAAAAATGCTGAATGTGTTAAAAGACGACTTCACCTTTTCTGTATCAATTGCATGTCTTTAGAGGTAAGAAATAATGGCTAATAAAAACCTTTTTTTTTTTTTTTCCCTAATCCCTGTCCAAATCTAGAGGTAACGTGGAAAAGAAAGTGATGACCCTTACTGAAGCAATTAACAATTTCATTTGGTTAAGGTCATTTTAATTGGACCTTAAAGCCACAAGAAGTTAGGAAATGACTAAAGCGGRTGTGTTTTTCACTGTTACTTATAACTTGTATATATAGGTCATRTTTTGGTTTTTTATCATTACGTAATTTTGGATGAAAAATAATATAAAGGATTCATGCTGAGCAGAGTAGTGAATATAGATTTGCAGAACTTCAGTTATTTTTCTTCRTTTTGTTGGTTGTTACAGGAATGAATATAACCAGAGTTACGGCAATCTGGAACTCCTCCTTTTCTCTTGGCTTGTCTGGGTTTGTCTGTTAGTGCTTCTCAGCCCTCCTCTGATAGTAGCTCTTTATTTGGATATGATGTGAGAGCATTGCAATACATACAAGCTGGCAGATCTGAAAAGGGTTTGCTAAAGTAATTGTATTCGATTTTAATCTATATGTTAGTATAAATCATGAAGTTCATCTGACTTGTACAATTGGAGGAACAACTTAAAAATTCAATTCAGGAGTAAGTCTCCATAATGACARTGTTAAGGGTATTTGGTAGAGCTGCTGGAGGGAAGGTGTAGAGTCACCTGGGCTTCCTTCTGGATTCTTTCAGGGCTCCGCAGAACAAACCCTGGATGCAGGAGCTGGTGGTGGGCAGTTCCTGGGCATTGCTGAGAGCATCATGCTTCATTGCTGCTGGTAAGTGGCCTCGTGACAGCGTTATCAGGTAGGGAAGGTGTCACCCTGCCACCCCCTGCTGCTTATCATGCCTTGTTCCAGCATGTCAAGTCTCGCCTCTGACCTACCGTGCCCAGTGACCATTTAGTGCTTATTTAATTTATCATGCCCCCCCATACCCCTATCCCCTTTGTTTATATTGTTGCATGTTTTAAAATAACTGAGTTGAAATGTGCACCTGATTAAAACATTAGCTTGTAGCCTGAGACTTCAGGCGTTTTGCAAGATGCTGTGCAAGAGTAGAAGGTACCCCTGGTGATTTCTGTTTGGGGTGTCTTTTTGGTTTTGTTTGAATTTTATTTTTATTTATTTTTTTTCAGTTGCAGCAGAAACAAGTTTCATTCGAACTGGAGAACACTCTGGGGGAAGAAATGAGAGAGAAGTAATACAGAAATGGGTCATGGGAATAACTTTATGTAATAAAGCTGGGCTTTTTACAGGTAATACAATTTTGAAATTGCAGAAACACTTGCAATACAAAAGTGAAACATTATTTGATATTGCTTACAGTAGCTCAAGCCAGATATTTTAAAATATATTTTTATATATGTGAGACATGATAAATTTGGTAGCACTGTAGTTATTTCTCTGTGGGTTTGTGTTGCAAAACCTGGACATACCATACAGGGATTTATGTGACCAGCAGGCGATTGCCTGTGCTGTAGCTGTTAGGTTGTGTGAAGCTGTCCTGCTCATCTCCTGAAGTGTGTGGGGTTTTCTTATGGCAATGTCCATCTCTTTACRTCTTTTTTTTATATATATATAACTAGAGTAGACTGAAATAGTCAAAGACATTAARTATTTATTTTCATTCCATTTTTTAAAATTAAAAATGCCTATATTTTTGATTATAGGTAGCCCATTTGTAGTTGATCAATGCCCTTGATACTTCTCCAGAAGATCTTGATCTCAAAGTGCGCCTAAGAAATGAATTTTAATGTTGTGGGCTGAAAAAATATATTGCCTCTAAGTAGTTTATTAGTTAATTGTGATCAATAGCTGTATACAGTCTGTAGTTTTTGAAGGTAACCAGGTGGTGTTGAAAGCAGTGCCAGTGACAGCCTGGGGCTTGGAGAGGTCAGGCCTAAAACTATCAGTCCAGATCTACTTTTATTCTGTTTAACTGCAAATAGTTATTGTTGTTCTCAGCTAGCAGTTGAGATTTGGTAATGTTTTAAATTGCAGCACTGCTAGGTTTTGTATGCTATAATAGTRTGGTGAAGAGGGGCAAATAAACTGTGCTGTAATGATTCATAGTAGAAAACGGAATGTGCTAACATCCAAATACTTGAAGTTTAAAAGCAATTAAGATATAGTGATCACAAAAATCTAATTTCTAAAAAAAAAAAAAAAAAAAAAGGAAGGCTATTGTGTGGAATTCTATCTCTAGTCAGTAAAGTTAATTATTTAATATTTCATGAAAGCTGTATTATCAATTAAAAACAACAAGTGCTCCCTTGCCGTTTGTTTATTCTTAATTTTTAATCAGTATTGATACCAGATTATTGATTCCATTGGGAATTAATTTACAAAGCAGAGGAATATTTTCTGCTTTATACAGTAACTTTTGTAATGATAAAGCATTTTAAGATCAGAAAACCAGTTACAACTTTCTTTATAAAGCCTGTATTTTCTGCTCAGAAGGAAATGTGTTATATTTTGCAGTGATGTCATCTTTGAAGTGGGAAGAAATGTTGCTTTAAGAATAAAATGGGGAATTAACTTACACTATGYCTTGAAAAATAGGACTGGAAAGATAACAAGAATGAAGAGCTTGATATTCAGTTCAAAGTGTTTGATGAAAACAAAGAGGACGACTTAATTGAGCTGTCACATCATCTCGGTGATACCAGAGCCGAAATGGAATATCCTTTATAGAAATGGTGTTCTAGTGTTTTGATTAATAGCTTTGTTAAAACTAAGGTAACCCTCTCTACATGCAGCTGATTGTGACAATTGCATCATTAAGGATTTTCACCAGCGGATTTAATTGCACTTGTTTTTGTTAGAAAGTTAGTGTCTGTAGTGATAGATTTCTCGTAAATGCCAGTCATTAGGAACTGAATTAATTTTTCATAAATATCAATTTTTAACCTAACTACTCTGGTTTATAATACATAAAGAGGTAAAATTTTGCTCAAATTTGAAGTCTGAAAGAAAGTGACAGGGCTGCTACCTAAATCAGACCAAGTTTTTCGAGTGGGTTTTGAAATAGTTGAGATGTATGTCTTTTACAGACATGCAAAAGCAGCAAATTTCCAATTACACGAGCCCAGAACACTCACTTGACGTTGTCTTCATTGCAAAAGTGCCAGCTAGTACTGAAAAAACGGAGGAATGTGGGAACTGATGAAGGGAATATAAAACCAGGAGCGTGCAATACTGTTCTTGCATTACAGGACTTTGGGGAATTGCCTTCTTTAAGAAATTAAAATGATTAACTTGTGTGCTTTTTGCCAGTAGACAGGCTTACTTCAAAATAAAAATGAAAACGGTGTGAAATATGCTTAGAGGATTTAATGATAATGAGGATACAGTGCCATGTTTCTCAGTAGTTATGAAACATTTTCATTGTTCAATGAGGTAAAAAGTTCTGTGAGCACATGTAGTTGTAAAAGGGTATTTACTAATAAAGGTAATTTACTAATAAAGGTTCAGAATGCTAAAGGGTTTCGTATTAATTATATGAAAGCTCCTGTAGGTAACCTTTCCAAGTGTTGTACAGTTCCTTGATGATATTTGCACTGATATTGATGAAGTGCATCATCTGTTACATTAAATCTGTTGTATATAATGAAGTATATCATCCTGTCGGCTCTTCAGCATTTTCTTCTCAGCAGGAATGATTGTTACATGCAGCAGGAACCGTCAGTCTCGGTTGATTTTTAGAGTGGGGAGAAGGAGGAAAAACAGTATCTTCGACACTAGCGTGAAAATCCCGCATACCAAGTCTTGCTTTGAAAGAAGGTGCTTTGCTATAAAGAGATGATAAAAATAATTGATGTGTGAGATGAAGACAGTAAGAGTAAAATAAATCTTGAGAAATCTTCAGTGTTYTTGTAACAGACTTTTATAATTTGAAAGTCTGAGGACCACCAGGGGTTTCCATTCTGAGAACTTTATGCTATGTGAAATTGAGATCCCTTGTGTTGGTAAGACCTGGTAACTTAGAGCACAGATTTCTGTAGCTCTAGAGATTCCTGATGTTGTAGTATCAAGATGTATATCAAGCAATTAAATWAAGCTTTTGATTTATTAATTCAGTGAGTGATTGAATAACAGAGTGAGTGGAATTCAKTGTTTTGAGAATCTGCGAAATAATTGCTGGAACATACATTGATGATATTTAATAAGCTCTYTGTTATATTGCTTATTGTCTGGCAAAGTATAAGCTAAAAGTAAACCATATTTTGCAGAATTCTCTTTTTTTTTCACATATCCCTTTGAGAAACGACAATGATGTTTTATTACCCAACCTACAAGTAAAGCTTTTGATTGCAGCCTTTTGCTGGCRATTGTGTAATTCCTAGGTCAGGAATTACAGCTGGCCTTTTTTCTTCTCGTTTCATCCATTATTATTCATGTTCTCGTTATCCTGTAAAATGTCAGACCTCAGTATTACCAATAACAGAAGAACGTGTTTCAGCGATTGCATTGCACTGCATCGGCCTGCACCCCGATTTCAAATGGAGCGGAAGACTGGATATGGATCTTATCTTATTGGCTTGTATGTTACAATCAAATTTAACTTGTTCTTTGCCAATTTATGTTTTTCTTTATGTACTTCTGTACAGATTTATATTGACTGCGTGAATTTTCTGGAAAAGTAGAAGTTAGAAATATGTTATGAAATCAAGCTCTACAGCCTTTAAGAAAAGACATAGTTGAGGCTTACTTCTCCAGCGTTATCTTGACTTCTATCTAAGTCTTACACCTTAATAAATTAATGAATTCTTCATATAGAAATYGTGATAAAATTCTATGAATTTATGATCTGTTATAAATCTTAAGATTTATATTAGCATTAATTGTTAAGAGATTTATAATTTCTGCCTAATTCTCTGAATATTTTCTGTACCAAGTTTTTAAGGTTGCTTAGTAAGGTAACATGATCGGCCAAAGCACTGGGGACTTGGATTTACATGTTTGTTTRGAAAGTACCTGTCTCCTTAAGACACCTTCTATTTCTGAATGGAAAGTGCTCCCTTAGGTTGCTTGGGTAATTTTTCATCTCAGTTCATCATATTCTGCCTAATAATATGAAATACTGAATGTACTGTATGTAGTAGCTGCAATATTACTGAAGTTCATATAGCAGGGTATACAAAACAATGTACATTTTTGGTGTTCACTAATCTGTTCCAGGAAGGCTTTTCCAGGCTAAAAAGTATATTTTAAAGTTGACTACAGATTTCAGACAAACAGTAAAGGCATTGGCTTTTCTGTCTTTAATATTAAATAGGTTTCATTTTAATAGGAGCAATTGGTCTCCACACTTTATAGAAAGCAAATTGATTGATATTTTCCGGGTGCAGTCTTTCTCATAATGTGTTTTGCTAGTGGTAGTCAACACATGTTCTTCCCCATGATAATTCCTTAGGCTATTAAACTTTGGAATCTAATATTACTTCTGTATGTTCTGTAGAAGGTTTCTGTCTCAGAAGGCTTTGTATTGCAAAGGTGGAAATAACTGGTGTATGTATAATATACAGACATCCAGACCATGTGTGCAAGTGTAGGCTGATAATATCCTTTCTTTTTTATTTTTATTTATTTATTAATTAATTTATTTATKTTTGCTCCTGGATCTCAGACTGTGGCTATAAAATAAATATTACATTTACTTATGAGACTGCAGAAGATCAGCGCAACTCGATGAGGATTGCCCGTACTCCTGCTGCTGCCCTTGGGGACTCTGCTTCCTTTGTCATCTAGACCCTGGTGCCTGCTGCTTGGTGTGTGGTCAGAGGGACCTTAGCCCGTGCCCGTGGAGACTGGAGCAAACTTTCAGCCCCAGGTTTTGACTCTCTTGCTCTCCCACCATAGTGGCTGTGAGTAGTTGGGCGAGATGGAGGGTAGGGAGATGATGACATGGGTAGCACAGAGCAAGAGTGGCAGTTTCTCACCCCATGGGTGGCTGCAGGTGCTCCTAAGTCTATTCATAGCTCTGTCGCTGGCAGAGAGCTGTCAAGATGCTCTTCACTTGGCTTGTCTTTTAATTAAGCCACAAACTTTTTGCTCAACTTGCTTTTAATTAAGCACAAAGTTTTGAGACACTGAGATTCAGCCCCCTCTCCAGCCAAGTCCATGCTAGGCAGACACAGGCAGCCTCAGCTCCTGTGTTCTTACAAGGTGGTGTCACCTTGTAAGGTGACCTCTGCTAGGGGTTCTGCTCCATGGACCCCAGCCCCTACAGAGACCCAGGGCCCTGGTGCCAGCCTCCTCTTTTCCAGCCCTTGTTCCTGTGTGTGCTGCAGGCTGCGGCTTTGGTGCTGTTCTATGTAGCAGGGAATATTCACTGGTGTTTAGTCTACGTGACCTGTGCACCATCTAGGTTGAAAGCTCTCTGGAGTTGTTGACCCTTCTTCTAATAACTCCTTCCCAATAAGTTTGCTAGTGCTTGTACCTGAATCAAAAAGCCCGTGGTATTCTGTGTGTTTGCATAAGGCTTCGCAGATGTGAAGGTCAGAGGGGAAGGCAGTAACCTTTGGAGTGTGCTGTGCTACTGCTGTAAAAATACATCCTAGCCGTGCATGTCCCCCTTTCAGGACTCTTGCCTGCCTATTGACAGCTAATCTTAGACAGACACAGAAATACACAGGCCACGATGCAGTGAAAATTCATAGGCAACTGATGGAATGAGGGTCTGGAGGTTTCACATGGTACAAAGACACAAGGAGTGAGGATAAACCAGTACGGAGTCTTGCAGCCTTGTTACCCTCTCTTCTCATTCCCCGCTGTTCATCCTACCCCGCTCCAAACAGTCTTGAATGCCACATGAATCAATACTTTTAATTAGCTGCCATTCCTCGTTTCTGCCTTATTGGTTGGGTAAGCAAATTAAAAGTGAGTGTGTTGTGGAGCAATGGTTCTCTGGGCTGGCTGCAAACACATGTTGGCTCTTCCCCTAGGGCAGGAGCAGCCTGTGGCTGCCTGATGCAGTGGCTGTGCCCAGCGACAAGGACTGGGGCTAGGAGGGGGTGAGGGCTGCAGAGAAGCTGCAGAAGATCTTGGCTTGTCAGGGGATGGGTGAGGCAGAGGTCCGTTGGAGGCAGGGCACCCATGGGCATCCCTGCAGCCCTGTTCTTGGCTGGGCAACCAACTCCCCCAGATCTCCACTGACCTCATTTCATGGTGGGGACAGAGATGTGAGCAGAGTGTGCAGCAGGCACGTTCAGAGAGGGCTTTTGCACAGGGTCAGACTCCACTTGGGCTGGGTCTGTGTTGAGGTTCTGCTTGCTGGGATAGCATGGGCTGCTCCATGATACCCTCTCCTGTCCCAGCAGCATCCTTTAGAGCCAGGCTGATAGAGGCTGCCTGTGGGCAGGAAGCCCCTGCAGAGGAAAGCCATGTCCTCTGGCTCGAGAGGGGATCCTGCTGATCCCTGCCTGCGGGACCCCAAGAGCTCCCTGCTGGCACAGGGGCTCGGCGTGGTGTGATACCTGCTGGGGTGATAGGATCCCACGAGGCTGCTGCCACSTGTGTGGGCCATGTGCGTTCGTTCCCACGTGAGCAGGCTTGTCCTTCACAGTAGTTCAAAGCCTCCCTTTGCTGCCTCCGATCGGGGCTGTCCTGTGGCTCAGCTGTGTGAGGCACAGATCTGGCTTCATCCAGTCATCGCTATCTTCTTAATCCGCCTCTACAGCGCTATCAGTGACAGGCTGATTAAAGCAGCTTTGGCTTTGTGCTTTCCAGCTGTCCTGTCGTGTGCCAAAGCCTTCAGCGTGAGGCGCTGGCTGGTGGCAGAAGGGCTTTCGGAAGTCCTGGCATCCCAGGGCTGGTGAGCTACTCAGTGCCCCAACCTGGAAACATCACCTCGGCAGGGGAAGAACTACCTGCTCTTACCTCTAGCTGAGGCCAGGGTGAATAAATTCATTGTTGCTTCTTGCAGGGGGGTTCTCTTATCTGCTTCAAGGGCTCCAGCTAAGTCTAATTAGTTAGTGAGTGGAAAGTCGTTTGTGATCATCACATGAAAGGGAAGTGTGAAGAGGATGATAAAGGGACCGGAGCATCTATCTTACGATGGAAGACTAAGCGAGCTGGACCTGGAGAAGGTTGAAAAGGGATCTTACCAATATGTATGAATACCTGAGAGGAGAATGTAAAGAGGATGGGGCCTGGCTCTTCTTGGTGGTGGSCAGTGACAGGACAAGGGGTAAAGGGTATAAATTGAAACACAGGAAAGTTCCATCTCTGTGTGAGGAAGAATTTCTTTACTGTGAGGGTGCCCGAGCCCTGGCACAGGCTGCCCAGGGAGGCTGTGGAGCCTCCTTCTCYGGAGATCTTCCAAACCTGTCTGGATGCGACCRGGTGCCCCGTGYTCTGGGTGTCCCTGCTTGAGCAGGGGCTTGGACTAGATGATCTCTGGAGGTCCCTTCCAACCTCAACCCTTCTGTGATTTCTCCCTAYCTTCGTTCCTGGAACAAGTGAATCTTATCCCTGTACATCCCCATGTAATCCTTGTGAATCTCATCATGATTGGGATCAGTGTAAACTTGGAACTGTTCTATCCTGGTAGCAGGATAATGTCCAGCTTATGATTTCCTGTCATGACCAGCAATGGTAGTATCTCCATGGGAATAAGTTTAATTATAAGTTTAATTATTTGCAATGTTTTGACTTCTGCCAGTGTTCTCTGGTTTCCAGCCGTGCAGTGGCCACGAAGGGGAAACTCCATTAGGAAAATAAAAAACACTGAATGCAAAGCTTTGAACGTAGCTGGGAGGCAAACTGTGGTCTGACAGTTCCTGTGGCTTGTCAGGGGCTCTGAGTGATGGATGGCAGTGGGCTGCTGTCTTTAAAAATGACCTTTAGAGAAAGACAAATTGAAGGAAAATGTCTTGTGGGGGAGCCCCCCCAAGCACTTTATGGAAATCTTTCCCCTGCAAATCAATGGCAAAGGTTCCTTGTAAGTTGGCCTTGGCTTGATTGTTTTCTGTCAAACATGAGGAGTGTGGCTTTCTGTGAGAATTCAGACTTAATGGACTTTTTTGCACAGAGTTGGCTCTCATTCCCCGTTCCTTTTTTAATAAATAAATAAATAAATAAAATCTTACATGACTCYGTTGCTACTAATTTTGGAAAGCCCTGGGTGGAATTGGTGAATTTGATCATTCCAAATGGGTTTTAAACTTGAACTTTCGAACCCAGAGTTGAGCCCTTCCTACGATTCCAGGTAGCGTTGCCAGGGAAAACCCCTTTCCAAACRTCCGTGGTCTCACCATCCAGGTGTCCATCTCCTGAGCCACCCAGGAACAGAACTTTGTTCTAAGTTCTAAGTTCCCTAAGTAAGAACTTTGATGTTCAAGGCACAGCATGGCCCACATTAACGATAATGAGTCAAGGGGCGTGGGCTTTGTTCTTGGCCTCCCCTTTTCCCAGTTCACTTTTAAGGATGTGAAAAGCAGAAATAAAACAAAGCATCTCTAAGGGTGCATCTCAATCTGCCCCTTTTTCTCAGACTTTCCTTTTTCCTTTCATCTGCCTTTCCCTAGCTGCTATTTGCCCTGCTAAGCTGCGACGCAGSCAACGCCGAGAGCTGCAAAAGAAGCCCTCATCCCAAGGGTAGGGTTTGCTCTGGATTCAAACACGGCATTAGGATCAAGGCTCTAACTAAACTCCTCTGGTAAGGTGGGCCACAGCAGGAGTCTCAGGACAGAGGGTCCAGCCTTGCAGCTCGGGCGGTGGCATCTGTGCTTTATATCTGTCCCCTTCCTAGGTACTGCCAAAGAGGAGATATTGGCATCCAACGGAGTCCAGCCCTGGCGAGGGGACTTTCTGCTGGGCAGAGAGCAGCTTGGTCTGCCCGGCTGCTCCGCTCCTGTCCCCTCTGCCGAGGAGCCATAGAGGCACTGCAGGCTACCGAAGGGTTAAACTGCTTTGTGTCCTTCCTCCCTGAGGAAGAGCGAGAAAGGAGGCGGGCAGGGCTCCAGCTTGTGAAACAGGACAGGTGTGCTGCAGTGAATAGTGTGGCAGGCAGAAATAAGCACAAAAGAATTAGATGGATAGATAGGAGTGAGGGATCGATAAGCTGAGACTAAAGATAGAAAGAGAGATGTATTGAGTGCTGTTGACAGTGAAATAGATGTTGCAGCAGAGAGCTCCCTGAATCAGAAGAATATCGAGTGAGAGATTCAAGGCTTAGCAAAGGGCCATTTKGAGTGCATTGCAATGCTAGGCCAGGATTATCCCACACAACACACTTGCTTCCTTGCTTTGTTGTTGTTGTTGTTTGCTTTTTCTTCTTCCTTCTCCGTGTTTAAGTCCCCTGAGTGGCAGGACTGGGGCAGCACCACTAGCCTCATGATCACCTGCTGGATTCACACCTCCAKAGCTGAGTCACTCAATGGCCTCTGTGAAAATGACCCTTTTCCATGCACCAGCTTAACGTGGCTTTACCCATCCTGCCATCCCAAGCCAGGGATGCTGGTTTGGTCCTGGGGGCAGGAGGAAGGCTGCTAGGAGCAACCTCACTGCACCAGGTAGGTGCTSCTCCGATGTTGCTGCTTGTGCTCTGTGAAGGTTATACCTAGGTGCTGCCTTGCCTCTTGACCATAACTAGGTGCTGTACCACCAATTATAGGCTTAAATCAAATTTCAGCCCTAACTGGAGGGCCTGAACCATGCAGCCTGTCAGGTGTTCTCCTGCCTTAGTCAATGGCCATAGGTCCTGGCCATGTTTCTTCCTTGTCTGGCCAGCCCAGAAATGTTTTTGCTGATCCTTGAGCTTTGTGGGGTAATAACCTGGTCCGTGCAATCTCCGTATTTAATGCAATCAGCCCCAGGTAGCTTCTGCTTTCCCCATGACTGTATCCCATTGTTAAATGCTGCCCAGCCCTGCCTCCAGCTCCCAGGTTATCCCATTTACCTAGGCAGCCTTCCAGTTGCCCTGAGACCCTCCCTGGCCTCGCAAAGCCAAAAGAGTCCCTAGAAGGTCTTCCTAGATACCTGCTTGAGCTGGCAGCCTGCCTCTCGCTCATGCTTGCCACTGCCAGCTGTAAAAGGGTCACTTTGGAAGAGCAGAGAGGCACAGGACAAGGGGCGCTAGGGTGCTCGAGTGGAGTCTYCTTCTCTGGAGCTCTCCCAAACCCACCTGGATGCCACCCTCTGACCCATGCTTTGGGTGTCCCTGCTGGAGTAAGGGGGTTGGACTAAATGATCTCTAGGGATCTCTTCTAACTTCTACCATTCTGTGATTCTGAGTAATGAGTGCCCTGCAGAACAGCATGATGGAAGTTGCTGATGGGAGGGGAGCTTAGGGAGGATTAAGGCTTCTGAGGTGTTGAACCCTGTTAGATGGATTTGTTGCACTAAGCTTGGATGTTGTTGGAGAGGAAGAAATTCTTAGAAAATCTTGTTTCTCCTTTTTTCTTTTTTTCCACCAACCTAATGACCAGTGAGCTTGTTAGGGAGTCTCTGAGGCATCTGATAATACCCCAACCTGTGTGTCCTTGTGACATTCTGCTTCCTAGGCAGGTCCAGCTCAGTGCAGGGTTTTAGCAAGCCTCCTGCACGGTAGGAGTTTGTTTTATCTGCCTTCTTAAGGGCTGGTTTGAGGAAAGGAGTGAAAGAGCTCAGCAGTTTTGGAGTAGTTATTAATTTTCCCTAGGTTTTAATAATTCTGAGAGCTACTCCCTATCTCCCTCTTTCTCTCTGGGCATTTGTTTAAACTCTATAAAATCCACTGAAGGAAACCAGCCTCAGTTCCCTCCCTCCTCATCTGTAKGAGCTGAGAGGTGCAGACAGAGCAGGAACTTCCCTCCGTGGGTTGTAATGGAGGCATCTTCTCTGTCTTTGCAGGCTCTTTTCTCAGTTTTCTCCACAGCAGAAGACCCAGCCCTCCAGCTCTGCTGCCCCAGGAAGTTTTCTTCCTGGGCTTTGCTTGGCTTTTGTTCCACAAAGTTGCATGTGCTACAATTCCTGTTCTAGGTGAGRGATGGAAAGGTGGTTCCCAGAGTCAGATTGATGCGATGATACCACTAAGTGAGACCAGGATATCTCTGCTAGGAGCCAATTGCTTCTCAGGCTCTTCTCTCTGCCGGTGTTATAGCCTGTATTAGGTAGCTTCCACCACCCTGCTTGTGGCAAGGAATGGATCAAAAGAAAAGCTCTGCTCCTGCTTTTGCACTTCCTACTGCTTTTTTTCCATCTTAGGGTTTTTTGCCTGAGTTTCCCCATTGCTTTGAAGGCAGGAGACAGTTGGCAGTGCTGGGGCTGTGGGAGCCAGCAGCAGTGCTGCAAGGATCAGCGCTGCAGGTGAGACTGGAGGGAGCCTAGTGGCATCTGCCCTCCAAGAGGACAACAGGAAAGCCCACCATATTCCTTCCAGCAGTGCCATCATGCCCACATGCTTGAGGCAAGAGTAGCACCTTTTCCAGCTTGTGCTTTTATGCTTTTTTTTTTTTTTAATGTTTCTTTTTTTCTCACTACCTGTCAAGCTGCTGCGATTGTCCTGCTGGCCTCTGGGCCGTGCGGCAAGTGCAGCTCTGCTCGTCGGAGCGCATCGTGCGGGGCTTCGCACTTGCCTTGTGATGAGATAGGACTCGTGGGGGAAGGCAAAGGGGGACGAGGGAGCTGGGGAGAAGTGGGGCTGCTCTGCGGGCCTGATCCATGGTCCTTGGCACCCTGGCGTTTGGTAAGGACTGTGTGCAGCCAGCATGGCAGAGATGTCCCCCAGAGAGGGGACAAGGGTCTCAGAGAGCTGTTCATCCCCCTCAGGCTCTTTGCGCTCTGCCCTTCTGCCCTGTCAGATTTACAACAGGAGATGGGTTATGGATGGGGAGAAACGATAGCCAAGATGGGGCATTATTCACCTCTCTCTGACCACGTTAGGAGCGCAAGAGGTGGTAGAGAGGTAGCAGTGCTGCTCAGGAGCACCCGAGTCCCTGGGGTTGGACCCAGGCAATGGAAGCCCGAAACCTCCACCCAGCAGGAGGTGCCACGGAGGTGCTGGGTGAGCTGAGGCTGCCCCCCTGTCTGCCCAAGTGAGGAAGCAGAGGGAAACCTCTGCCTCTCCAGGCCACCCGTGGCCTTGGCATCCTCTGGGACGACTCATTGCTTTTTCTGAAGCGCTGCCGGCTCCTCAGCAAACCTCCCATGCTGAGCAGGAAGGAGCCCCTGCAGCACCTCGTCCGCCGCTGCTCCAAGGAGGCCTGCAGGGACGGAGCGAGCGCCATGAAGCGAGYGCGTGTGGCGGCCGCTTCGTCTGCRCGCGGCCCAGCCGCCCTCCTCGCTCGGTGGCAGGAGCTGACGGGCRGCCCCGTCCCCGCGGCCCAGGGGGCCGTGAGGAGGCGCGAGGCAGCCAGGCCTGCGGGGAGCGGCTCCCTCCCTGCCTCCCCTGCCGCCTCTCACGGAGCCGGCGCCGCTCTCCCGGGGGAGGATCGGTGCTCGGAGCGCTCTGTTCAACAGGCTGGCGGGGACGGGCGCGGGAGCCATTTGTCAGTCCCCATGCATATTTAATGCCCGAGCGGGGAGCAGAAGCGGCGCCGCGGCTGCGGGCGGGCAGGCGAGCCGTGGAACTTTGCCATGGCTGTTAACGGTGCTGCATTAATTATGGCAGAATAAATAATTCACGGGGCTAATAACAAAGGCTTGCTTTTAATGGYGATGACAAACCTGGCTTGCTCTGGGAAGGGAGGTGAGGGAGGCGGCCAAGCAGCARTGTCCAAAGCAAACAGGATCCGTGGGGCTGCTGGGCTGGATGTAGGGGACCTGGAGGCCTTGCTGGACCCTGCACTGCCACGGGGCAACGTGGCTCTGTCCCACGGCTGCCAATGGTGGCAATGGCCCCGAGAGGAGAGTGGTGGGATCAGCTTCTCCTCTGCGCTTATTCTTGCTTTAAAAGAAACTGCATTTACATGGGAAATATTTRCATGGCTAAATAGCCACCCTGTTGTCTGATTTAGACCCGAGACCAGGTCAGCCCAAGCCCAGGAGCTGTTAACACAGGGGAAGGCAGCAGCTATTTCACCCAAAAAGCAGATTGAATAGACAAGCATAGCACAGCCCGGAAGCGCTTGTCCTGAGAGTGGATGTTTACACAGGGCAATATGGCATTCACCCTGCTGGTACAGCACGAAACAAACGTTTGCCCAGGTGAGTGCAGCTGGGAAGCTGAAGTTTTGCCTTGGCCTCGTGGCTTTTGAGGCTTTGCGCAGTGGGGCAGTGCCTCGGTGCCCATGGCAGGCTGCTCGTGCCGCTCCGGGTGTCTGGAGGAAAGGTCTGCCTGGCGTTGCTCTGCTGCGGTGCAGACAGCACTGGGGCTGCTCAGATGGGGAGGTGGGGACCAACCTTATTTCTCAGCCTGCTCAAGAATTAAAAGCCATAAAGTATACGCTTGTGAAAAACTGTTTTTGATATATTTTTTCATCAGCAAAAGTCTCTTCCCTCTTTTTTTCTCCTTCCAAGAAGAGTCAGTGAAGAACGTCGCTGATGGATGTCCTCTCCTCTCTTCTCCTCTCCATTTTAATCAAATGAATACATTTTCAAACTACCACATTCCTCTCGCACTTGGCAGCATCTTTTGAGAAACTTTCGGGGCTGGCACGTTGGATTAATCGCAGTGCTCCTCACCCGCTCGTGGGAGGTGGGAACTCATGCCTCTCTGCACTTGGTGGTGGTAAAACACTGCCACAGATGCTCTGAGAGTTGAAGAAGATGCATCCCCCTCCTCCCCGCACCTCTCACTTGGAGATGCAAATAGCGCGCGTGCCTTGAGTGCTGCTCCCGCAGCTCCGGCGAGAGAAGGGGAAAGGGGAGGGCTGGCAGGACCTGTGCTTTGGGATGGGCTCATGGTTTGGGGTGGACTTGCAGGTTAGGTGCATGGGGTAAGGGTATCGCTAAAACGGCTGGTGTGAGGCTGGTGTCTCATGTATGTGTCGCGTAGGTGGTGGGAGGAAAGCCCATGGTTGCTGGGCGCTGCCTCTGCCTTCATCATGCTCCCTAGTGCTGTGCGGCCCAGTCTGGAGTCCTTGGGGGAACCCATCCACCCCCACCGATGGTGATGCTCCCCATGGCCCTGCTCGAGCCAAGGAGGTGCGTGCAGGGAGCCAGGGCAGGTGGCACGGCCAAGCCAGCTCAGGGAGGGCAAGTCCAGGGCCACACTGTAGCTGCTGTTAACATCTTGGAGCACGTGTTAATTTTTAGGCTCTCAGCAGATAAGGGAAATGGACCCATCTGCTTCCTGTTGTGTGGGATAATGGGGAGAAGAAATGCTCCATGAGAGCAAGGCACTGCTGTGAGGTGACCTGCATGCGCTKCTGTCCCCTTGGCCCTATGTTGCTGTGGTCCTTGGGGCAAGCAGAGTTCTCAGGAACTCACTACTGCTTTGCTTTTTGATGGAGACAGAGGAGAAGAGCCCTCTTCCCTCAACAGCCCAAGATTCCCCTCTGCGCTGCAAGAAGCTGCTCTCCAATGGGGATCTCTGTGGCCCTTTGCAGGCAGCCGGGTCAGCTACGGACGTTGCAGGCTGGGGTTGCTGTTCCCAACAGCCAGGTGGGTTTGCACGCGCTGGTGCTGGTTCTGCAGGGCTCGCAGGGAAGGGGCTGCCGCAGCGTCTGCGGCGCGGGCTGCTGTTGTGGTTTCAGTGCTGGCGCTGGTGGGCTGGTGAGAAGGAGGCAAACCAAAATATTTATACTAGAAGATGTGCACTTTTCCAAGCTGAAGCTTGGGCAGCATCCCAGCCCCTCCATATGGGCTGGTAGGCATCGCTTACCTGATATCTTTCTCTCAAGGAGAGAGTGACTGGGTTACTTGATTGCAGGGAGGAGGCCAGCCCAGGTGTGAGCAGGGCTCCTGATTAGGGCAGCACTGCAGATGGATCCGTGCCCAGCCTGTGGTGCCTGCAGGTACCCAGCTGYTGCGGGGGATKCCACCCCTCAGGTGACACCCTGAGGAGGATGCAAACTTGCTTCAATCTCCATCTGCTTATCCCCCAGCACTCCCATCCCAGCTGGGTTGTGCTGAAGACCCAGTTTTCTCCCTCACCATGTGCTGCTAACCGTGCCTCTTGACCGCTGTATTTGGGCTGCAGTGACCTGGTAGCGTCCTGCACCTCCTTGCCCTCTGAGGGAGATGCTCTGCAGCAATTCCAGTCTCTTTCCCATGCCTGGGAGCTGCTCCTCCCTGGCAACTGGTGCTCAGTCCTGACACAATCTGAACATGCAGGCGGGAGCAGGAGCACCTTCCTGCAGAGAGGCAGCCCGGGCAGGGGACTCATTTTGGGATCATGCTCTGGAACGCCAGCGTTAAATCTCCCAATCTGTAAATCGGAGACAGCCCTTCTCATCCTCCCTCTGACAAGACTTAAGATGGTCACAGATAAGTGGCTTTCATTACAGCAGCACTCATAAATCCTCCCTTTATCCTCTTCCAGGCGAACTCCTGCTGTCACCCACACTTTCTTCCCTCCCTCTCTTCCCACCATCCCTGCCTTCCCCTCCGGCTCCCATCTCTCACGTGTACATTGCTAATCTCTTTCCAGGTCGTTTTGCGTCTTCGACCTCTCTCTTCTCTCTCCTGTGACAGGGCCAAACCCTCTGCAGGGACAAGCCAGCAAGATGCCCAAGGACGTGGCCAGGACCTCTTCGTTTTTGGTGGTGCCTGGGATGCCTGAGGCAGGCAGGTGCGTTGGTCTCTCTGCTGCTCCGGGGCTGTCTCCTGACTTCCATCCCACTGGGACTGCTGAACCAGGCAGGGAGCAGTGTAGCCCTTTGTCCTGTCTCCAAGTTTTAAATGGTATCAGTTACTTCCAATTCCCAACCTTTTTTTTTTTTTTTTTTTAGATGTTGATTTTTGGCTCTGGCTGCCCAGTGCTGGTATTGATTTGTCTTTTTATGTTATGAATACTGTTCCTGTGTTTAGTTATCATGCAAGCTGCGTTCCTGTGGCATAAGCGCTAAATGATTAAAAGAATCTGAAGGGGAGGGAAAAAAAAAAAGAAGAAAAAAGCCTCCAAATAAAATCAGACATTATGTCCTACTGCTCTAATTGCCTGTGAGTACAGACAACAAATAAAAATCTGTCAAGGCACCTTGTTTCATTTTAAGAGCACTGCTTTGTGCGGGCTTCTGGCCCTAACTGTGGCTGATAAAGGTTTGATTGGGATGTGTGAGAAGATGGCAGTGCTTTCCTCATCCCTTGAGGGCGGGCTCTCCCTGATCCTTTCTTTTCCCCAGGAAGGGGAGCAGGATGAGTGAGGGATGGGAATTTGTCAGCGGTGGTGCATGGCCCTCTTTGCAGTGCCCTGGCATGGTGTGTGCTGCTGGTTTGTGCCTCGGGGAGGACTGGGGCAGAAGGGGACCGGTGGGATGCTGCCAGGGGAGCAGGGCTGGCCCTGGAGGGGAGAGCAGGGTCACTGATGTCCCAAGCAGCAGGTGGTGAGACCCCTGAGAAGGGAAGAGCTGAGACTCCCAAGCACAGAAGCCTTTAGAGCTGTGGTGGGACAGATGCCCCTGCCTTGGTTGGGAATCCAGAGAGTCTCATCCGCTCGGCTCATGGCTTCACTCTGTCTCCAGGTCTTGCCAAAGAATCTGTATACGGGTCCCTACCTGCTAAGTGTGGATTGGGTTGAAGGGCGCTCTTTAGCGGCCAGGCTGCTGCAGGAGACGGGGCAGGGCTTGCTCACCAGCTGCACGGGCTGGTGGCAGAGCCACGGGACCGAGATCCGACGGGCGCCTCGAGCCGTGGCAGTGGCCGCTGCAGCAGGGGGAACCCCGGGTGCTGACATGGTGCCCGCTGGGGGAACCGTGGCCATGTGGTAGAGTGGCCACTTGGTGCTACTGAGCAGGAGGGGTGCCTGGGACACCAGGGTGGAAGTGGAGACGAGGTCTGCCTCCGGTGGGTGCCGGGCTGGGAGGAAAGGGAAGATCTTGGGCCGCTTTTCCAGTCCCTTTGGCCCCTCTTGTGTCGATGGGGTTGTGAAATTGCAGGCACTGTTTGCCAACCTGGGGAGCATGTCCCTGTGTGGGGGAGCTGATGAAGAGCAATTCTTGGGCATGGACACAGCTACAGTCGTTAGCAGAACTCACAGAAGTGATGGAGAGGAGTCTACCTACAGGGAGAAGCAGAACCAACGTTGAACACAGGAGCTCACACCAATCCTCCTCACGCTTGGCTTGGGCCATCTGGGCTCAAGGTGCATTTGTGGACTGCAGAGAAAGAGGAAGAAATGTTTGTGCCAATGGAAGCTGCTGAGCTCCAGGTGGGTTGTTGTCATGAGCTGCACACCCCAGAAATAAGGGTAAATATCCCAGGGGCTGCACATCTCTGGATCTGCCTCTCACCCACCCCAGGCGCTCTCTGCTTCCCACAGATGTGCTTTGTTTCCCCTCTACTTGCCTGCTCATTCACTAGATTTCCAAATAAGATCAGCGCACGTCTTAAGCAATGTTTCCTAAATTAATCCCCTGCACATAATCATCAAAGTCTTGTTATTGCGAGGCTGCGCCTTACACTTGTTCGGAGGTTAGCAGCAGCAGCTGTTACTGAATAATCGTTCTCATTAACTCGCCTTTGTACCTTTCTTTTTGCCTGACGAAACCCTCTCTCCAAAACATAGCCCTGAGCGCTGCTCTGAAACAAAGCAAACAAGCAAAGCAAACAAGGAGAGAAGGGACCAGGGAGGTTAGACACTCTTCCATCTCCCCCACTAGGGCTCGGGAGCCCAACTTGCACTGATTCCTCCTGCAGTCTAATGAGACCTGTGCTCTACAGTTGCTTAGGGTGTTTGGAAACCTCAGCAAATGAGCAAGCAGAAGGGAATCACTGAGTTAAGGGTTTGGGGCTCAGCTCTCACAGGTAGCTCCTGAATCCACACCTTAGTTTGCTCAGGGTGGCACCAGAGGCTTCAGGTACCTGGAGCTCTCAGACTCGCTGCCTCAGTGTCCCCGTTTCCTAACAGCCTTTCCTTTCCTTTGTGGGAAGGAGGAGGGGGCTCAACCAGGAGCCCCATAATAAGGGGAAAACACAAGAGAAAAGAGTGCAGTTGGAAGATTGCCTAGTTCAGCTTGTGTGGGCAATGTGCTCCTTAGTTTTTTCCATTCTCTCCCATTCCTGAGTTCTGCTGGTTGTTTCAGCAGGATATTCATGAACAGACAGACCATTTGGCACCCTCACCGCAGCCCAAACGATGGATTTCAGGTGGCTGAAGCATATTGTGATCTGGCTTTTTGCTCTTGCTGGGGAGGAAGGTATCTGGGAAGTTGTTTGAATCCTCCAGGATGAAGGGACAGTCTTCTGGCACTGATAAGGGATGCTCTAGCCTCTTTGAAACTGTGTAAGGGAATATCTGTGGAAGGCGCTGGGGCTGTAAGCAGAGAAGGAAGCCATGACTGGAGAGCAGTCCAGGATGGGTGATCATGGCACACTCTCTTTCTGGCTGTGTCATAGACTTTCAGTTTGGAGGAGATGGGGACATGTACATGATGGAGAGAGCAAAGAGGGAGGAAAGGGCTTTGGGTGCAGGGGGCATCCCTCCTGTGAGATCTGCAGGAATGGAGTTGTGACAGAAGTTGTGAGACATGGGGGCTGTTTGTGATGAAGCCGGAAGGAGCCTCTTTTGTCCCCACATTGCAGATTTTTCCCGGGCATTTGTGCAGTCTCTGGGGTCCTTCCCCCTGCCGCCAGTATCTCGGTGTTTCAGAGAAGCAGGATCCCTGGGGAGCACGCCACAAGCTGAACAGGTGGTTGCCACCTTCTGCTCTTCTTGCTCCGTCTCTCCAGGACACTGAGTGATTCTGACTTTTCTCTGACCAAAAGCCTCACGCTGACGAAGAGCATACGGCCAGGGAAGATGCAGAGCGAGCAGCCATAGATTATCCTTAATTGACTAGAACAGAGCTGACCTTCAGCGAACAAAGTGATGAATCTTCTGACAACAGAGGGTGTGCCTTGTGGTTTTACCGCTGTCTGGTCTTAAAGGCCTGACTCCCACCACTGCTGCCCTGCTTCTGTAGGAAGATCTGCTGGGGAAAGCCCTGATTTACAAGTGCTTCTCAACCACCAGTCATTAGCACGTCAGCTTTCATGCGTCTTCCCTGCCAGCTCAGGGCTGCTTGTCCATAGCTAATGGCCAAGATGGAGAGCAGGCAGTCATGGAAATGACACAGCCCTGGACAGAGGGATGCAGTCTTCACCAAAGTGCTCTTTAGCTTCTCTAGAGAAAGGAAATCTTCTCTCTAGGACCAGGAGCTTCATAAAAGATTTCCTGAAGTATCTGTTATTTTTTGGTTGGTGATTGTGCCTTGGTAGTTCAGCTTGGAGATGGCACTACACCTTCCTGAAAGGAGCGAGAAGCTGAACTCAGTGAAATTAGGACAGAATTCATCTTGAGTTGGCAAGGGGGAAATTACCTTACAAACCTTGCAGTGCTCCATTGCTGAAGCAGCAGGGAGTCCACTGTTCCTTCCACTTGGTACCTTGTTCTAGAGGTACCTGGGAGAGATGGTCAAATCTCCCTGTTGTTGGTGCTTCAGGGCTCAAGCTGCCGGTGAGGGGGGAAAAAGGGATCAAATGTGATCCTGGAGTCCTTCTGAGGGCTTTCTACTCCTGCAGTGCCAGCAGTCACCAAGATCTAGTTGGTGATGTGGGAGGATTTGTGCCAGGTGCATGTTCTCTCTGTCCAATTTGATTTTGTCTTGATTTTGTCTTGATTTTGCCAGTTGTAACATGGCCCCTCCTGCGGACTCTTGGTTGTGCTCATTCAGTACTGGTTAAAAATAAAGAGAAGACAAAGACACAAGAGGGAAGAGGGGAGAAAAAATGGTATTGTTTCCTGAGAGCAGTTCTGTGAAACTGGGCAGTTTCTCGTGAGCCAAGCCAGAGGCGTGCTGGGGCTTGCTTGATTAACTCAGCTTCTCATCTGAAATGGCTAGGCGATGACCAGCGTGTTTGGATCTCACAGAGCCAGGGAACGGCATGTCCAGGCCCCAAGCACCACTTAGGTTCTGCCAGGGGCAGGGAAGGAAGTGGCATGAGAGGATGCTGTGTTGGGAAGGGACAAGGCAGACTCTTCACTGCAGTCTGAGCATGATAGTGTCTCTGGGAGCTGTGTGTGCGCACGTGATGATAGCCTCCTTGTTAGAGAATTGCTGTGTCTTGGCATTCATCTCTCTCCTCTTGCTTGGGGCAAGAATAGATCCCATCTAATAAGGGAGAAAAACTATTGCCACACCGCTTGGAGTCAGTGCGCTGACAAAACGCATCTCCTGCAGGAAGAAGGCATGGTTTCCAGGGGCCAGCACTGCTGGCTTTGCTAGTAGTCAAGACAAGCTGCTGCCTGGCAGCCACGTGGCTTGCCATCTTCAGTGCTTAAGGATGGAGAGGAGATGGGGAGTGACAGGCTGACCCTCTGGGTGGTGAGTGTCTCTCACAGAGAAGGCACTAGAGGTGAACGGAAAAAGCTGAGGAAGCCTTGGGCTGATCTGCAGCACAGGAGGCTCTTCCTAAGGCAAGTGCTTCCCTCCCAGTCCTCTCCGGCTCTGGGATGCCTCAAGACATGTTTGGAAGTGTTTTGGGGTTATTTTAATTGTTACTGATGTTGTGTTTCAACTGATACGTCCATATATCTTCTAGGGTCCTGGACTTCTGGGAAGACTGTGTCACCTGCAGCTCAAAGATACCTGAAGCGATCATCATTTGCAGTCTGCACAGGCCACTTTTTTTGTCATCTTTGTGCCTTCTTGTTGTTGTGCCTTTGTGCCTTGTTGTTGAGGTGCTCTCATGCTGTTCCTGAGCAGGTCATCCGCCCTCCCATGGGATCTGTTAGGGTCTTGTCCTTCTCCTTCTGAACCATGATGCTGATGCCATCTCTTGCCCTGGGTCTGTGATCTAATCTCAGCCCCTCTATGGGGAGAATGGCTCTTCCCACACATTTGTAGAGCTCAGATTTTGTTGAGCTCAGAGGCCAGCAGGCACAGAGGTGGTGGGAAGAGGAGATGAGAGGCTATCAAGGAAAGAGGTGAGAAAGAAAGCAAGAAGAAAGAGGAAACCTGATCGTGAACATGTGCTCCAGAGGAAATGGATGCAGGATTCTGCCTTTGGCTGTCAACACACCGGCCTGCTCTGTGCTCRGAGTCTGAGAGCAGCACCTTTTCCTCGCAAAGCAGAGCGGATCATTTGAATGACGCTCTCTGAAGCATTTGATCGTGYGAATGTAGGGATGCCTCTAAGTGTCACTTTCCTCTCTGGGGCAAGACGGGCTTTGATCATAACTAATTTGGCTCTGCTGTCACAGTGCTTGTG
Source organism: Nothoprocta perdicaria (assembly GCF_003342845.1). Lineage (NCBI taxonomy): Eukaryota > Metazoa > Chordata > Aves > Tinamiformes > Tinamidae > Nothoprocta > Nothoprocta perdicaria. The sequence goes on from NW_020454871.1 coordinate 67,841, forward strand.
TACAGGCTCTGGTTGTGCATCAAAGTGACTAATTAGAAGCCAGCGCCTTTGATGCGGGGGTGTCCTGCTAGCTGAATGTTGTGGCACTAGGGAATTGATGTGCCCAGAAGATGTTCTCCATGCAAAGCTGCCTCTGCTCACTTTAGGGATGCTTAGGAGAAGGAGCACTGGCAAGGGCTTGGGCAGGAGAAGCAAAGTAATGCAAAGCCTTTGTGGTGCCCTAGAAGCCCTAGAACTTGTGCCCTTGCCGAGGTGATGGGGCTTGAAGGTGCTTCTTGGTGCCATCATGATGATTCTGTTTTGCTGCATAGAGCTCCAGCTTCTTGTGGATATCAGCACTGGAGCTGCTGGCTGTGCACRTCTTTCTCACACTTTTGTGGTCTTTATACTCTGATCTGCAATATGTTGTGCCTGAAATGGCTGCTGTCCCCAGGTGGGCAGAGCTGCAGTGAAGTCAGCTGGGTGCTACAAGGGCTTCTGGACACAGGATGTTTCAGTCTTGGACACTAACTGGCTTTTTCCTCCTGTTGCCACATCTCTTGGGTCCCTTTTTTACTGCCAGGCACATTCTACCTTTGCAAATGGTGATTTAAGGCTGCAGCTCCTGGGGGAATTATGAATCATGGCCCTGGAGAAAAGCGCTTCAGTAAATCATCTTGGTGCTGCCAGGAGTGAGCAGCTCTGGAGACTGCAGTAGGGGTGGGCTTGGACCCGGAGCTCTGCAGCACACAGGTAGTCAGTAGCTCTGTGGTGTTTGCTCTTTATGCATGTCTTAGAAATGAGACGTAGCCACCTCTACCTGCTAAACTACAGTCAGCAAACGGATTGACGAAGGTCCTCTTCTGGATGGAAGCATCCCTCGGATGGTTGGGGCATCACTAAGAAAGCAGAGAGCATCGTTAYGATAGCCAAAAGCACTGCCAGGATAGTTGGGATGGTTGTGGGCTGGCACAGCAGCTGTGGGGAAGAAGGAGGGGGGATAGGTGCTGAGAGATCTCCCAGGGCTTGAGTGACAGATCCATTTGAGAAGCTGGAATGCTGCAGTTTTGCTTTGGATTTCTTTTGCCTTACTTAAGAACTTGCTGTTCCTCAGACTCCAGGTTGCACCTTCCTTGGCAGCTTGCTTTTAAGATTCAGCTCTGTGSCAATGGGACCCCTTTCCAGCCATCCCCACCCACTGCACGAAGAGTGAGCACAAGGGAAAGTCTTGTTGTGAGAGAGGAGTGTCATCTTCAAAGGGGGTGCCCAAAAGAAGATCCTTGGATTCTTCCACAAAATACTTCTCTTCAGTCATTTGGTTGCAACTTAGGTATTTTTTTTCAGGCTTTCTGTAGGTTTATACAAATTATGAATTTGCATTAAATTGGGGGCTTCTGGGTTAAATTCTCCAAGTGGTTGTTATTTTCCCTCTGCCACTTGAAATCTCTTGAAGAATGCAGTCCCTAGCATAAGTTTAAATTACATGAAAATGTGGGAAATGTTAAAACCTTTTCTGCCTCTGTTTCATTAATGACTTTGCTTTCTGAAGGACTGACAGCCACTTAATGGAGCAGATTTCCACAGTGCAAGGTACTGTTGTCATCCCCATCAGGAAGTCTCACCAGAATTCACAGACTATCTACTTCTGCTTTTCATATCCTACTCCTCTTTTCTATCATTATTATTACTGAGCCTATTCAGGCTTTCACTCATTTCTTGAATTTTCAATCCATGCTTTCCTTTGAGAAGAATTCCAGAGAAGGCCTCTCCCGCTGCCTTTGTGATTGCCACAGCAGACCCCAGAGCACACGCACCAGCTCCCGAAGAATCCCTCTGCCTTTTTGCTCTGTGATTTCTTTTGCTTAGTGAGTTGGTTAGCACATTTTCCCCCTTATCTGCAGTCTTTTCTTCCTTCTGACAGCCTCTGCACAGCCCTGTGAGACTTATCACGCTGCAGGTTTACCCTCATTATTAGTGCTATTATTTTTATAGTTATATTTGTTCATATAACAATAGTTGGTGTCTTTTTTTTCCTTTTCTTCTCCCAGATCTTGCTGAACTAATGGGTATTACCTCACATTAGTTCAACCATCATGTAAGTAAGCGTGGTATAACTGATCTCACTGCCATTGTGCTTTCTGCATTGGTGCTGTACAAGCTTGTAAGTCAGAGTCTCTAAAGAGCTTCCCTATGAAGGAACATGAGGGAAGGCGGATGCAGCATGTCTTGGTGAGGGTTTTGTATCCGTGGGGAGACAGAGTTTTTCATAAGGATGATGAACAATTAGGAATAATGCTGCATTTTAAATTATCTGCCATCTCTCAAAACACACATTTAAAATAATAAACTCGCGGCAGTCTTGACTGAAATGCTTGCTCTTAGAGGCACTTATTAACTCTTAAGTGGTTGTGCCATGTAATAAGCCTCATGACTGCTTGAATCACTCCATGCAGATGAGTAGGTAGCGCGACAGTGAGAAAGGCATGTCCCACAAGAGCAGATACTGGGATCTGCCATGACCAGCTGCAACTGGGAGCAAACTAGCAAACTTCATAGCAGAGAGGGGGGAAAAAACCCTAGGGAAACACTGATCACTTGAGGCTGAAGCCTGGTCACTTGAGGCTCCTCAGCCTGGAGGAGTCTCCAAGACCTGCAGATGTGGTTAAATTCAAGCTCAGAGATTGCTCTGGATGGGGAAAGTACAAAGTGGAGTCTCTCCTCCCTTCCCATTATGTGCATTGTGCATGTGGAAATTGATGTCCTCCAGACTTCCCTCTCCAGCCAAATTTGACCAATTTGGTCTACGAGTTTAGAACTTGTGATATCAAAGAGACATCAAAGGGGTCTGAGCATTGGTACCTTAGAAAGCCAAGAGCTTTCTGACCGAGAATCTCTTCTTAAAGATTCTGTAGCTGAAATGGGTGACAGACGGGGACTCCAGCTGGGGAAAGGAGCTAGCATTAATGGGCCAGCCCTCACCAGGTATGAACCTGCCTAGCTCTGTTTCCTAGATGGTACCATGCTGGCTGTGCACATCCCCTGTTCATCTCATAGCTTCCTCTTCTTTGTTTGTCCCCTTCCTTATTCTGGGGATAGAGCCAAAAGGGTTCAGATAGAAGATGGTAAATCAAACTGCATCAGAGTTCATATGTAGTCCTGGATAATTGGACTACAAAGCCCAGGAGATTAAATCCTGCTGACTCACTTGTCTGAAGCACCTCGTCTGGGATGAATATCCAGATGGGTTGAGCAGGTCAGAGAACCTCCAGGATCCCAGGCTTTAAGCTTGTATCTGCACTCCCCCTTCCTGGATGCATTTGAACCTCCATGAACTGCTTGGCCATCAGCTTTTCCTCTGCCAGGCTTGAAGGTGGCTTGCAGAAATGATGGRGGGGCACACAAGTGGGCAGTAGCAGGGACAGGGTACTCATAGAAAGCTTTCACTTGTGGCATTCACAGAAACAAAGCAAAATTGTGGAGAGGAATTGTCTGGGAGGACACACATGGATATTTGTACAGACATTTCCCAAAACACAGAAGATGGAGGAGCTGAGAGAGGTAAGACGAAGGGAGTGGGAGAAAAGTTAAAGTTTCACTTAAGTTAAAACTGAAAGACTGAAATCCGCTATTGGGAAACCCCTTGGAGGATATCAGAAAACAAAAACTGAGTAGAGTTTTTTTGGCTGCTGTGGAATTTAGCAGATTTGTCATCTAGCTGTCAAACCTACTGGAAATGTTTCACTCTCTATTAATAATTTCATAGATTGTAGAGATTTTCCAGCTCAAAGGACCACTCTGCTCATCTCCTCTGCCTTCTCTTGAGAAGTGGGCTATTCTGTATCAAACCCATCAATCCTGGCTGAACGCAAGCATATCTTGTACCCGCATCTCCACTGAGACTTAAACACTTGGAGGCACAGAGGATCTGCCACGTACTGGGTGAATTCTTGCAGAGGCCGGTTGCTCTCAATTAATCCTGTCTCTCTGAGCAGAGTRAAGCCTTCCAGCTGCAGCCTCTGCTGCTGTACACAGGGACTCYGAGAGGTTAAAGAGCTCTTAATCATGAGGAATTGGTTTCCCATCCAGACACTTGATCAATTCAGTGGCATTTAGTCTGTGATCTACTGACCGACGGGGCTTTTCTGGGTCTCCACAAGCTGCCTGGGAAACGCTGCCTTGTCAGGGAGCTTTGATTCATTGTGCAGGGGTCATCACTAGAAAAAATACTATAGGGCTGCTAAAAGGGGAGAGCCGAACGTGACTCCTCTGGAGAAACAGAAATAGCTCAGTGCTCGGGGTGGCCGCAGCCCTGTGCAGCCRGGAGGTGGAGGAGTGAGCTGGGTTTCTGCAGGGAGGAAGGCAGAGTGGAGCAGGGGGGCTGCATCCTTGGCAAGGCCCTGTCCTGCCCTTTGGGGGCACCTTGTGTCCCTGTCCCTGTGCGKAATGTGTGTGCTTGTGTGCGCAGAGCCGGCTCCCCTGCCTCACGCGGGGAACAGTCTGGAGGCTGGTGAGGAAGATGATGACCTTACCTACCTCCCAACACACCCGTGGGGATGGGGGGCCCTGCCTGCCTTCCCCGTGGGCAGTGAGGTTGCAGCGGGAGGCCACGGAGCTGGAGTGCTGTGCCCAGCTCTTCCACAGAGCTGCCCGCAGGGAGCTCTGCCAAACCCCACGGGGAAAAGCCAGTAAAACCTTCCTCATCCTGCTGCTGCAGCTCCTCCCCGCAGCTCGTTACTGCTGCGTCCCGAGGAGCTCATTTAGCAGCCCTGTTGGGGCTGGGAGGTTTTTATGAGGCGCTGCTTTCGCGCCCCGCTGCTCGGAATGCCCTGGCTGCCTCCATCMGGGTGCAGGGGGACACAGGACCGGGCGGGCTGTGGATGCCGCTGGCAGCTCTGTGCAGGGCTCCGCAGGATGTGGTGTCCATGGGAGCACCTTCGGGTGGGGGCAGCAGCTCCCGAGTGCACCCGGCTGCTGGCAGCCCTTCTCCTGGCTCCCTTCCCACTCCGTCTGCTCTTGAGGGCCCTGGAATGCCTCGTTCCAGCCCGAATGGCCCAAGCASAGATCCTGGGGCTCACCTGACCTTTGGGTACATCTGTGCTTGTGACCTGGCCCCCAAACCTGCCGCGTGTCTCTACGCCGGGAGCCCATGGTCCGAGGGCAGGGCTGCAAGAGGTAGCAGGACCTATTTGCAGGGCAGGGTTATTTTTCACAGCTTGTCTCCTCAAACCACCTGGGCTCCTTGGAGCGTTGCGCTAGTTCTGCCTGGGCATAATCCATCATAAGACAAGTGCGTGAGTCTCTTTTTCCGCTGGGCTGTATTTTAAAGTGATTGTCCTTGGAGCCGAAGTCGTTTGGATGTATGACTCCAGCACGAGTGAGACCCTACGGTGAATGAATGCAGCTCTGGGCTGCAGTGGAGCTGCTCAGCCTCTTGCTTTCATCCCGCAGCTACCTATATTTCYTCCAAATTAAAACATATTCCAGTGTCTGCCATACCTCTCTCGCTYTCTTCTGACAGCTGAATCCTCTGATACATAAAAATCTGCACATGGCCCGTGCTTAGTAAATAGTAACAAAATCATGTATTAATTTAGTTCAATTCCTTGTGACAAGCAGCCAAGATAGACAGGTTCCGTTTTTGAAAAGAGCAGCAAATTTAATCCGTCCTTTCTGATGGAGAACTTCATGAATTGCACAATCTCCCAACGCTCTTTAATCGCTAAACCTAATTACTGGCATTGGTTACATACAGATTTTCATTTACAGCTGGGAGAACAAGAAATCGAGTATTTTAAATAAGCATGTAGATCTGTCAGACAACTTCATTAACTCCTCTTTTCCCAGCAGAGAGCTCTGTGATCTGACAGGAGGAAAGTCCAAGGGGCCCCGCAGTGGGATGTACCCTGGTTTCTAATTGCTAATCAGGTACGAGCCGCAAAGCTTCGTTGCAGTAATGAAGTAACTTCTTTTGGTTTATTCAGAGCAGGTCAGGAGGTGATGTGATAATAGCCTGGAAGTACCTACATGCAGGGAGAAGCTTCTGGGAGGCTCTTTAATCTCTCAGACMAGAGCTTGATGAGACTGGGGAGTTATCCAGAAAAAAAAAAGGTTAAAGGTAGGGCATGCAATGTGAGGTTAATTAGCCAAAGGAGCAGCTCCCGAGGGGATGTCTGCTGCTCTCCAACAGGCTGATTTTGGAGAAGTGACGCAGCTCCCACACGCGCAAAGCTGCTGGAGCCACTGGCTGGGCCCCATGGGGAGCCGCTGTCCACTCCTGCCCCCGGCCTGGAGCAGCGACGCGTTTATCCGGGAGCTAATCCCTACCCGGGGCTTCCAGGTGGTGCAGCCTGTGCTCATCCCAGGCCTTTGAGCAGGGCTCTTTCTTCGGCTTACAGGCTGATGCTCAGCTCAGGACAGTGCCGGGAAGAGCTGGTGAGTCCGGAGGCAGCCGGTCATTAATTTCCAGTAACGCCTAGGGCCGAGCTGGCTGGCGTTATCAGAAGACGAGATGAGGTGGGAAGAGGATYGAGTTATTTTCGGGGGCTGGTGCCGTTTGCTGCGGGCAGGTCCAGCGCGGGGCCCGTCGGCTCCGTGCGGCACCGCGCGATGCAAACGAGAGCCCATCCCAAGGGCACAACGTTGGTCGTGGGAAAGGAGGGCTCTCCCGGCCCCGCCGGAGTTTTTTTTTCACCCTGCTCTGCACATAAAGGGCAAGTCTCAGCAGCTCTTGCAGACAGAAGAGAGGGTTCACAGAAATCCTCCTGCAAAGGACTGCTGTGAATCGGAGGCTGGGTCAGCTCCAGAAACCGTCTCCGTGTTTCTCGCACCTCGCCGCGGGCTCGGCGCCCACTGCGCTGCCCGCAGAGCCCCCAGGAAGGTGCAGCCGTGCAGCGCCATTCCTGCCGGCAGAACCCGCGGGGAGCCAGGGGAGAGAGGGCTGTTTAACAACTTTTTAACAGATTACAATAAAGTTAATCCCGCATTTGCCATCAAACCTCCAAGAGCTGTCCCGACAGAGCCTTTTCCTTCTCCTTTCTAATGTCTTGGTGCTTTCAGCACCTGGGGGACTGGCAGCATTTCCTAACACGGGCGCACAGGTGCTGCCAAGCCATTTAAGTCCTCCAGCCCGTGTGCTGTCTCACCGGGCTGGGAATGTCAATCCGGGTTTGAGTTCCCTTTGCAGGAACCTCACGCAGGCAGAACGCCGCACGTTCCCTTTGCCAGTTAGTGCTGGGGCTGCGGGGATGGCACCGGGAGGAGCAGGCGCCAGGGCAGGCACGAGGGGTACCCGGCTGGAGGGGCCCGGATTAACTCAAATGCTGCCAAYGAGGGACAAAACCACGAATCCAAGCTGGAGGTTGGGCAAAGAGAGACACCGATCGCTGGAGAGTTTTACAGGGATAATAAAAAGCATGATAATAAATGGCCATGAATATTTCATGGCTGGTGTAGCACTGATGTGATATATCATTGAGGAGTGATGGGGTTTTTCAACATTTGGATGCAAATGGAGAGTGCGTTCTATATTTTACAGGTTTTTCCCCAGACATGCTATGTTTTCTAAAAATCAGATTGACTGGGAGCTTTTGATATGAGAAACAACTTCAGGGCTGTGGTTAGAGTAAAAAGAAAGGCACAGGCGTCATCAGAGCGATGTCGGTGTTAGAGATGACAAACCTCACGTAGATCAAGTAGCCTGTCTCCCCGAGCAGCAGGAAGCCAGGCAGGGATCCTGCAGGGAAAAACACATTCTCCCTCTCCCGGGGCCTTGGGAATGTGGAGTGGCTGCAGGCTGGCTCATCGACTCCCCACAGCACGCAGCCCAAAGGGAGGAAGGGGACAGAGGGGTGACCCCTGTGGTGGTCCCTGGTTGAAGATCACGCTCTGTTCATCCCTGTCGAGCAAGGTGGTGGTTTTAGAGTGAGCATCTTGTGCTCACCGCCTTATGCTGGCTTTGCAAATTGCCAGTCGAGTTTCTTTGGGGTTTCATTCGGTTCCTCCCTGCTGAGCTGGTGGCACTGAGGACGCTTATCCTGGCTGCTTGTCCCCCAGAAGTTTGCTCAGGGGCCTTGGGATCCCAGGGCCTCAACGGTGCCTTTCCAGGTGATGATCCCAATCACCCAGCAGCGCTGCCAAGGTTTACCTCCTCGTTCCACCCCGCTCTCTCCTGCCCTGGCATGTGCCMCATGCTCTGGGTGTCCCTGCTTGAGCAGGAAGGTTGGACTAGATGATCTCTAGAGGTCTCTTCCAACCGTGAACATTCTGTGAKTCTGTTTCTCCCCACGCACAGGTGCAGGTGGTGCCCACGAGAGCACTTCTGTGCAGGGCCATTTTCACCAACGTGCTGACGAATAAGCGGGCGGCAGCTGTGAGCAGAGCGCCCTGGCAGCACCTGCTGCCTTCGGCCAGGTGGCATCTCAGTGGAGCCAGGCCCAGCCAAATGCAAGCAACTTTCCAGGAATAAAAAAGGAAAGACGAGGAAAATTATAGAAAAAAGTACACTTGCTTTGAAAGACTGAACCTCCATAATGCTTGAGTTAATTCTTCCCCAAATAGCTGCTGTCACTTGATGGAAACCGCCATAAAGGTGTTACGCTGACTTACCGGATCAGGCATATTTCTCATTGGAGAATGCYGATGAGATCGTGCCTTGATCGGCCAAATTGGGGCTGATTTTAATGTGCTTTCCTCCAAAGCAGTCATTCCATTTCTCTTTAGAATTAAAATGAACATTTCCTCAGTACTTCAGCTGTGCTGAACTGGCTTTGCAAAGACCCCTCTAGGCATTTGCTCAGGAACTGGTGAAATTACCCTGCCTAATGGCCTCCAGAAATGGAGCTACCCAAGCAGAAACGGTGCCACGCGGGTCCCAGGAGCGGTGTGAAGCAAACGGCGCAGAGGCTTCTGTGCCACTCTCAAGGTAGCAGCTGAAGCATAAACTGGGGGAAGCAAAAGGACCTAATCCGCTCACTGTCTCCATTGTTTTATTTTGTTTGTTTATTTTTTTGGTTCACTTGTTTGTCTGTTTGTCAGTGTTGCTCCTGGAAAACGCACGGATGGGAGAAGCAGCGCTCGTCTGTTTGTCCCTCTGTTCCGCTGCACCTCGAGTCAGGAAGCCTACAGCACCATGAGCAGCACCATGAGCAATCACCACACTCAGAGCCCATGGCCATGGCTGGGACCAGGTTAGCTGTGCCAATGTGGGGAGGAACCTGCACCCTCTCTGACTGCASCACCCTGGAGCAGAAGCGCCCCAGGCCTCCTGCCTCTAGGCAGGAGGGATTTAACAGCACAGCCAGGTGGGATGAATCATGCTTAGCTGTTCTACAAGGATTTTCCTTTGCTTGGAAACTGGTTGGATTAAATCCACAGGCATCAACCACACAAATACCTGTCAGCTGGATTGGCAGCTTCTGACTGGGGCCAGGTTAGCGGCTGTCTCCCTCCCAGCCTGCTGCTGGCAGAGGAGCAATCTCGGGGACTAGCACCAGCTCAGGTTGCCTTCCTCCAGGCTGGGCTTAGCTRCCACCAAGTGCAACAAGAAAAGCAGACTCTATCCGCCTCAAAATAACTAGCTGAGMTTCAGATTCTGTTTTCTACCAAACTTGAATCAGATCAGCCAAAAGATTTCTGAATTAATTTTCCCTAAATAGACAGGGACTTCTAGCTGGTTACTCACAAGAGCGCTTACACTCTGCTTTGTCACGTAGAGAAGAAATGGGAAGAGGAATGTTAGTGACCTACATCTTAGCACATCACTTAGCTTACTTAGTGAGTAGCCAAAGCAGCTAGAGAAAAGCCCCTACTCCAGACACATGGGCCCTGTTGATCTCCACAGACACCGGTGTCACCCCACTCACTTCCATGGGGTTTCTCCCACCTACACAGTGCAGGAGCAGTGCTCTGTACCTGAGCAGGGCTCAGGGCTCGGCAGAGGTTTCTTGGACCCGCTGTGAACTCTAGAATGTTAATAATGAATTGAGGGTGTTAATTATGAATAGCTATAGTCTCAGACATTTGGGTTTCTTGGATATAAAATATCTGCTCTGGAAGGTCAGAGACCCCATGTTGTTGTCCTGCATCCCCACATGTATAGATATGCTCCCTACATGGGTGTATGCAAGTAGCTGAGTTGTTGCAGGCCTGTGAGGTTTGTTTTCTCATGTTTACAGTCACTAGCTGTAAAATAAGACATAATTTTACTTGTCCGGTGCAGAGCACAAATGAAGCGCTTTCCTTTTAAAAGCATTTAAAAGCATTTTAAGATGGAGTAATTAACAAGCAGGAAAACAACCACCAGTTTGGAGCCATGCTATTCTGTTTACACTTCCCTCAGGATCCTTCCTCCTTCAGATCCAATTTATCCAGCTTCCCTTGCAGTTTATGGACCTGAGCTGGTAAAWCACATGCAGGCCTTTGCCTCCTTCCATATATAAGTAGTTATTATTCCGGGAAAATAAATGTGGCCATGCAACAGTCCACCTCACCCCAGTGCTTGCCCTCAGGCTTGTGAGAACTCTGCTTTGGGGTTTATTCACATGTCTTCTGGTGAGCTGTGTTCAAATCTGAGAAATCAACTCCATGGCCCTGAATTTCTGCACCAAATTCATGAGTTAAGGACCTGAGTTTCCACGTTGACTGATACGAATAGGTCTGCCTGCAGTTAAAAATAGAAAGCACAGAGCATCTTCCCTGCCAGAGCTCCCAACAGTCACTTCCAGCAGCAGGTCTCTTGGTAGCAGTTCCCATGGCGAAGCTGCCTTCAGCATGGTTGGGCTCTCAAGTCATTATTAGAAGAGAGATTCCTGGTGAGAAACAATTCATGAGGCACAAAGCCCAGAGGAAGCCAAGCTCCTCCTGCTCTTGAGTGTTGCAGTTTCCCTCTGCCTAGTAGGCAGGTGTCCTGCTCAGGAGAAGCAACTCCTTGGCTGTGTTTCTCTATGCCTCAGTTTCCCCTCTGGAAGGCAGGAGCGTTGGGGCATCTTGAGAAGTTAGCAAGTACCTCAAAACAGACAGAGGAAGCCCCGTGTCACAGTCATAGCCCCACCTTCTATGAACCTATACACTGACGTAACTGTTTGGGTGCTGCAGCACGTGCATGTTAACTCGGTGGGTTTATTGCTTTCCCTGTAGCCAGGGGTGTGTGGAGCAGCCCGCTCTGCAGCAAGATCGAGTTCTGCTCTTCTCTCCTCCACTCCTGCCCTGCTTGTCAGCTTCCCCCTTCTGGGTTTAATTCATCTTCTCTGCATTAAATTCTTGCCCATTCCCTGATTCCAAGCTTAGGAGAGAGACACATTTTCTTGGCACCCCCTTGCTGTTCTGCTCCAGCTCCCCGGCTCTTGTCCCTTGACATTTGTGTGCAAGAGAGTGTTTCCTTCTAGAATTTCCCTTGGAAAACTGCAAGGCCAGATAGAGTCTGAGCTCTGCCCCGCTCCCTTCCGCGTGCTGCTCAAGTTATTTCTCTGTTCATTAGGATTTAACCGCCGTGCAAATCCGCTCCCATCCCCAAGCTCCCATCCGTGCCATCAGTCATGACAATGGCTCATCACAGCGCTGCTCATCGCACCGAGTGGCTCATTGTCCCCTGCGCTGCAGCATATGGTCTCCCGCCTTAACGCTGCCCCACGCGAAGGTTTCTGCAGCAGGAGCAGCTGCGGGAAGGCTTAACGGATCTCCCCAGAGGAAGGCAGTATCCGCAAGGAAGCGCACGAGGCAGCTGCGGGAACGGCGGCAGCGGGAGGGCAGGGAGYGCTTCGGAGCTGCCCTGCGATTCCAGAGCACCTCTCATCCTCAGCCAGGTCTGAGGGCCCCAGTGCTGAAATGCAGCTGCCTCTGGGGTGAGAGATTCCAGCAAAACGATGCGAATACGTAGCTGAAGGTGGTAGAAGAAGGAGGAAATTTCAGCCCCTAGTATTGGTCTTTCCTTCGTGTTTGCATGAAACGAAAGTGCTCCTTTGCTCAGCTCCTTCGATCCTAGGATGAATCCCCTGTCTCACTGGTGCTGCACAAAGGGAGCACAAGGCTGAGCTCCCTGCTCTATCTGAGCCTCGTGCCACCAACTCACTGGAAGCAGGCAGGGGAATGGGGGGATTATTTCCATTTCAGTGCAAGGCTCAACAGAAACAACAGCCTGGGTTTGGGGCAAAGGGGCTGCACAGGACAGACTGTCATGGCCTTCCTTGGCACAAAACATCTCCTCTCCCCCACAATAGTTCTTGGCTGGGGGTTCTTGGTGGTGAAATTGTTGGATCACCACACAGGGATTAGCAGGAGCTTAACAGGTGGGATTAATTTGACTCCAGATGGAAAATACCCCCTCAGTTATTTAATTTGTTTAAATTAGTGAATTCTCTTCCCCTGACTGCCCAGTGGGCTCAGCTGCCCAGGATGGTGCGGAGTCAGTTATGGCTCATGTCCCAGCACCCTGTCAGGAGCACCGTGGGTGTCAGGGCTACACTAAGAAGGTGTGATTAGGGGTATTCAGTGGGTGAAAGGAGCCCTTTAAACAGGTTTGGGAGCCCTCCAGATCTTCACTCGTCTGCTCTCCATGCTTCTGGCCCGCTGCCTGCATCCAGAGAGCTTCTGGGGAGCCCCGGTGCTGTCACTTTGCCAACGCAAGCAGAGGCCTTGCTGCGTAAGCACAAAACCCTCCTGTTGGAAGGCTGTCACTTGGTGTTGTGCTCAGGGCCCATCATTTGATGCTGCCTCCTCTGCACGCGGGGGAAGGCGGGATGGAGAAGAGCCCGTGGCCGCGCGCCGCAGCCCTGGCTGCTCCCGGAGCCTCCCCGGGGCAGCTGTGGGTGCTGCTGAGCACRGCAGGGCCGGCTCCGGCAGCCCGCACCTCCCCAGCAGGGCTGGCASCATCCCTAGGGCGGCTTTGGATGCCGCTGGAGATTGGCTGTGCTGCAGAACAAGCCTCTTCTGATGAGCTCTGACGGTGGCTTAAGGACCATGCCCGGCATCTTCAGTGAAAGGTGCACAGGGGGGCTGTGTTGTCGTTTCTCTTGTTCAGCTCCATTTTCCCTTGCTGAGAGCCCCCATCCCCTCTCATTTCAGATCACACGGATCAGGCTGTGAGCAGGAATGGGGTGGATCTGGGCTCTGGGATCAGCCTTTAAAGAGCTGCCAAGGTAGCAGAGCTGTGCGCTGAGCTCTGCTGCCTGTGCGTGCAGATCCGCAAGCACTGACCTAGGCAGAGACCTGCTTGTTTGCAGGGGTGCAATGTGGAGCGCTAGTCATACTAGCCAAGCAGTGGGCCAGCTGCATGCCTCTCCCCATGCTGACAAAAAACACCTGAGCTAAAGGAGGTGTGCAGGTGATCTGCAGCCCCCCTGTCCTGTGGGTGGTGGGGAGTTTGTTTTGCTTTGCTTTGTTTCATTTGGATTTTTTTTAATTTTATTTTTTTATTTTTATTTTTATTCTTTTTTTGCTAGTGCATGCTGAAAGGATTTGGACGGCTGACCCGCCCCCCAGCCCGCTGGCCTTGGCAAGAGGGTTGAACTTCTCAGCGCTGAACAAGAGAGCTGTGCGAGCTGGAGTGTTGCAGCCAGCTTGGCTGTGGAGCTTATTTATTGCTCAATAGAGCCATTGAGGAGCTGGAAATTGCATGTGATTTGTACTCAGGGCCAGAACTTTCTTGCCGGGATGAATTCTGTTCAGGGAGCCACCTGCGACTGCAGCCTTCCCTCCGCTCCTGCCCAGAGCAGTAATACCTCAGCCTTTCCAGCGGCGCCCTCTCCATAGTGGGCTCAGGGAATGGTGGGATCCCTGCTGCTGCCCGCCCTGTTCCTTCTCCCTGCCTGCACAGGATTAGCTAGTCCAGATATAGTCTGTTCAGCCCCCTTAACTGCAGAGACATCCTGCACTGGCTGCTCTGGAGCAAAGAAAGCTCTTTGCAAATTCACAAATCTGAGGGGAAGGGAAAAAAAAGAAAAAAAAAAAAAAAAAGGAAACTAGAGAGAATAATTGCCCAATTCCTGGCATCTTTGATGGCTGCTCTTTAGCAATTATGGGGACCCAGCAACACCCTTATCACAGCACATTGTCAAAGATTAACCAGTCTGCTCAGCTGGCAATTAGAGCTGGTTAAATGGGAAGCTAACACTTAGGTTTGACTTTGTAGTGGCTGTTTTCACTTCTGCAAGTCRAGCTCCAGGCTCTGAGGGGAGGAGTGTGAATATGTCTGAGGAGGATAAAGCAAGGAGGCCTTTGAATGGGGTTGAAGGTGATGGCTGGAAGAGAATTCAAGCAATATGTTTTCTTCTTTGTTACCCCTCTTCTCGGTCAGCCTGGAAAGCACAATGTGCTCCCCATTTTCACTCTGSCTTTAGCTTTCCCTCCATATTTGCTGGCAACCTTGGAAAACCATTTAGCTTGCTGATGCCATCTGTGAAAATACCAGTGCTTAGTGCCCACATGTCAACAGTGAGCTSAGAGACACGTATTCAGCTTGCTGGCCTTAGCACAGACCTCCTGGGTCATTAGGGTAGATTGATGCGGCTTCTCTGGTGCTGAGGCTTACAACAGTTCCTGCCTTTTGTGCTATGATGCATGAGAGGATCTGAATAATAAAAAAAAAAGGCTTTAGCCTAAATTGCTTGGCTGTGGCTGGACTATCTCTTTAGGGTTTAGCGTAACTGTGATGACAGTGCCTCAGCTCTGGCCTCACCGGAGACTGTGTTATGGCASCACTAAGATGCTTGCCCTGCTCCTTTGGTGGGGTTTAGTGTCTTGAATAACGACAGTATTAAAAAACACCTGGAGCACAGCAGGCAAGCCAAGGTCCTTTGGTTGGTTCAGCCCTGCTTGCAGCAGCCAGGGCATGGCTCAGCTCTGTGGGTTTGCACTGCTAGCCTGGTGCCTTGAAAGCTGGCCAGCCTGCCCAGCACACAGATCCGGTGCCCCGCTCGCGGGGAGAGCCGGGTTCCTGCTTTTCCTTGGCGCTGAATCAGGCTGACATGAAGGGCTTTGGCAGCTGCCAACCATGGCCAGGTGTTGGCCACCACTCATGCTGGCTGGGGAGGCGTCACGGGGAGCTCCTGGATCGGGCAGGAGCTGGCGCTGCACAGTGCTGCTCCTGTGGGCTCAGCAGGAACCACGCGCTTTGGAATTAGCTTCATTTTTTTCTYGCCGATTAATCTTTGAGTTTTCTAGGCCAACTGTCCTCCTTTATTATCCTCACGCCACCTATTCATCTCATCTGCCCCTTCCTCCCGCTTCCCTCTCTGCAGTTGCCTCTCTGTGGCTGAGCTCCTGCCCTCCAGCAAAAGCAAGGCACAGCAGCGGAGCGTGACAGAGCCCAGTGAAGAGACCGGGCCAGACAGCCAGGGCCAAGTCAGCAAAGCGTCCGTGCAAGGCACCCTGCCTGAAAAAGGAGGAAATTCCGGAGGTGCCCGGCCATGCTGAGTGCTCCAGCCTCCCGAGGACAGCTGAGGTGCCCATAGGTCACAGGTAAGGAGACAGTTGCCATGAACTCCATGGCTGCTCAGGACAGCTTCTTTCCTGCTCCTTCCTCTTGCCTGAGCTGCCCAGACTCCCTTCTCACAGTTGGATGAAGGAGTGAGGAGTTGATCCTCGGCAGACACTGCTGTGTTGCAGATCATCCATCCTGGAAGTCTTTGAATAATGGCCATGGGCCTCTGGATGTGGCCTCATTGTTGACAGTACAGCCTCCTTTGCACACAAAAAATAATAGCCTGCATTTTTACCCCAGGGTTTGGTAGAAATGACTACTGTCAGAGACTGGTTGGTAAGCTGGAAGAGTTTGGGGAGCCATGCAAATGAAATAGTCGTGGAGTGTCCATGGATGCAAGGCAGCAACCAGGGAACTATCACTCGACCAGTCAAACCCTATAGAAGCAGCTATTGTAAATACAGCCTCGGCAGCACTCTGCTTTAGCCTGTCCCTTGCTTCTATTTCTACCGAATTCCAGCTGCCTTGCACAACCATGAGGAAAACAGGAAGCAAGAATCTTTACGTCAAAGAAGACCTATGGAAGCAGATGTACTAAACCCTGTCCCATATATTTTTGCTCCCTCTTATCCCAAATGGCAGGTATAACTCACAACAGAGCTCTTGTCTTAAAGTCAAAGATGCGGATCAGAAGGAGGCTGGTTCTTTAGAAGAGCCATTTCTTTGACACAGGAAAGGAAATCAGCTCTTTATGCCCATAGCTGCAGGACACAGATGTGCTGAAATCTGTCCCTTTCCAAATACATGTTGTACCTGTTAGAGCTGCGTTTGGGAAGCTTG
Organism: Nothoprocta perdicaria; assembly: GCF_003342845.1. Taxonomy (NCBI): domain Eukaryota; kingdom Metazoa; phylum Chordata; class Aves; order Tinamiformes; family Tinamidae; genus Nothoprocta; species Nothoprocta perdicaria. The sequence continues at coordinate 84,072 of NW_020454871.1, forward strand.
GAGCTTGCGTGTGTGTTCACTGCAAACTGCCAAGAAAACCTCAGCACCTGCAGCATCCCAGGAGAGGACCAGAGGGCTCACTCAGATGAGACCTTGTATTGCYGCTGTTTTACAAGATCCAACCTTCTGGGGCAAGGGCTGTGCAAGCCAGTAACCATGACTATGCCTCTGGACGTGCAGCACATCACCAACTCCTCTGGTGAGGRGAACAAGAATGAAACTGAGATGGAAATGAACTTTCCCAATCACACTCTCTCCTTCTTCATCTCTCGGGCASTGTCAAACTTGGTCAGGAATCTCCTGACAAAGTATTGGGGTGAAGGGAAGAGAACACTAGTAGTCACATTCCGTTTAACTCCTGGAAGCAACAGGAAAGCAGCAAAACCTTAGATGTCTTGTTTGGCTCAGCAGCCAGAGCTCTTCCATGTGCTTCTGACTGAGCCCAGCTAGAGTGGAGCAGCTTCCATGGCCCTCAGCACACCTCAAAGGGAAGACAGCAAGCACAGAGGGCTGCATTCAGTGTCCAATCACCCTGGAGATTTAGAGCTGTCCGTGAGGCTAAATCATCATGAATTCCATGAAAATCAAGAAAAAGTGTGCAGTGCCAACCCCTACCTGGTGCTTTGAAAAATGTAAGGCCCTGCCTTGAATCAGCTCAGAGGGCTGGGGAGAACATGTGAAGTACATGGAGATGCGAGTTGTCCACCRGGAAATGAATAGACCTAAGATTTGGAGGAGAAGAAGATGTCATTCTGCAGAACTTGTGTTTACAGGGTAGATAAAGGTAAAAGGCAKGATAACCATCTTCCTAATCCCTAAACTAGGATTGTTTTGAATCCAGATGATGTTTCCCCCGGAAAAGTCTAGAGGTCACACTAGCTTTCTTGGCCCATGTAGTTTGGAGTCCACAGTCGAAAGTCAGGAGTCCTCATCAYTGCAGCATTAACTTCTCACTAAGGATTTAGACTTCTTACCACTAGGTTGGTAACTGTTTTAGGCCCCTGTGTCAAAGGCCTTGCCTGGGCCTGGAGTGGAGCATGGAGGCCTAGGCCCCTAGTGTGCAGTTGTTCCCACCCAGGCTGCCTGAACTCACCAGGGTCTGCCCAGGGATGCTCTGTGAAGGAGCTACTCTCTTTTTCATGGGCACAGAGACAAACTCAACACAACCAGAATACAGGTGAGGCTAAGGATATAGGGGGGTGCTTCTTTGCAGGGATAGTGGTCAAGCTTAATTTTGTGGAAGTTGATTACCAACAAGTTCTTAGCTAAACCTGTGCAACTAAACTGCACTAGGGAAATCATCTCTTCTGATACCTGTTCTTACCTGGGGGACAGCACAGCTTGAAGTACAAAAGGTCAGAAGAAGGAAGTAAAAAGAATTGTCTGATTCCATATAAAAGACTGGAGCTGGATCTTTCTGCTGCTGGACATGGTGGTCTCCATCCTCAGTGCTTAGTCCTATTACGAAAACGTGGTTCTTGCACACCAATGCAATTATATTTTTGTARACCACTTAAAAAAGATGGACTGGGTCACCTGAGTATTAGCTTTTAAGACAGCCAAGGTTTGGCAAAGTGGAGAGCAGATCCTATTTTAGCAAAGTACTGTGGAAGCTCATCTGGTCTCCTCAGTGCTCTTGTCCTGGGTTCAGGGTTGTGTAGGAAGCACTRAAAATTAGAAAGTGCATGAGAAGGAACACGCTGATTTTGGATTAAATGTTTGAAAGTCCCTTGTATCGGCAAACTCGTTTCTCTGGGAGAGATTAGGAATGCAGTTTCTCTCGGCCATGCTGTTAATCTGGTCTCCATGGAAACAGGATGATGCTTGTAGTGATGCACACCTCTATATTGCTGCTCAGCAGGTGGGTTAGAGGGAGGCTCTGCCCTTAGTTTGTCACCCAAACCTGGTTAGCTCGTCCCTCTTTGGTCCCTGATGGTGGGTGGCACTGGCACCAGTGTTGTGCTGCATGGGTACTTCTCTACAGAGCTTTGCAGATTTATGCCTTCACACTTCATTCAGTCCCAAAACAGATGCAAATTTTAACATGATCCCAATTTTCCTGTGCTTCTTGATGGAGATGACTCTGTCTTCCTTGAAAATGTGGGAGAGCTGTATGTCTATCACCCTCCTGCATTTCCCTGGAGACCGAGGTACCTCCTTATCCTAGACAATGTTCAGGAGACCTCTCAGGTTTCCTGCAGTGACCACTCATGACTGGATATTGCACTGCAATGGACAAGGCATAGGACAGAATCAGGAAAAATGCCTTATTCATAGACAAATCCAGCCTGGCAATATCCTGCCAACAGTAGCCACTGCAGCAGAGCTGGTGTGGCTTTGCTTTGTGCCTTGACACTGGCTGCACTGGGGACAGAGGAAATGCTTCTCWTAGGGATGAATCCCAAATCCTGGGCAGCCTCTAAATGCAAACCATAGGTGCTAATGCAACCATCAAGACTGAGGGTGARATGGTGGGCAGCTTGTAAATATTCCTTGCATCTCTCTGCATCCTGAATCCCTTTTCATCCCGAACTGTTCGTCAAAGGAGTGTGGRTGAGTGTGAGTAGGCAGAGAGGGAGGGATGGGAAGGCTACATGAATTTGGATAATGAGCATAAGCTATTGAACATAGAGCAAAACTGCTGTTGAAGAAAGGGAAAAAATACTTTCCAACTGGAAGTATTAGTCTTGGTACCAAGTCTCATATCACAGTGTTCAGACTCTGAACCACTGCTGCTACAACTTTCTCTGTTAGTGGAAYTAAACTGGGGCTTCCTTACTGAGATGAGCAAAAGCTCTTCAGCATCTGACATTTCCTTGTCCTATCCCTTTGCTCCTTCTTCCTTGCTGCTTGTTCATTTCTTTTTCTGTGATGCCCAGTTGTGTTTCTTAGTGGATGACACCCAGGCAGCTGGAATTGCTGCTGGCTCTGGTCCTTTCCAATGACTCATGATTTTGAGTATCAAAAATTGAAAAAAGCCAAATAAGACATAGACTATTTTTCTTTCTACTTGTCTCCATCTCCCTCTTTCGTACATTCCACCCTGTCAGCTCATTTACTGAAGGTAGCTTTAAAGGTCCTGTGAGGCTGCAGTGACAGGCACCAGCTAARTCTTGTAGGGCAAGAGACTAGAACCTGTGTGTTGGCTGGGGACAATACTCAGCTGGTGCTGGAGGCACTACTRGTTAGTGGGGTGTCTTGCATCCTCTGCCTGCCTGTGATGCACCAGCCTGGTACAGCTAATGACAAGTCATGTAGTCCCTCTGTGCCTCCTTACAGCCGAGATAACAGTACCTTGTGGTGGTCAGTAGATGCTCACTGGTTGCCCTRCTTGGCTGTCAGTGCCCTGGGCATGAATAAGTGAGGGGCTGTGATTCAGCAAACATCAGAGCAAGAGCTGCCACTGTGACCATTTTATGGTGGCTTCAAAGACTAAGATCTCCCTTTCTTTTGTTTTGGTTTCATTAAATTTGCAAGGACCCCCACCATGAGTGGGACAGGGGAGGGTGGTTTCCTGTGAATCTAGGAAGGGCGGTTGCCTGCTTTTGTTTTTCTTTTTTCTTCAGTTTGTTGGGTGGATTTTTTCTGCTGTCTGTCATTGCWGGACAGAAAGAGGAGTCTAAAAGAAATTGTTTAGGTTGGGCTTGTGGAGATGCATCCAAATATCTGGATCTGTTTTGAAGGTAGCAGCACTTTTACATCTGCAAAGTCAGCAATGGGTCTAATAATGAGATGAGGGACCTGAGCAAAAAGCACAACTGTGTACACTTGGAGGCTCTGAGCAGCAAAAAGGCGRCTTTATTTTGGTTCAGGTTACCCAKGYGAGCTTTGCTCATCTGATTCACACCGTGCTTTGGGATGTTATTCCTTGTCTTGTAAGGCTGCATGGCCCTGCTTCTGCTGAGATGTACTAAAGTAAAGATTGTTTTCTGTGTTCTCCTTGGGAAAAAAAAAAAAAGTTTCTGGTGAACTTCTCCCAGCTATGACATTGAAGCAGCTCTGCTCTTGGTGGCATTTTATCAGCTGAAATAATCCTTGATTTTGTCTCTATTGGGTAAGGAGGAGATATGTCTCTTCCTTGTATCAGAGTGTAAATGCCTGCAGCTTGTTATGGGGTAAACCTKGTTGAGCAGAGTTGTCTGTTTCCTCAGAGATGAGATTATGAAAGTGTCTGATAGGCTGGTGGGTAGGAGAAGAGCAAAGCATGAAAGGAGGTTGGCCAAGGGAGATGTGAGAGCAGGAATGAGAATTACGATGTTGTGAGAGATGGTGGTGACTCCACCAGAAGCCAACCACAGCAGCACCAGGCTGTAACACCTACCCAAGACATCAAATTCACTCCCCTGATGTGTCAAAGTGATTTTGCACCTTGGTGAATGAGGACATGTTCCCTTCCCTGAAAGAGAGTATGGGGAAGCAGCCACGGAGGCCTCACGTGGACTTCTTGTCCAAGCACAGCCTGTGTGGAGGGAAAAGCTCTCAGCCAGGCCACCCTGTGGCTCTCAGCCTTTCTGACAAAGCCATATTCCTGGGGGGCTGTCCTCACCATTCAGGTCTTCTGCTTTTAATATAACAGATTTTTTTTTTAAGATAAAAGAATAGAGAAGAAGAGAGAAAGGCAGTATGGTATATTTTTGTGCATGCTCTCTCCCTCTCCCTGTTCATTCCTTTGAGCCATTTTTAACCCAAGTTAATTCAGCTGGAAATATTAATAACCCTATAAGRATGCCACCTCCTTGTAATGAAGTGTAAAGGTCACTTCTGCTCAAATCACACAATTCTTTCATTTTGTTCTCGGCGAGGAACAGCTCCTCTCTTTAATTATTCAGTTTGCTTTTATTCTGTAGTCGCTGCTCTCTCGTCTCGGGTGTGCGACACTCCCCCATTATGCAGCCCCCCGGGGGGCCGGGCAACACGGCCCGCTGGGTGACTCCAAGTGCTGGGCTCCGGAGCCAGGCAGCAGTCAGGACTCGCCTGGGGCAGCAAGGAGAGGCTGGATGCAGACCCGAGAGCCGATTCTGAGCTTTCAGAAGGGGTTCCCTCATACTGTGGGTTCACCAGCTTTTCTTCAGGGTGTATCACAGAATCACAGAATGTTTCAGGTTGGAAGGGACCTCTAGAGATCACCCAGTCCAACCCCCTGCTCCAGCAGGGACACCCAGGGGCACCTGGTCACATCCAGGTGGGTTTTGAAGACCTCCAGAGAAGGAGACTCCACGACCTCCCTGGGCAGCCTGTAATAGTGTAGGTGTTGCAAAAACTGTTAATTCTTGTGTGAGTTAAATCCTCAGTCATGAGGTACCACTTGATGTTATGGGGAGAAGGAAACTGCATTTCTGTCCCTTGGCATGAACCTCACACACCAGAGAGAGCAGGAGGAGAAATCACACCAGCATGCTACAAGCATGAGTGCTGCTGCGTTGCGCCATGGGGAACTCCATGGAGAAMAAAAATGGGTGATGGATTTGAGGAAAGCAGCGCTCTGGAGCTGATTTGGGCATCACACTCTAGTTCTTCTTGGACGGATACTCAAAAGAGGCCAGTGAGACCAGGCCATCACTCCCTGCTGTGCCAAGAGCAGCTTTGGCTCAGCAGCTCCTCATGGTCTTTCCCTGCTTGATGTTGGCTGCACCCAGYAAGCACTACCAGGAAAGCTCCTGGCATCCAAGCAAGCTGCTCCCTTCTTCCTCCCCGTGCTGAGTTAACTCCCACAGCCCTCCCCACCTTAGGCCCCTGGTCACATCTGGTAGGTGGCTGGACCTCTTCTGGCATGGTCCCGTCTGCTCTATCACCAGCCTTAGCTTTCCGAAAGGTGCCTTACGGAGACCAAGTCCACATGTAATGAGAGGAAGGGACTGCCTGGCAATCTGTGAGGCCCTGTGAGATCCTCATGGGCTGGACGGGGCAATTTCAGTGGCTGAGATGATTATTTAGGACTAATTATCACTGCAGCATCCTAAATAATTAACAATTATAATTAATCTGATGGACTCGAGAGAGGCAGAAGCAACTTTTGCAGTGGCCGTAACCTCTCCCTCCCCTGAGCATTGCTCTTTCCCACAACTTCCCTGCTGTGTTTTATCTCCCTGAATGTTTAAATGACTTGAGTGATGTGGGGTTTCCCCAGTTTCCCTGTGGGACTCTTCATTCTGTGCTCTAATTAGAACACCACAGCAACTATTAATGCCCACAAACAAGCACAGGCCCTCAGTTGCTTGGATGAGCTAAGGTTTATATAATCATGGGAAGATTAGAGAATAGAAAAGCCTTCCACTGTGCACTGCATTAATCATTTAAAAGGAGCCTGACTGATGGGTTTTGCATGCATGTATGGTTGTTTTCTTTTTCCTCTCGCTCCCCGTGGAGTCCAGCTGTTGTTGGCTGAGCGTGGTGCACTCAGCACCAGCCAAGCTGTTGCTAAAGCCAAAGTGATTTCTGCAAACCTGTGTACATGTTAACCTGGTGAGTGCTGACTAGTGTGCCAAGGCATGGTCTGATCATAAAGAAGCACAGCAGGGCCTCTGATGGGAACATGCAAGGGTTTTGCTGTTCCTCTAAGGTGTATTTGAAGCCCTTAGAAGTCTGCCATGGAAATGAGGGAACTGGCATGCACGTCTTCAATTTATAGCACCCAGCCTAGGTATAGGGTGATGARGCACCACTGTCACATCCACATGGGAAGTCTAATGAGGAACGTCATAGCACTGACCAGCTCTTTGGCTGAGGTTGGAAATGTCCTCTTCCAAACTCTGCACATGGCAAGGGGTTGTTCTCTCATCGTCCCTCTTGGACATGGTGTGAGARCCACAACATCCTGGTTTACTCAAGCTGCGAATTTAAACTCTGAACTTATACTGTCTGACAACGGGAATTCAACAACACCAGCTTTAGCACTGCTAGTTGCAGAGATAAGTGCAGTCTATAGCATCCTCACTCTCTTTTTTTCTAAGATTGCTTCAGCAAACTGCTAGCAGAATGGCAGTGTKCAGGGGTTCAGCCTGCACCAGGTCATAGCTTGCTCGCTGTGAAATCCTACTGAAGCAGCTTGGTACCAGCTGACAGATTTATATGGCCTGGAAGTGCCTCTATAAAGCCTGATGTTAAATGCATACCATTTGTAATCATTCTATAAACCCAAGCACAGMCAGAGTCTGAAATTATGGTGGAGAACAGCCCCTTTCCCTTCCTGCCTCAGTCGAACTGATGACCCTCACATTCGAAGCTCAACAAAGATAGAAAATCCACAGGTCAAAAGCTGTAACTGTCCAGAGGTAGAGGAAGGAAAAATAGCTGTGAGTTTTCAGTTGAAAATGCAGGGCCATTTGACTGCTTTTTGGTGGGTGTGATTCCCAGGCTGCATCCCAGGTGGAGTTTGGAGGGTACAATGTGAGATCTGCCGACTCTGCTCCTGTCATTCCCAATCCAAGTCCGTAAGCATGGCTCAAGGTAAYGTGATTCTGGAACGGCACAACTGAGGGAAAATAATCAGGATGAATGTGCTGACAGTGAGGGGGATGAGTCTGAAAGCGGAGCAGGGGGAGGCTGGTGTGGCAGAAATGCCAGTTTCCAAAGGCATCATGAAGGCAAATCCAGTCTTCTGGTTGAAGATGTGGACTGTTCTAATAAGGCTGCCACCGTGAGTAGAAACAGACGCTAAGAAACCAAGGGTTAGGACTACAGGTAGGAATGCCCTGGGTAACGCACAGACTAAACCTGTTTGGTTGAAAGCATGTCTGCTGAAACTCATGCAGCAGGTATTCCTACAGTCACCATATGTTACRGTGCCGTCTGGCCCCAGCCAGAAGCATTGCAATTAAGGAAACAAATGGCAGTGCTTACTCCTGGTCTTGTTGAATACCCCAGATGTCTAGTGCAGTAGTATCTTGCTCTTTGGTGGATGGTTCAGGCTGCAGAGTGACAGCCCTCACCTCTGTGATGAGGCTAAACTCTGGCATGCAGAGGCTGGTGTAGCTGGAGGGAACAGATGGTACCGCCAGACAAACACAAACTGGCCCCCCTTCCCTCCATCCTCTCTCTTCCCTGCTCCTTTCTGCTGCAAATGGAGGCCCTAAAAAGGATTGATGGGACTAGCAACCGCCTCATCTAGGATGACTCTTTCTTTGGGGGATTAATGACCAGTTGTGGGGGAAAGGTTTAATGGCCCAAGGAAATCAGCAGTCTCGAGCCAGTTTATTAATCAGCTGGGGCTAAGGCCATTATAGCTCAGCTTGGTGGAGGTGAAGGAGATGAGAGCTGGCAGTGATCCATCCCTGCACAGAAACAAACCAAACCAAGCAAGGAGATCCCTGGGACCCGGTACAGAAACTCACCGATGTGAAGGACAACGATCTAGCAGAGAAATGCAAAGAGAAAGGGAGCGATGCACTCATTTCATTCTGCCCTGCAATCCACTGCAGCTCCAGAACAAGCCAAGGGGCCAGGCAGTGGCTACTGGCCACTAACTCCCTGCTATAGACATTTGGGATCTGTTATTAGGAGAGGAAATTTCTTCCTAGGACCTTGTTCAGAGATCAGGTTTCTGTCCTGGCACATGCGAGCTGAAGCTGGAGTCCTTAATATTTTTATCACAGCACGTCGAAGTGCAGAAGCTATTCTTATTCATACGAATGTCTAATCCTCCTCTCATTCCTCCCGAGCTATTGCATTTGCTTTGATTACATTTCCCAGCTGTAGCTAAAATAAATTCTGCAATACAAAAATCTCCCTTTCCAACGCAGCAGTCTCTGGAACAAGGAGAGGAGACATTAAGCAGGTCCTGTTGGGGACAATGTCCCACCTTGGGCTCAGGAAGGCTTGCCTGTGTCCCGGCTGCCTAGCTTAATTCCTATGGACTGGCTGCCTGCTGCTCATATAGAAAAGTGTGTCTGTGTCTAGACTACCTCTGCCCCTACAGTTGTGTTCCCTAAGCAAGATATTCTGGATGCACATCCTTTTCCTACCTCTTACCTGCTTTCTGGCAGCCAAGTGCACATCAGAGTTCCTCAGAGCTGGCTTTAGTGGCTGGCCCAACGATGTAATTTCTTCCTGAGCAAACCAGAAGACATTGGGCTATTCTTTCATTTGACCTCAGGTRTATGTAGCCACTCTGGTCTTCTTTATTTTCCCTCCCCCTGGCACTGATTGCAACTGCTCTTGTCTTATTTTTGTTGTATCCACTTTTTTTTTTTTTTTCAAATGTGGCATGATGGTGAGTGTTTTGGGGCAGGGATAGTTGTTTTATTTCATGTACATGGCATAATAGGGCCACCAAACTCTGTTGAGCATGTACAAAGTGCATTAGTGGAGAGAAACTGAAGATGCATTCTGCCGTTTCCTTCCATTACCTATGTAAGATGAAAATAAAGTCTAGCCTTGTTTAAAAATCMTCTTCTTTCCTCTAGAGTAAAGCAGTTTATGCCTGCAGCAGGACTAGGTGCCTTCTGGTTCCAGACTGCATGGAACAATCCTGGGGCAATCAGAAATGTTGGAAAGGAAGAGGAAAAGCAGAGAAGATGATGACTCACAAGAACTTTCCCTGTCTGTTATGATTTTGCTTTGCTGCATTGTGCTCTCTGGATGGCTTAGGGAGAGATGCTTTTCCCTCAGCAGTAATTTGCTACTATATGAATATATTGAGAAGCAGAATATTGAAAAATATTAAGAAGCTAATGAGAAATGTCTCAGTACACTCAGCATATTTCTACTCTGAGTTTTTTAGGATTTGATGGTCCAGTGGTACTGCTCAGCAGGGGCACATAGGGRCTGTTAAATCATTCCACAGGAGTCATGACATTCCTTCTGCTTTGTAGTTTAATAGTTTAGTTTAAAAGTGGCCAAGGCACCAACTTCTAAGCTCACTTGCAGACCTAGTCACCTGTCACGCATATTCCTTTTCTTAAGGTGTGCTATGTCTAGCTGAATAAATTCTTCTTACAGCTTTTCAAGCTTGTACTTTGCCTTGACTTTCTCCCCTGACCTGCTGGTCCATGTTGGGCACTGTTTGGAGTTGGCTGAAGCACCATGAAGGAAAGGTTGATTGATGAAGAATACTTATGCAAGAGGAGCAATATAAGACCTTCAATAAGGCAAGGAGCACAGCTTGTACCTCTCATCTCTGAGATGTACACTGAACCTCTGTGCAGGGTTTTCTTTTTTTGTGGCCTGGTAAATTACTGCTGTCATACACCCTCTTTCAGGCCATGGGATTTCAGTGGCTAAAATGGGAGAAAGGTGAGGGTTCAGATTCTGCCTTAAATTGACTTCTTCCAGTTTTCATTACGGTAAAAGAGCTTTCACTTCATGCTAGACACAGTTGAAAGCATGGCTGCCAGCAGCCCTGAACTGCTTGGCCTTGAAACATAGATTCCGGTTTGGATGTCTGAAGGGTTGCTACAAGCAGTTCTTTGACCAGACTTAATATATTTCTCCAGGAAGAGTGACATGTATGCCAGGGAACTAGTACTCCCCTCCCAGTTGTGAAGGCTCASCTCAAACTCAGCTCTGACTCAGAGAGTATCCCCCGAGGGGATAAAAACCAAGAAGCCAAGAAAAACAGACTAATGTGAAGGAAAGGGCTGTGTTCCACCTCCCATTTGGAAGGAGGAGGTGTCTGAGAAGATTGCCTGAGGAGGTTTGCCAGGGTGGGTAACACTAGAAGCACAGATTCAGCCCAATAACAGTCCTGAGATGGTTTTCATCAGCCTCTCCCCGCAGCCTATTGTTCCTGAGTGTGACAAAAGCTGTTGTTAAGCTGGCTTTCTGTGTTACTGTCACACACCAGGGACAAGATACCCTCTGTCAGCCTCTTATGCTGGATACTGATGAAGGAMAGGAAGCTTATAGCATTAGAATAAAAGTCATATTCCAACAATCACAAAACACAAGGGACTATCTTGTTTGTCCCTGTGTTTTGGACTGGTCTTGAGAGTGCTCCCTGACATCTATGGTCTCCATCTCTTGTCTACAGCAATAACTTGCTCTTGGAGCCCTACAGACTACCTACAGCATAGGCAWCATCTACAAACATCTCTCAGGGGAACCCATTATATGCCCAATGAACTTCACATCACTTGCAGCTTCTATGGGTAAGATGGTCCTGTGCCTGCTCCAGCAGCTCCAGGCAGCTGGTTAGTACATCTTTGATCTGCCCGACATCCAACACCAGCAAAGGTTGAGCTTATCACAGGAGAGACGTTGCAGGGTTGTGCAGGGTCCTGACATCCAACTCCAAGACCATCTGCCTTGAAATGTGGTGTCCTGCACTTTGGGTAATCAAGAGGCCTGCATTGTCTTAGATAAATGGCTCAGCTTGCAGCAGMGTGGCTTGATGTTCCTGGAGCCGCTAATCCTAATTAACAGCTTTTTCTGAGTCCATTTTAAAGCACTCTAGCAGCCCAAGTGGACTTTAAAGTGAATGGAAATGACCCCATGGAGAGCTCTCTGGAGATGTTGCTATGCCGACCTGCTTAGAGCAACTATTAAGGTTTCAGCTGCTCTCTTCCATCCTGCAGTGTTGTTATTATCATACTGGCTGAGATGGTGTTGGAAGTGTAGCTGGGATGGATGATGCCTGCCTCTATTTATTTTGCTTGTTTGGAAGATGTCGGAAGAGGGTGAAGAAACAGGGAGACAGAGGTAAAATCATACCGGGCAGAAGTTCAAAGAATCAGCAACAGGAATAATTGTATACACCTGAGATCCTCTGGGGGAAAAAAAAAAAAAAAGTCAATTTTCTCTTGCACGATTCTTAGAAATAGATTTTTTTTTCCCAAGCATACCTCCTTGCTCAAGGTCTGCAGGCAATGGATCATTACCCTGGTTTCCTCACCCAGTCCACTGGGAATGGTGTAATTGCAGCTATGCTGTGCCCTGAATSCTTCCCAGCACGTACAGCTGCCTACCTCCTGACCCGAACAGGCTGACAGAGGTCGTGCTGTGCTGTCAGGTAACTGATGCTGTTTCTCCATGAGCAGGTTCTGCTGCTGGGATGAAAACCTTGGGTCAACTTTCTCCAATAACACAGAGCTGGAGCAACCGAGACAAGGATGGTGATGGTGATGTAGCGGTCACACGGTCAGGTGCCACGGGGGCACCCAACTTGAATGACGCTATGACTGCAGTGACAAAAAACCTCTGCATCACTCATGCCTTATGGAGAAAAGAGTTTAAAATTCCTAGCCAAGCCTGTTCTCTTTAAATTCAATCTTCCCAAAGCCCATAAATCCAAGACATTAAGAGGGAGACAAATCACAATGAATATATTTTAGGAATGTAGAAAGCAACATCTTAATATAGTTTTATTTTTCTTCTCCCCCCCTACTCTTTCCAATCACCGTTGCATGTTTTTAACATTTTGGGAACTGTCAAAGCTTGAAGCGATATATTTCGTGCCAGAGGGAGAAGAGCAGCTTCTCCCTCGTGAGGGTTGAGGACTCAGCTCCCGGGAAATAAGTCGGCAGAGATCTCCCTGTCTTGTTGGTCCTGATGGAGCAGGAGCGGCTGCGTCTAGACCTGCTTGTGAGTGATGAGCTGTACCTCGCTGACGTTTGGACAGAGAAACTGCCTGTTTCAGCAGAAGAAGGAATACCTTTCTCAGGAGTATTTTAATAAATGTCCTCTGAAGGCTCTCAGGTAGAGAGATTCCATGGTGGAAAAAGGCCCTGGAGGCCCAATGCGAAGGAAGGCTGAGGCGGCCTGGGCCCAGGTGTGAGCTCTGGGGCTGCAGCACCACGCTGGTCGCGAGGTCTGGCTGCAGCGAGCGCCTGGGTGCACCCCACTGGGGCCGGGGCCGCAAAGCGGCCATCCTGGTGCGTCCTTGGTGCCTGACTCAAGTCCTGACCCGGGGCTTTGGGTGCTGGCCCAAGGCCCAGCCTTGCTTGCAGCTCTCGCCCTGCGCAGCACCGGGACAGCTCTCCCGACAGGCCATTGTGCTCRGCACAGGGACCATATAGCCGGCTCTTCCCGAGGGGCCGAGCGGCTGGGGCTGTGTGCCCAGGCTGTGAGGGCTGAGGGGCCCGACACGCTGTGCTCCCGGCCKCCATCACTCGGTAACCAGCCCCGGCTGGTGAACCAGCCGGCTTGCTCATCGCTCTGCGAGCAAACACAGCTACACGGCCTCTTAGCACGTGAGGCAGAGGGGCACAACCCCGTTAAAAACCCCAGGCATTGGTGCTTGGAGCAGGGGAGGCTGCTCGGGCCCCGGGTGTCCATGGCGATGGGAGCCGCAGGGCAGCCATGGCGCCTTGGGCAGGGCCAAACCACAGGCCGTAGGTGGACGGGGAGGGCAGGGGCTGCCAGGAGGGCTGGCGTTTTCCTTTGGGACACCCTGAGTGTCCCCAGGCTCGCTGCCACTCGGAGGGAGAGCAGAAAAGGCCAAAATGGACGTTCTTCTCCCTTCCCTCCGCCCTGCCAGTTTGCAACCGCAGCATCTTCATCGCAAGGGGAAGGGGCATCGTCATTGCGGGGCCGGCGTGGGGCTCGCCTGCCCTCCAAACACTGATCTAAGTGGCAGAGGCTGCTTTTGGGGGCTTTTGATTTGAGACAACTTTTGACTTTCTAAGAGAATAAAAAAACCAAAGAAAGAAAGAAAGAAATATCTCCCCAGCTCCAAAAATATCAAACCAACACTTTTTCTTCTTGGGAAATATTAATATGCTGAGAACATTTTATCTTCTGATCATTACTGTTTCTCTGGGGAAATAAAAATACCTCCCAGCTCCAGTAATCACAACAYGAAAGGAGTGGGGGACAGTTTTGCACCTGTGCACACAGAGGGGACACACCGTGTTCTTGGAGCCAGACAGTCCATACTGTTGTTTATTATCTATAAYAAGTAGCATCCAGAAGTCTCAGCTAAGGATCAAGCCTTAGTGTGCTGGTCCTGTACAAACACAAAGTAAGAATGTCCCTGCCCTGACACAAGCTTACAGTCTAAAAATGGTCCCTTAGGTGGCATCACTCAGAGGGGAACATTAGGAATAGGATGGGACAGAGAAATGAGAAATGAACCTTTTTGTGACTTCCTTTCATTGTCTAAATAAGAGCCATAAAACATCAAACCTCTCTTCAGGAAAACTGACCTTTGCAAAGTAATTTCGAAACAAACAGCAGCTTTTTTTTTTCTTCTCTGCTTTTCTTTTCAGAGATACTGTAGAAACTTAAAAACATGACTGAATTTGTGCATGCCATTATTTATTGAGCTATTTGTGATGGGCACAGATTTCCCTAAGCCTCCAAAGACCCCTCCCCTCCCCATCCTCCCCACTTCCCCAGCTTTAGTAATCRGCTCCCTTGTGCTACAACCCACGCTAGACTATTTTCTTCTGTCAAGTCACTCTCAAATTTTCCATCATCAGTTAAATTACCCAGGTGTATGCTAGTTTTATCATTCTTTGGTGAAATAATCTTTCAAGTCTACTTTGCCCAAGTCCATATCATCCTTTTAGGTCTCCTGTATACCTTGTTGCTCTCCTGGTTAGCTCTTTAAAAGGCCCAAATTCAACAGCTCCTGAGCTAGTGAGCTACCAAGCTTCAACAGCTACAGTGCTCGGTCCTTTACTTTGATGCCCACAATAATCAGCTGCGTCCATCAAAGCTCCCCGGTGCTCTAAGGCCTCAGTGAATTGGAGAGGTTTGGGCTCTTTTTACACACCTTTTTTTTTTTTTTTTTTTCCATCTCTCTGCCTTTTCTCAGAAGCTCCTCTCCGGGTTTTCCTGCCTGTGTTCACCACAGCCTACGTACCTTTTATGACCACGCTTGGCAAGGGCCCTGGTTTGCCATCAGGGTGCCCCGCCGACGCACACAGTGGCAGTTGCCTTCTGACAYGGCAAGACACACTTCACTCAGTCTGTCACGTGAGCCAGCTTTCATCTAGGATGCTCTTTCCTTTTGGCTCCCTACAGGGATCACAGATCCCTGTCTAATCCAGCTCCCTGTCAACACACAGTTGAGTCATAGGAGCCTTTTCTATTGCTACGTGTGATAGCGCTTTGCTATCAGAAGCAGAACATCAGCCCGCTTGGCTGGGCGTCAGCGCTGCCACCCAGCAGCTCTCCTTGTCTGGAAGTTGTTTTGATTCTTTTCTTAGACTTCTCTCTCTCTCTCTCTGTCTCTCTCTAAAACATTAATTTCCTCTAATTAGAGCCTCCTTAACAATTCTTTTTCCCCCCCCTCCTCTTTTAATTTCCTCTAATTAGAACCTCCTTAATAATTCTTTCACTAAATCAATTTCCTCAGTTAGAACCACCCGCCATAATTTCTTTCCATCCTTTCAAAAGCTGTCGGAGTAGCTGAGCAAATTATGCTTCTGAGTAACCTTTATCTCTTACTTGGTATTTTAAAAGAAGAACTGTAGCAGGTTAGACAGGCACAATTTCCCCTGGCAGAGCTATGCTGGTCTGACCCCATTAGGGTGTACTTAGCTGAGCGTTGTACTATTGTGTACTTAATTAGGCGCTCCAGCTCTTCCTCTGGAACCAAGGTAGGGCTGTATTTATGAATGAATTAAACATGACACTCCATTACTCAGATCAGATTTACGTGTCAAAATCCATCTTTAAAACAGATCAAATTGCTGTCTACGAATATATAAAATGGCCTGGTACTGTTAGCTCTCCCACGAGGCAGCCGTTCCTAACTTCTTCTCTGCAGCCACGCCAGCCTTCTTCTTGTGACAAGCCTTTAAAGTAACAATTGCTTCTAAAACACGCTGTTTATAAAAGACTTCTTTGTTGTTAATTTAGGCAGTAAGTAAATATTCACGGTACACTGCTTTTCACSACCACTCACGCTGTGGGCCGAATCAGCAGTTAGTGTAAATGGGGAAGCAGCTGATTTACATCTTACGAACCACGGATTTTAGCTTCCCCTTCTCTCTTATACAGCTTCTTTCTCGTTTGAATTGCATTTCACTTTGCTCTAACCCCTTTCCTTAGGCATAGATGATTCCTGTCACGGCTGACAGAGAGCTGGCAGGGGAGCATGAACACGAGGAACCACCTCTGCCTGAGCTTCCGAAGAGCCATTGCGGAGGGCAGATGGGGAACGCCACGCATGGCTTGTTCCCCTTCCTGATTCTGGGAAGAAAAGGGGCATAGGTGGGTGGCAATTTGGAGTGGGTGTGCAGTTCCAGCAAAGTCTGTTTTTTAATAGAAATATTAAAGAGAAGAAAGTAAGGAAACACATCTGAGCTATTGGAACTCTTCTCCACCACTGGTAGGAGCAGGGGTAGCTGCTAGTATTCCTTTTCCTAGCACCCATTTCTCAAGTTAGCACCTACTACTGTTCACATATCTGAGGATTTCAACACCTGTCCTTGTGAAGAGGAGCACTGTCTCAGCTGAGGCAGGCTGAAGACAGCTACCTTACAACAGGCATATGAGACACCTTCTGGTCTTCATTACATTACAGCTTTCTCCCCTTTTTGGCTATGGAAGCTGGATATGCTGGTCAAAGTCCTAAACCACCTATCAGGATGTACTCACGGGCTCTTGAGAGATCCTATCTGGGTAAGAGTAGGCCATTTAGACCCATGAAACACTTTTCATCATCTGATGATGATCATCTCAATGGGTGGCTGCTTCAGGGGCCATGTCATTCAACAAGAAGAGTGATACATGTGAAATGCTCCCCAGACATCCTACAGTAGACCCAGTCTGTGCCACAACCCACCTTCTAGGCAGGTACAAAGCATTTAGGCCAATCCCAGCTACCAGCAGGAGGAAGGCTGTACCACCATCCTCTCCCAGCCCCTCCTTCTTTCTGATCTGTTCATGTCTCTAGCATTCCCACAAAGTCTATATTGATGGAGGTGGTGTAGAAGTTGTAAAATCTACTTTATATCCTCTGCAGGCTTAAAAACTATGCAGAAAACTCAATTTGCCATCATTTCCCATGGAATTTTGGACTGGGATTGGATGGAAAAATGAAGCACATTCAGGTGTTTGTTCTTGACAAAATCCCTAACCTTTCAGTCAAACACTGCTGATTGGAGAAAGGGCGGTTTGGGAAGGGACAATTCTCTAAAAAGACAGGTTTGGGAGCCCAAAAGATAGAAAGAAAAAAAAAAATAAAAAGCTGTCTAGTTCTTCTCAGAAGAGATGAGATGAGAGCAGGAAAAAGGAATCACCAAACTGGACTGTTCAGACTGATGATCAACTACAATAGGAAGAGACATTGTTTCCTATGCTCCTTGAAGAGTGCATCTTGCCAGCTTCCAGTCCATTCCAGCTGAGGACATCGAACAGCTAGAGATACAGATAGGCAATCCAGTAGACAATGTTGAAGAGCAGGAAGGCGGTGGGAAAGAACACGCGGGAGTAGGAGTCCAGGCGGGAGATGTGAATGCGGATCCTTCCCTCCCGCCACATCCCTGTCTGACAGTCCTCAATGCAGCAGAAGAATCTCTCGCATTCCTTCCCTTCCAGGCATGGGGAGCCAGGGTCTTCATCCTCATCCTCCTCTATCTCTGAGGGCCAGTGCATGATGTTGTTGATGTTGATGGTGGTGAAGGATGGCATCACCTGGACACCTGCAGATGGCTGTAACAAGGAGGTAGAAATGGATTATAGGGAAAGAAAAGGCAAGAAAGAGTGTCTAGAAACAAAAACTCATGACACCAGCAATTAGGAAGTTCATACCACAGGCACAACTCAATGGAGAGGGGTGACTGAGCACTTCCCATCTCTGCACCTGGTTTTAAATCACAACCATAGCATATTGCAGAGTCTGACCCGTCCCTACAAAACTCCAGGTTACCTCTCCGGCATCCTATGCCACAGCTTTAGACAGGAAGATSTAAATGCTCTGTTTTCCCATCTCTAACACTAATACTCAATGCATCAAACTGGGGCTCTTCGGTTTCAGCWCTGCCAGCCTCTTTCCTCATTCCCCTGAGCTCAGCTATCTCTGGAGACACAGCATGCAGYCCAGACATGTCCTCTGGTTACTGTCAGCTGCGGAAGGAAAGCTGGGGGAAGGCTGTGAYTCATAACCTCTTGCTCCAGGAGATGGAGCATATCATCAGTTTTATGGAAGAGCTCTCCATCCATTCTGGGAAATGAGGCTGCCCAAGAAGACATCTGGCTTTTTTTGTTTTCAATCTAGACCTAATTCAGAGCCCTGTTTCAGCAGGAGTACCTGCCATGAGCCTGAACAGGTCTCGATGGAGTAAAGGCCACTTTGGGTTTACTATCCCTACATTCCACTGAAGACACTACGTTTCTGGATCTCTGCTATCCAAGATGCCTTCGTAGTCCACGTAGCTCAAATCAGTACAGGCTGGACAGCCTAGATATGGACTGCCTCATCTTAAAGCAGACAAGTGCATTTGGTCCTGAGTCACCCTAAACTGTACTGATAAGCTCTCCAGTGACTGTGAAGAGACTGGGTATCTGGCTTTAAATGGGAGGACCTTATTGCAGGGGAGCTGCAGTCAATTTTTTAGTCGTCTCTCTCACCTTTCAGGTGCTCAGACCCAACACAAAGCATGGTTTGAAGGCCTCATGTACAYAGGATTAGTGTGTTAAACAACTAAACAACTTCAGTAGTTTCCAGCGTAGGAGCGGGAGGAGTAATCCTAAGTGGCCCGGGATTCTAACAACATCCACCTCCACTTCCCCCTTAGACCTACCAGCCTGGTTTTCCTGCTGTTGTGCTCCAGTGGTTTCTTGTTTCCCACCAGGTAGTTGAGTGTGGCATACTCCATGAGAGCTGCGAAGACGAAGATGAAGCACACGGAGACAAAGAGGTCCATGGCTGTGATATAAGAAACACGAGGAAGGTGCTTGCGGGAGATGGTGCTCAGGGTGGTCATTGTTAGCACAGTGGTGATACCTGAGAGGAAAAAAAGAGTTGGTTCAGGTAATGAAGAGGAGCACTTCTGTCTTCTGCATGCTCTAGGTTGCCAAATCCCCATTTTTCCTCTCTGAAGATCCTGCCTAAACAGTGCAGGGGTGGGAGGGAGTGTCCCCCTCTACTGAAAGGAAGGYATGAGGGAGCAAAGTGTCAGAAAAGCATCTATACAGCGCTCTTTGGGAAGCAGATGGACTCCACATGGGCAGCATCACTCTGCTCAGCCAGACTCCGGTCCTCCAGTGTCCCATGACAATGCTCCATGGAATGAGATCTGTCTGAAATCAGGACACTTGGGTCATCACTATGGGCTGGTAAAGGGGTAGGGAACTCAGCCCCTGTTCAAGGCTGCACATRATGAGCAGCTGTTCGGATGACAAGAGGAGAATCCATGGAAAGGACATGCTAATATAAGCTATAGTAGTGGACAGATGGCTTTGGACAGTCAACGGATGAGCTGGAATTCAGCGAGTGATGCCCAGCTGAGCCAGCAACAAGTGTGACAATGTCACAGACATCAGAGCACTGCTATTTCTGGCTGATGTGAACCATGGGCCAGAATGCAAAGGGCCCAGCTTGTATCCTGCCTTTATCTCTGAACATTTTCTCCCAGGATGAATTTGGCACAATGCAAGGCTCGCTGAATGGGCAGAAATGTTAAGGAATTTCTTTCGATTTGAATAGGACTTGGAGTAGCTTTTGAAACAGCAATAACGCTCACAGATGTCTTTTCTAGAGACCAAGTATCAGGGGACAATGCAGGTCAGTCCCAAGAGTTGATAATGTTGGATTTCATCCACCATTTTTCAGATGCAGAGAATGAGCAGGAACTCTTATGGCTCCTTCTTCTCTAGTACTGATCTAAATATGCCTGCATGTCACTCTCCTTTGCTCACCCCARTGGCCCTGGGTGTATTTTCCTGCTGTATTTGCAGCTGTGATGTGACTTCCTATATATTTGAAATGCTGATGGATACATCTCCCTAATGTAGCCTGATGGGCTTGAATTGGGCCAGGGATCATTTGTATGAAGTGCATCAGGGGCTGTTGAGAGAATACACTATTCTTGACGTGTTGAGGT
Organism: Nothoprocta perdicaria; assembly: GCF_003342845.1. Classification (NCBI taxonomy): domain Eukaryota; kingdom Metazoa; phylum Chordata; class Aves; order Tinamiformes; family Tinamidae; genus Nothoprocta; species Nothoprocta perdicaria. The sequence goes on from NW_020454871.1 coordinate 104,003, forward strand.
CCCTTCCCACAGACAGAGAGCCTATCTCCTGGGGGAACCTGCCTGTGCTTTTCGAGTCAGCCACCACAGCGGTGTCAACTGTGTAGAACATTTTGCCCTTTGCAGCTTATTCCTTCTCCAGTCACGGACTATGGCAAAACCTCACCCCCATTGGAAATGACACCCAGCTCCTCCTCCTGCTTTTCTCTGAGGGCACCAACGAAATTGATTTTGCGAGGAAGGTGGGGAGAGATGGTTAGAACAGAAGAACTCAGATTAGCCCTGCCTAACGCTGACTGCCCCTCGCCTCTCCCTCTCTCCTGGCAGAGGCTGGCAATTAAGGAGGGCTGAGGCAGGCTAGGAAGCAGAGCTTGCTGCAAAACATAGATACGGCCAAAGTGTCTTGAAACATGTAAAGAACTCTCTCCTGCTCCTACAGGAGCAGGACTGGATCAACATGAGCTTTATCCTGCTTTGAAGAGCCACTCCAGATTACTCGACAATAAGCTGTTGTCACATCCTGGATTCCCACTGCGGTGTGAGTTACAAGCAAACCTGTATCTACCAGGCTTCCATCTTCTGCCCGTGCTCAGGACTCTGTAATGTGGCTCAGCAACTTTGCTCTTTGACCCAATAACCTTCGTGTTGCTGGACTCACCCTGAGCCCTTGAGAAATCAGGAGCACTTGTGGCAGGAGACCTTTGGACAGTATTGCAATGCAACTGCACACCCCTTCCCTCTGCCCTTCAGAGTGTGAGAATACTACGTGGTCAGGCTGGAAGAGGCTATCACAGGGGTCTCAGATCAAGAYGCACAAATCTTGTGCCAGCCTGAAACACTCTACTGACAGAGACAAGTCTAGCTGGGGACTCGGGTGAGCTTGAAGAGATGGTGTCACAAAGAGGAAGATCCAGAAGAGAGTATCTTTCAGATAGCTGAATAACAGTAAAAAAGGGTAGAGTGTTTTAGGAACTTTCACTCTTTAACATTGCCAGCCTGCTACTCTTGCGAGTTCAACGATCACCAGGCATGCAATAACTTCTCTCTTACCCAGAGATGTTCGGGCTGGTGTGGAATCTCTCTTGATCCAGAAGGAAACCCAGGACAGAACAACAGTCAGGATGCAGGGAATATAGGTTTGAATGGCAAAATAACCCATACGTCTACTCAGATCAAAAGAAACTGTCATCACCATGTACTCCCCTAYGAAAAAGCAACAGAGACACTGGAATTACAACGCAGCTTCCTAGAAAAGTAAAATTTGAGATTTTGGAGTGTTTCTATTGAGGTTTTCTTGTTTGAAGTGCATAGCTGGCTGTTTTTGTGACTGCCCAGCTAGGTAGGTTCATGAATAGTTGTGAGACTAGTTATAGCTTTCTGTAGAAAGCTATTTAGTTGTAACAGGATACATGACCCACTGACTGGTTTGCCAACTATCTACCTGAGCCGTGGCAAAGATGTCCTTCAAACASTTTTGCTGATTCTTTGGTTCTATCCCTGAAAATATCTATGTGGCACTGCACATTCTCATTGCTCACTTGACAACTTATATCTGAGGTTCGTCTTTTACAGAGGCTTATAGAGTTAAGGCTGAGATAGAGCTTGTACACAATTACTGAGAAAAGAATGACAAAATCAGCCAACCACTGCTTCAGCAAGATGGGTTCTGAGCTCCATCTCCTCTCCCACCTGAACCCTTTGATCAAAGGCAGGCTAATTCATAGTAGCATTCTCTCTCTCAGTCCACAGATATCAGCAGTTCTGACCTGCCCCATACGCTRCTTGCCCTCATCCTTCACCTCCACCCCCTCTGCTCCCTCTAGCAAAGGCCCATTTTCTCAGTCTTAGRTTCTTCACATCAGGTCTAACTCCCCTTGACTCTGTCCTGTTGCAGTCTCCTTTCCCCACCATCATGGAGTTGCCCAATAACTCCATTGTCTTTTATAAGGTGTCTGACCCTCTGGCATTTCCATAAGCTGGCTCACCTGCCCCAGTCCTGAGGACCTCTGAGGTGTTCCTCAGCCCTGTGAAGTCRAATTGGTAGAGCCTCCAGGTGCGCTGGTCTGAGACCTCAATGGAATAGCGCCTCCAGCGATAGACAATCTCCTCTCGGGGATAACCATCTGGGAAAAAAGGCAGGGACATCAAGGGAGAGGCTACATGAGGCGGCTGTATCCTGTCCCCTGGCTGGATGGCAGCAGCTTTGCCACTTACTGTAGATGCTTTATAAACACATCTGAAGTCTTGGGGCAGGTATTTTGATGCCCTTTGGTTAGATTCCCCCAGATATCATCCCTGTGCACAAGGAGTAGGGACCTAATCTCCCTTTCTGAGCAGCTTATGAGCCCTAGGAATAGGAAAAGCAATGCTAGAAAGAGAGCCCTTCTAAGCACAGGGACATGGCTCCTGCAGGAAGGAGCGGGGTGTCTCCTGGCTCTACTTCCTTGGCAAAGATACAAACCTAGTGTGAAGCAGGGACCTGGACACCTACCAGAGAGCTCCTCAAGGGAGGGAAAGTGCGAGAGTTTGACAGCTAACTAGAGCTGTGTTTCTAATTATCRAGCAAGTGTGGCATGTACCGTTAATTAGCAATGAAGGAGGGACGTCAGCAGACTAGTGGATATTATCTCCTCAGCAAGATGCCTTTGCCCAGAGCACCTCTAATCCATGTGAGCTGCACCTCTTCAGTGGCAGGAGAGACTCACTGCCCCCAAAGCATGGGGCTGGGACTCTCTTGGTGCAGGCAGGATCCCTGCCAACTTACCAGTAGAGCTGTGCCAGCACCAGTAGCCCTCTCTGCTGAGGAGAACAGATAAACAGGGATGGAGTTGGGAGATGTGATTACCTCCCTTTCCTGATGGCCTTGGGAAAGAAAGCAGGCCTGCTTTGGTCTAGAAAGCTGAAGCAGCCCCTCAGAGAGCAGGAGATGGAGGGAAGATGCTCAGCAGCACTGCTGCCAGCTGCGCGGATGTATTTGGGTCAGTAAGTCAGAGTGACAGAAAGYCAGTGAAAGTTCATGAAATAATCACCTGCAACTGTCTGCCCAAATTAAGGAGGAACTCAGATGCTATGAATCTTGTCCTGAATTCCTTCCTAGTGCWGGAGTAGGAGGATGCTCCAGGGCATAGCGGATATTGACCCAGGRAATGGGTTATAGAGACTAGGTGAAAATGCAGCTAAAAGAGAGGAAGGGGTCCTTAAAGGAACATTGTGCTGAGGCTTCACTACCTGCCTTCTGAAACTATTGTTAAGATATGGATACTCACAACTGGAGAAAACCAGAGGGCACGAGTGAGTGTCCATTGGGAAATTCTGCAGCTGGAGCAGACATTCAGCCTCAATAGTCAGTCTGGGAGAGACAGAAAGAGAGAGAGGGAGCCTGAGTTTTTCTGTTGGGGAAAGTGGCTTGATTCTAACACCACAATGCAACTAACAGAGGGATTTTCTTCCTTGTTCCTTCCTTGAGAGAGACTAATTTGTTGAAGCTCAGTTTGCAAAAACATTTCAAAACAGCAGCAAAACAAAACATCCATTTGGAAATCTGCAAAGTGAGCAAGAAGATATAATTTTCACAATAAAAAGAGCTTTTGATTTAGTGAGCTTGCCAAATTAATTTATGGGAATAGAAACTTATGGGGACAAAAGCCAAATGTGTAGAATCAAAATAAACAGCTGAACTAACCAATGCAAGTATTTTAAAGATTTTGGTGTGGGAAAGCATTTATACTTGTGACTGCTGGGTACAGTTTGGAAAAACGCTTTGATTTTTCAGGAGCCTTCGTCTCAGGAAGCCAAAATCTGTTTTGCAACAAGTGGTAGATATGTGGCAACATCTTCACTACTATGTTCCAGAGCATCTGGAAGCCTCCTGTGCCTCAATGAGCTCCTTGTTCCCTCTTGCCACCAGCCAGCTAGAGTGCCTGCTGCGCATACCTGAGCGTGTAGAGAACTTTGCCATCATTCCAGATGCGGAGGAGCTGATTAGGGGTGGTTATCCAGTGGGAGTCAGCCCGCTTGGAGTTCCTGAAGAAGGTGTCCGGGATCCAGATGCGGCTCACCATGTTGGTGTTCAGCGTGAGCGCCTTGAGGGTGCTGTTGAAACGAAGACGCCGGTCATACCATGTCTGAGCAAAGAAGATGTCGATGGTGTATTCCTGTCAGAGGTAAGAAGGAAATGTCTTTCTGAGAGGGATTCAGGTATGGCMAAACCTTGCCTGCCAGCTTTGAGGCTGCTGCTGTTACAGCCAGAACATTGGCCTCTCAAGCTTGGGAGCAGCTGCTGGTGACCACAGACATCCTCCCTAGCTTGTGGATCATCTCTAGCCCAAGGTCAGGACATCCACAGGGCTCATAAGGAGAGCTGAGGAACACTCTGTGTTGGCTGGTGGACTGAGCTGCAGCATCTTTGGCCTGACCCTTGCCCAGAAAGCCAGGATGGTGTAAATGACAACTTGGGCTGTGAATGACAACTTGGGCTTCTTCTTGCCAGAGAGCTCAAGCACGTTTTTTAGCACAGGTATGTTCAGCACAGGCCTYGAGTGAATCTAATCCTAAATTCCCTCTCTCCCTTTCTTGTTCTGCTACACCTTTCAAACACAGGCAAGGAAGTCTGCTTGCCAGCTTACCAGGGAAAGCAAGCAGACAACCCTTTCTATAACGTGACAGGATACAGCCCAGCAGTGATCCATACTCCTCGTTTTTACAAACAGCAATAGCAGCATGTGTGTAAACCTSGTAACAACCTTGTCCTTAACATGCAAGGCTTAGACCATAAATGGACCAGCTAGCCTAGGGGACAATGTTATCCCCAGTATTATATGGGAAACTGGGGCATTGAACCTACCAAGGCCAATAGCTCTTGCTGAAGATTAGATAAGGAAACCAAGCAGCGTTTGGTTTGCTCAGGGCTTGTCCCTTCTTGGTGCAGCCAGCTCAAACTTTGCCTGAGCCTTTTGCAGTCAAAAAAAAAAAAAAAAAAAAAAAAAAAAAAAAAAAAAAACAATTTGCACCGTAACAATAAAATCAAAAATCTTTGGTTTTGGTGTGAGACAGGCTGTCTTAGCTCACCCATAAGCAGCACTTAGCGGGGGCTGCTCCTAACTGGATGGAGCTGGCACTGGTCCACATCGTTAGCCCACTGGTCTGCCACTTTCCAGTTAGGAAAAGAGCAGCCTTCAAAGCCAGGTACGCAGCATGTCGGCGGCTTGGAAAGAGGGGCCTGGGAAAGCTCAGCCCAGCACCACACGCTGTGGATGGCACCGGGTGCTGCTCAGGGATGTGGACACTGGAGACATGGCAGAGGTGGAGAAGCAGCCAGACAGAGCCCACAGGCAGGCAAAGAAGTCTTGGCACAGSAAGACAGGAACGAGATGGGGCAGTGGGAACCCAGGAGAAGGATGACGGTGGGGAAGGCGGCTTCCCTCCTGCTACTCCAGACTATTGTTGTTTTCCTTGCAAGCCTCAAAGCCAAAATAAGGCAGCCTTTGACTCTCTCTTTCACAGTATCACAGAGTGGTTGAGGTTGGAAGATACTTCTAGAGATCATCTAGTCCAACCACTGCTTCAGCAGGGACACCCAGAGCACAGGGTGGCATCCAGGTGGGTTTGGGAGATCTCCAGAGCAGGAGCCTCCACAGCCTCYCTGGGCAGCCTGKGCCAGGGTTCTGTCACCCTCACAATGCAGAAGTTCCTCCTCACATGGAGATGGAACTGCCTGGATTTCAACTTGTACCCATTGCTCCTTGTGCTATCACTGGCCACCACAGARGCTGAAAGTGGCCACCACTTTCCCCCTGGCCCCTCTCCAAAATCCTCTGCAAATCTCTATTTGAGCTGCTATGAGTCACCAACACATCTGGCATAAAAGGAAGCAAGCAAAAATGCAGTGATAAATCCACACTAGATGCCATCATCAGCTCCCCCTCTTAACTGTGATAACCTGTGAGAACTCGCTTCTGGCCTGGCAACAGATGCCCTGCTGTAACTTTTAGCATTCAGGTCCTGGATAACCAATGCTGAAGTTTCTGGAGAGTTCAGGGTCAGATACCCCAGGTTAGCACTTGCTGCCAAGGCCAACGTTTCAGAAGGGACCAGCATTAAAGATCTCCTCTGGTGCCATTCATACCCAGCCTTTGCAACGGCTGCAGCTCACAAGGCACTGAGCTTTTCTGAGAGTCTGAGAGGTTATTGTCCCTGTCCTGTGGTCTGATCTAATTCCAGTGGCTATTATAAGCACAGCTATTCATGGGRAAGAACTTATTAGCTGAGCTCTTTCCCTCTAGATGGGAAAACCATTGGGAAACTTTGGTATTTACAAATGTATTTTCATTCAGAATTATCTGAAGCAAGATTTATACAGAAATGCTCTGGCCTTGGGTCACTTCTCCAGCGATTCTCTCTGGCTATTGCTATTCACAATTCACTGCCTTCTCTGCATGACCAGCAGATATTGTACTCGTAAAATCTTTCCTCCTTCCAAGGGCAACAAAAGTAGTCTAGAGTGATTTTTTTTTGCTTTCCATAGATCTTACCTCAGAAATCTCACACTGCAAACCTCATTCCCCCAGCATTTTGGTGTGACCCATTCCTCCAGGAAAGCAGGATAAGCCCTTTTTGGTCTGGACTTTTCACCTTAACCCAGGCTTTGGCTCCAAGCTTGGACCCTTCCCAGTTCTGCATCGTTCCTGGAGACTTGAGGCCCTGTGCCCACCCGGAGCTGAGACACCATCTCAGCTTCACCTTGTGCAAGGTGAAGCACCTTGCACAAGAGCGGCTCTGCCCCCGGCCAGCACTCAGACCCAGCTCTGAGCACTGATCAGGTCATCACAGATCTGTCCAGCTTAGCCATAGGCACCTTCCTGAGCTGATCAAACCAGAAGGCMCCTGACTGTGAGCAGGATGAGAAGGGGTAGGCCCTTCTGGAGGGAGATGCCAACACRAAGCAGTGCAGAAGTGCAAGTCTTCCCCTGGGGATGCCTTACATTCTTACCAGCCTTAAAATGAACACAGTCTGACCTAGGTGGAACATCTAAAGTTTCGTGGGCAGTGAGGCCTATGGAAGCACTTCTCCTGGAACTCCTCCATCTTTAGCTTCTCTCTGCCACTGATTAATTCTTTGGCAACAGGAAGAGGCTGCTCCATATCTCGATATCCTCCTGTGGAAAAAGGTTATTATAAAATACACCTCCAACATTACTGCACCATCTGCTGTGCAGCACACGGAGGCTGTTATCTTGTCGCTAAAAGCACGGGCTTTTTAGCTTTCTTAACAGAAGGAGCTAAAGAAATAAGAGGTGTCGCTCCAAGAGCTAGCTGTGCCATTTGGAGCACATTTGGAGCAGCACGCACATGTTGACATGCAAACAATATCACCCCAAACTTCAGTAAAACAACAAAGCAAACTACAAGTAAAGCAAATACTGAAGGCAACCTACTGCACATATGCCCATGTGTATATCCAAAGCCAAGGCATGCCCTGTAGCATCTCTGTAATGAGCTGGGTGGGCTCAGATCCACCTCAGCCTTCCAGCCTGTCCCCAGCCGTCCCTGGTCACCCCAATCATYTCCACATCACTCATCAGGCCTCGTTTTGTTTCCTCATATCAAGAGCATAGGCACTGGTGGACTCTTGTTTACAAAAAATGGTGAAATTTCAAAACAATTAATTAATCTGGCTCACAAAAGAGTGTTTGTGGAAATATGCGGATGTGGAGTTGGCAGGATAATTTCATCTTGGAAGAAAAAATACGAAAAGCTAAMGAAAACATTTTAATCCATTTTTAAAACCTTCCATTAAAAAAAAAAATTGAATGAAAAGCTCTGGAATTTTGTTGGGAAAAGTTGTTTCAGAGGAAACCTCCCAAATTTTAATTGCCAAAAAAGGAAAAAAAAAAATCCAGAAATCAGCCTGCCCTACAGGACAAGTGGGACCTGGCTGCTCTTGTCACTGTTGGACACCAAGCAGTGCCATCAGTGGCATCATCTCACCCAGCTGCTCTGCCCTGCGCCTCGTGGTCCTAGAGCGCCTCCCATTTCAACCATCCCATTCCAAGCACTCACCTGAARTCCAGACCTCAGCTCCTACACCAAAGCCCTGAAACAAGAGGGGCTTCCAATCTGGGTTAGCTCCTTCCTGCRCCTTCTCTCTGCCTCCGTGTGGTCTCACGTGCGCATTTGGGGAATCAGCCAGAATTTCCTCCTCGGTTTGGCCCCACAAAGCTACCCCAGGTTAACTTCCAGCCCGTGCTCAGAGTTGCTATGGGTTTGGGTCACCTAACTGTAGATCAATGGCTTAAACTCACAGGGTTAGTGCGACACAACCTGCAGCCAAGGGTGTGCRTTTTGAGGCTCCCTTGCACGCCAAACAAACGCAGCTCTGCAGTGCCAGAAGATCCCTGTGATGTGTAATTTCTAAACGGCTCTGAGCGAGCGGGTCTGTGCTATTTGTGTGACTCCCTCCAGAGAGGGTTTAATGGGGCTCTGAGGAGTCAATGCTCCACGGTCCCTCTCTGTTCGTCAACAAGATCCAGCTCTAAGAGCTCAGCTCTCTGACAAATGCCACGGAGAGAGACGCAATGCCACAAGAGGAAGAGGTCTCCCTAAATCAGGGTAAAAATTAAGGACTGCGGGATGTGCTTTGCAACTTTTTTGTGCATTTAACAGCAAAAAAAACCTCCTCCAAATAGAGGAGATAGAAACCAGGCAACAGATATCTCCATTTTCTCTTCAGGAGGGATGCCTTGCAAAAAATCCTCAGTAACAGCTGGGATGAGGGATTAATACACCAGTCTCATGCTAGGCTTCGTAGTTTGATATTATTCTTTATGCTCGGAGTCTCATTCCCTTTGCAGCTCCAGGAGGGGTCCCTCGCCRTGCTGCAATCAGGCGGCTTTCCTGGGAAGCATGGCTCACGTTTCAAGGTGGACTCATGTGAATCCGACAGGTCTGTGCTTAACTGCGGAGCTGAACAAAGTGGGCACTGAGCGCAAGCCCTTCCAGGCGCYGCAATCCCGACGATCCCTGCTGGGGTTATCAGGGAAGCCTCAGGGTGCATTTCTTCCAAGGCCTGGCTGGGCGCCCCTGTGCAGCTCACTACAAGCCAGGAAGCTTCTCCTCCAGGCTGCCCTTTTTCCTGCAAAACAGGAGTTGCTCCAAGCGTTGCCCCTCGGGGCAGCACCGCCCTGAACACCCTGCCCTGTGCAGGCGAGGGCTTCCCCACCACAGACATCCCCTCCGTCCCTCCAAGCCTGCAAGAGATCCGACAAAATCACAGGCCCGGGGAGCTGCTTCCGTGGCCCAAGGCACRTGCTCGGTGACAGCAAAACGTCCAGAGACACTCTCTGCACTCTGGTAAGYCAACAGAATAACCTCATTTTAAGGTGATTTACACCTTACCATCCTCACAGCTTGCAGGCAGGAATACGCTTCTGGCTGGACATGAGTGATCACTTCTAAAAAGCAGCAAGCAGCGAGGATGGCTGTTAACTGTGGAAGYTCTTGCCTGACACCAGGCACCTTAAGGAGCGGTGGGACAGCGGCTCCAGAGTGGCTGGAGGCCGAGTTTTATCTCCACAGCACAAAGAGCGAAAGAGAGAGATCATCAGTTCCCATTACGSTTCCGAGTCCTTCTCCCTGCAGCCTGGACCCCGGAGAGCTTTCTGCCGTGACGCTGGTGCGACGAGGGCGGCACGGGCACAGCTCTGACGGCGCGCGCGTTCAAGGTGACACACTGACCTTCCCATCTGCTCCACTTCTGCAGCAGCACTGGCAGCACTGTCCTTGTCACGATGCCTTTCACCTCTGTCCAGGGAATCTCAGCAGAGACAGTGTTCTTTTTATAATACAAAACTTGCTGTTAAAAATCATCGCTCTTGCCAGGAGCCTTCAAAGAGGACAAGCTGTACACGCCACTGTCAGCTGCAGTCCCCCARTCAGGGCTTGTAAGTGGGAACTGGACAGGGGGATTAAATAAAAAAACCCAAGTGTTGGCTTTGGAGCTCTCTAGCTGCATGATCCCACACCCCTCTGCTCACACTTGCTCCCACCCACGTGCGACCAGGGCCACCTTCTCATGGCTGGATGCAGAGACACGCACTTCCCGGGACAGCTGTGCAATTCCCTGCACCGTTGAAGCTTCCCCCACACGGAACGGGCACCATGGTGAGGACAAACCAGAGAGGGACAAACGCAAGAATGGGAAGCTGGAGCGCTGGCATCCTCCAGGATCCCAGATGCACACCATCCAGGTGCTGGGAAGATTAACTGCTCTGAGGGTGAAGTGCTCTGAGCATGGTCAAACATCAGCTGTTTTCTCTCCATCCTGCTTTGGAATAACCCAACACTGGCTTCCTGCTAACCAGGAAAAGTCATCTCTTATGCCCACAGCATCCAAGAACCGGAGCTTATTGGCTATTTGGAGGAGCCTACGTCCTCCTGCATTTTGAGGTGTTCCCTTGCTACACCCCTCGCTGTCCTTCCGTGACGTTACCACCTCATGTGAAACCCCAAGATCGCTCGCAATTTCCACGGGGTCTGTGCCTCTTTCCACAGGAACGTAKCCTGGCACACGGAGTCTGTCACTGCGAGCCCCTGGGGCCTGTGACCTGGATGTGTGTGTTTTAGCATCTGATTAACAGTTATTACCCAAAGGACCAAGGAAAGTCCTTGAGTCGAGACATGACATCAGCCAGACTCAGGTTTATAGAAGCGCAGTCTGTCTGTGCTCTCCCTGGCGAGGTTATTGCTGCAAAGGCAGCACCGTGGACACGGGGCAGCTGCCACATGCAGATGGGGCAGCATAATTCAGGGGGAAGACACTAAATACTTCAACAAATTATTACACAGAGCAGCACATGGAGGGAGCTGCCTTCTTTTAGTCTGTTTTTTTCCCCACCACCTCCAGGACAGGACACGCACTGGGTGGAAAGTCACCCGTAAGCACCTTCCAATGCAAGCAAGGATGCAGCTCAGTTACTGTGATCTCTAAGACCTGCCTGGGCTGCTTGCAGAGCAAAGCCAGGCATGTCAGAAGTCTTGTTGGCACGTCGAGCCTTCCTGCCGAATGCTCAAAAGCTCCCCAGGGTGCTGGGCTTGAAGCAATCCTGAGCAGGAAGGCAAAGGGGAGGGAGGGGAGAGAAGAGGTGAGGAGCGAGGCACATCAGGTGTTTGACAAGACAAGAAGAAACCTCCTTTGAAAGGGCTGAAAGAGGAATGGAGCAGTGTCACTGCATGCAGTTACCGCCTCAAGGTAAGAGGAGAGGCTGGTATTTCTTCATTTACACCTCTCTGTGATTAAAATGAGGCACCTAGGTGGGCAGCCTGATGCCACAGGGGATGAGGGAGCAATGGTCACTGCACCATGTGCCACTGCACCAGGTAAGAGGTGAGGGTAGATAGAGGGGCCCCACGGGTTTCTGGRGGTGTCCAGTTCTAAATGCTGGGCATTTCTCCCCCTCTCCAATCTGGCACCTGATACAGAAGGGACCTGCAGTCTGGCAGCACCGCTGGGTTTGTCAGACCCTAATTCTGCTGCTGCACSATGGCAAAAATCAGCTGCCCCTCTGAGATTTAAGGTCTGATTCTCACTTACCCCCAGTGCCMTTTGCACTGCCTGGGGAGGCAGGTCGTGCGGTCCACCTCTGCACACACCACTGAGACAGGATGATACCCACGGAACCAGCCCAGCTCCTGAGCCCTCCTCCTCTCCCAAGAGCAGGTGGGACTGCACAAAAACCCTTGCACTGCCCAAGAGGAAAGCCAGGATTTGCTTGTATAAATCCCTTTCTAGCCCTCACCCTCAAGGGGAAAAAAAAAATAAATAAAAAGGAAAGCAAATGAGAAAAAACTGAAGTCGTTCAGCTTTTGCCAAGGGGGTGGGTTTTGTGCCCTCTGCAGAAATCCTCACTCCTGACACTGTTCTCTCCTGGTCCAAAATGRAGAGGAAAGAGGCCGGGAGCACACTGTGCTCCGCGGACTCTTTCAAGGAAACCTATTTCATGTTGTTTCTCACGACCCCTTGCTGTGCTTCCAGCTTTCTCTTCCTGCCCTGCCAGTTTCTCAATTTAGCTCCTTCTCACTTTTTTTTTTCTCAGCCCTTCTTTTCACGACACCATAAAAATCACAGTCCTGCCCTAATGAGATTTCAGAAAGCACCAGGTTGAGGAAAATAGCCAGGAGAAACAAATCAGGCCACAAAAAGAAAAATGGGCAGCATCTAAGGAGACCTCGGCACCGATGCGGACTGAAGCTGGCGGCCAGCTCTGCAGGAACCTGACTGCAAAGCTCCCGTGCAAACAGCCACGGGCACTGGGAAGGGAGGCTGCCTTCACGCAACGGTTCACTCCTCGTGATGCAAACTGCGGGCCTAACATTCCCGTTCCCGGCTCCCTCCTTACCCTCCTGGCAAGATTTACTCCTCAGATCCCCCTGAAAGCTCTGCARAGCAGCTGCGCTGCGGTTCAGGGCCACTCTGGACTTACTGACTCCTTCCCAAAAGGGGGTTCACACACAGCCTCCCACACCTGGTACCTGGTCCCTCACCTAGGTTTCTGCATCATCACTATGTGACTGAGGCTGGCAGCAAGTAGTGCCCCAGCAGACACCTTGCTGCCAGCCCCATCCCCACCCCATCACACATGAGGAGCCAGGGATGAGCTGGTCTTCACACATAGTACAGATCCACAAAAAAAATCAGGGCTGCAGCCTCTGGGCACGTCTGCCATCCACCACTGCCAGACYGTGGAAGGAAATTAGCAGCTTAATCATTATCATTGCCTTTGCCTTCAACTACTCTAAGGAGTAAACAAAGAGAAGTTCATGCAGTTCCAGTCCTAGTCCTCCTACCTTGCTGTGGTGGCAAGAACAACAACCYACCTCCCACAAACATTTCCCATTTCTCCGCCTCATGTCTCCATGGAACATCTTGTCTCCTTGTCCCCACTCYGCTACTAAGAAAACACCGGTGTCTCTACAGAGGAGTGTAGAAGATCATTCAGAGGACACAGGTCTGGCATGGGAGATACAGATAAGCGAGCACAGATAAGGGAGAAGAGAGGTGAAACAGGGCAGGAGGGGTGAAAAACAAAGTGAGCACTATTAGCCAAGTGCTGCTGTGACCTTCCCTGCTCCCCATGCACATGGGGATGGGATTCTCCCCAAAATACATTCCTGACTGCTTTGACTCACCAGTGGAGAGCTCTGCCCGCCTTGGTGGGAAGCCCCTGGCGAGCTGAGCAGCCCCTCTACGATGGGGGGAAAACCCACCKCTGACCTAGCACCCAGCTACCAATGGGTCCTGACCTTCACCGCTCGGAGCGACCAGAAGAGGAGGACTTGGCTGGAGAGCAGCACCTCTTTCCATTCGCTCCTTTCATCCCAATCTGAAAACTGCTCTTCCTCTGCACAGATACGGGCTGCAGCACACTGAATATTGGGCCTCAAAGATCAAGGCACAAAGAGGTCCTTGATGTGGATTGCCTCCGGTCATCCACGAGCGCTGAATGCTGAAGAACGGGCTCTTTTTCGGGCGACGTTTAGAGCAACTTTCCTGGGAGAAGCAGGACTGCTTCACTTGAGGATGTGAGAAACAGAACCCGTTTCTATTTAAATTTCCATTTAGAGAGAGCTTCAGTTGAACATAAACTAAAAGTGTTACAACTTAGGATTAATTACCTCAACTTCATTGTTTCATTCAGAATTCTTTCCCCTCTCCATATATTACGTTTTACCATCATCTATTTCATCCACTTGACTCCAATTTTTACACACAAATGCTTATTTTGATGCTGGAGCCACAGGACAGAATTTGCCATCACATGAAAATCAAATAAAAACAAGCTGATGCTACTAAAATTAAATGTTCTCATTGCCCATAAAGTCCTTTTCTCCCAAAGAGGCTTTATAGCTGATCTCTKAACTTCGGCTGTTTGTCCCATGAGGGCAGAGAGGGACAGAAACCGCCTCGGCAAGAGTCCTGGCTGCCTGTCCTCCCTGAGCTGGAAACCCTCATCGCTGACCAGTTCTTGGACTTTTCCCTCATGCTGCTTAAATATCTTGAACTCTGCCTTAACTCTGCCTTAAGAATAACTCAGCCCATCAACTATTAGACAACTATTAGACAACTTAGACAACTATTAGACAACTATTAGACTATTAGACAACTTAGACAACTATTGGTGCAGCTCGGAGCCCGTATCTTTCAGAGGTGACACAGCAGCGCTTTCCCTTGGACTTGGAAGGATCAATTTAACGAGGTTCGGAGCACAGATCAGTACCAGAACCAGCCACACGATTCCCGGCCTGTCCACAAACACGTGTCTCTGCAGGACGAAGCAAGAGGCCTCCACGTAAGCTACAAGCAGCTCCATTAGCCAACATGTTTGTGAGGAAAATGGCCGCCTCGGCGCTCTCCTCAGCAACGCACCACTCTCAGCAACGCGCCGCTGTCCACAACGGCCCCGAGACCCCACGCACGGCCACTATGGGCAAACGGGCCTTCCCCCCACCTCCGGGCCTGGTGACAAAAATCTCTTCTGATGCCCTATTCTGATGCCCTAGGAGGGGCTGCCAGGATGGGAGGGTATCGTCCCAGCCACTTCCCCGGGTGCGAGGAAAGGTGCATGGAAAGCCGTCCCAATGGGCCCCCAAGATCACAGAATCATTAAGGTTGGAAGGCACCTCTAGAGATCTAGTCCAACCTCCCTGCTCCAGCAGGGACACCCAGAGCACGGGACACCCGGTCACATCCAGGTGGGTTTTCAAGACCTCCAGAGAAGGAGACTCCACGACCTCCCTTGGCAGCCTCTTTGAGGGCTCTATCACCCTCACAGTAAAGTTGTTCCTCCTCATATGGAAATGGAGTTTCCTGTGTTTCAACTTATACCCATTGTCCCTTGTCCTGTCACTGGCCACCGCTGAGAAGAGCTTGGCTCCTTCTTCGCTACATTCACCCTTCAGGCACTTCTTATGCATATTGATCAGATACCCTCTCAACCTTCTCTCCAGGCTAAACAGGCCCAACTCCCTCAGTCTTTCCTTGTACAATAGAGGCTCCAGTCCCTCCATTATCTTTGTTGCCTTCCACCGGACCCTCTCTAAAAGCTCCACATCCCTCTTGTACTGACGCAGAAACCCACAGGCGGGCAGAGGCACCTGCAGATGCAGCCGCTGTTGTCACGAGTGACACCGGAGCATTTTCTGTGGGTAGCAGTGGGGAATTACAAGTGACAGCCACTCACCCCTGRGCACGGCAAGGACACAGGCTGCTCTGGAAGCGCCCGCAGAAAGTGCCYGTCTGCAGCTGCCCGCGAGCGTTCAGACTAATTGCAAACCCACAGAAAGACCAGTGAGCAAACGGGAGTTTGCTCTGAAGACGGGCATGAAACGAATGCAGATCGGAGCTGTTCCTGCCAGCGGAAAGTCAGAAATCGTGTCCGTGAAGGAATTTACAAGAGCCACTTACTTAATTATGAGCGTTGACTTGCCCGTCTTGCCTGCGGTCCGGGGTCCTGCTGGAGCTGCCGCTTACAYGAAGGGGCCCGTTTGCCAGCACTGATAGCGCAGCAGCTGGTTTCAGAAACCTGAGCAAATCCAGCCACATTCCCCATTCACCGGCTGGCGAGGGAGCACAGATATTAATTAACTTCGGGGCTTTGCTCTCCAGAAATACCTCCRAAGAAAAGCACTTTTCCCTCCAGGAGGCAGCTGTCCAGATTCTCATATTTTATTTAGCACCAATTTTAGAGGCAGAAGCCCAGCTTTCTGTTCATCTCTGCTGATAACGGACTCCTGTTTTCTGCACAGTAAACAGCCTATAAATAAAATACCGACACGGATGTCACACTGAAAATATCTGGAGGGGATTAGTATATGTTCTGGATAATAAATGGAGCTGGTTGAATTATTCACAGTGAATAAATCGGCCCTTTTCTGGTTTGGGAGCAGACCCTGAATCTTGCAAAGCTCCTGGGATATGTTCCGGATGGGAATAACTCATTTATTTCATTAGGGCTGCTTCTCTGAGGCTCGTGATTTGTGACATTTGTCTTTGACAGGGACYAAAAACTGCCCTAGCAYGTTAGCTTAGTGTGTGCCCTGTGCACCCTGAGGAGATTCACGCTGAAGCCCARCTTGGTGCCCGCAGGCCAGGTCAAGCCRAACACCCCTGGGTGCTTCAGCATCRCGYTGCGCCCAAGACGCGGGTGCAGCAGGGCTGTGAGCTTCCAGGGCTAC
This sequence comes from Nothoprocta perdicaria, assembly GCF_003342845.1. Classification (NCBI taxonomy): domain Eukaryota; kingdom Metazoa; phylum Chordata; class Aves; order Tinamiformes; family Tinamidae; genus Nothoprocta; species Nothoprocta perdicaria. The sequence continues at coordinate 120,209 of NW_020454871.1, forward strand.
CCCCGTGCTTCCTAGGGAGACATTTGTGAAGCTTTTAAAGTCCTTCTCGTGGAGAAGTGCTGTGCGACTKCTGGAGTCTATTAGCATCGGGAAAGTGGAGCGGGGGGGGAAGAGAGAGGGGAGGCGCAACGAATTTCCTTTACCTATAGGCTTATCTCGTGCTCACATATKCAAGCATCTTAAGTAGTATGCCATTTCCATTTCATTTCCTCCCTACTTATTCCAAAGCAGCCAAAGCCAAGTATAATCAAGACTTAAGTGTTCCTCGGAGCCAGACAATTATTACTGGCCTTGCTTCCCCCATCTATTAAGAAGAAACGAGGATATTAACCCAAGCCTCGCAGCAGGACAGCCCCGGCGGCAGCCCAGGGCTTCCCGCAGCGGCTCCCGCTGCTTCCAGCGGAGCGTGGGCTCCGTTCCTTGGCACGGGACTTGGGCACGGACACCCAAGGGCTCCGGTGAGGCTGCTGAGYCCCGCTGGGCTGCGATTCGGCCTCACGAAGAGGGCAGAAATCCCTAGAAGGAGGTGGAGCTGAAGCCTTTCGGCACCAAAGCCCCTTCCTCCCGGCTCTCCCTCCGCCAGCTTCAGCTTCCAAACCCAAACCCTCTTCCCCAGCTACTTGGGATTCACATGGAAGCAGTCAGTGAGGAGCTCTGTTCACTCACGCTGTGCTTATACTTCTAAATTACAAAGTGTGTCAAATGAGAATTTAATTCATGTTTAACAAGACAAGGTTTGTAAATCAATTATTCATCAACTRATAACGAATAAACATTTCCCCCCCTGTTTTCTCTCCCCTCTTTTTTTCCCAGGGTTTTCACAAATGCACCACACATGCAAATCTACTGAATCTATTCTGCAACACTTCAGACATGGGCGAGTATGCTGCTCGTCCTCAATTTCCTTAGTTTGTTGCATGGTAACTACTGCAGCCAGGCAGAGCATTATAAATTTAATGGCATGCAGCATCTCTTAAAGAGGGAAGAGGGGAATAATGAACATGGGTATTGGGACATCCCATGGACTTTGGCCAGGAGGCTATTGCAGCATCGAGCTGCACTCATCGTGCTCAGATACAAGCTTTGCATTTTGCTCTGCAAATGATAAAGGCAGCAAAGGAGACAACAGCCTGGGTCTCTGGGAGGAAGCTCGGAGCAGGACTCGCTCTGTCCCCAAGCCAGGAGCTGAACTTTTTCATTCCCACCTATGCAGATTCTCACGGACACTTCATGGACACACTTAGGTCCGAAACACATTTGACCCCCATATTTGGCAACCACTTTACTTCTACAGCATCTTTTCCTGAGAGTTAAATAGCCCTAGAGGAAGGTGATCCAGAACTCAAGGTGCCCTTGACACCAGTTAGAGCTATAATCTACAGCAACAGAGCCATTTAAAAACAAACCGGGAGCAAATCCCTCCAGCAAACAACCAGTCAGCAGAAAATTTCAACCCGAAGTCTCCTGTCTTGGCCCCGGCTGCTGCAGCCCTCCCTGGCACCTCTTCCACAAACAGGCACGGAGAACCAAGGTTGTTTTTCCTCACCAAATCAAAGCACCGGGATTTGTGACACGCCAAGGAGAGGGGGACGCCCAAACGCTCAATGTCATGGCACCTAAAGGGGCATCCAAATGTKCTCATCTCAGAGCTGAGCTTCTCCTGCCCCATCCCTGTGGCAATAGGCAGCCCCACAGAGAGCATCGCCCGCCCCACGGGTGGCTTTGCTGCCAGCCCAGCCTGGCCCCACGGCCGGAGCACCAAGCAGATGGAGGACCAAGCAGCCCGAGGGTGACAGGCAGAGCACAGGRATGGGGCACAAGAGCTTGGGTCCTCCTTCAGGTCGCTGCCATGTTTTCGTTCTCCCTTGGGATGCCAGAGCCAGGTCCTTCTCGCAGGGAAAAAGAGAATTTCAAATTCGCCTGAACACCTAARTGGGAAACAAGACAGCCCTTCTGGTCTACAAAAGATACCAGGAAATCACTTTGCGTCTCTTCCCTCTCCAACTCTGCCTGCTTTCTGCTGACTCCCGAATATTAATGTTATTTATGACAAGTGATCGATGAGGGGGATGCAGAATTCACACCCAACGCAGGGCATTTTCAAATCACCTTTTCATTTCTAAGGACCTGAATCAGTTTTGCATCCTGACATGATTTATCACTTTGAGGTTGAGCCACGGCTACACAGGAGCAGCCTCCAGGCACTGCCAGGGTATTGCCAGGCTCAAGGCAGCAGAGAGCAGTTAACTCTTTGAGGGGAGGGCAAGAGACCACAGGACACCTACTTAATACTGGAACTATATTGCTTAAACCAGAGTCTCCAGTTCCACCAGGCTGTCAGAGTCCTGTAGCTTCTGGCTTGGGATGCCCAGACCGCACGGGGCTATGCTAAGAGCCACGGTTATGGTGGTATATGGTGGAGATCTGGCATCCAAGACAGACCTGGGATCGAGAGGAAGCAGAGCTCCCCAGACCTGTGGGAAAGGAGAAGAGCGCTGGCATTGGGAAGTACTCCTGCCCAGCAGTGCCAATCTGGACGGTACCTTCGACACCAGCAGGACCCACAGAGTGGCTATATTTGTTTCACAAGTGGAAAGTAAAAAGCAAAACAAGAGCAGGCAAATCAGCCAAGCCCAGCAGTGGCACCATGGCTTTATTGCAACCCCTTTCTTATTTCTTTAGGAGAAGCTATAGCAGGATGCAACCTCTCATGAGCAAGGGGAAGCATGAGCCACACAGATGGCAGAAGTTTGCCACCCAAAATTATAGSATTTGGGTGCAGCCTTCTTTAGTATCATCAGTATTCACCTAGGATCTCAAGGAGAAAGGCTGTCAAGCTCAAAAGCATGACAGATTCAGAAGTTATTAAAGGGATGGTGAGAGAACAAGGTTGCAGAGCCTGCTTAGGGATTCCAGGGCAGAAATGTCCTTAAACCACTGGCCACTGCTGCAGATTTGCCTTTCAAGGGGTGGGTTGGGACCCAGCAAGGACACCTGCACTGGCAGCATCYGGGCACCTTGGGCAGACTGTGCAGCCGGTTGTGATGGACACAGCACAACACCCCCAGCCTAGGAGCGCTCAGCTATCTGGCTGACTCTTAGAAAGAGCCCAAGCACCCTGGTTCAGCTGCTCTAGGAACAGACAGGCCTGTCCTCAGCAGCACTCTGGATTCTCTGGTGTCTAGGCAGGGCTGAGCTCGCACAATAACTGTTCCCACATTGGGGATGGCTATTACCATCCCACAGGATGGCTATTATCTGTGCCTGGCATCCTGTTTTCACAAAAACTGCAGGAACCAAATACATACAATGCCTACATGCTGCCAAACATGGCTGGTACTGGGCCAGTGGATCAGRAGTCATTGGAGCGCTGGGATGGACGCACGCACTCACGTACACATCACCACTGCATAGGCTTCGTTTCTTAGGAAACCAATCTAGCAGCAACGCCTGGTATCTCCATCTCGGAGAGGAGATGGAAGCAAGACTGGATTTGTAAGCCATTCCTTCCTCCTTCAAGCTGCACGGCCATGCAGCGATGCTGTAACGGGGAGCAGAGCAAGGCATCCCAGGGGCATGGAACGAAACAGGAGAAGGGGAAAGAAGTAGGAATGAAGTAGCACAGAGTGGTTTTGCTTTGTATTTTGCCTGGCACATCCTAGGACAGTGTAAACCTGACAGGACAGTCGCCTACAACATCCCTGCCACAGTCTGCGTTCTCCATCAGTAGGAGGGTGCATCACCCAAACACATTCCCATGGACCCAGCCCCTTTCAYGAGGGTCTCTTCCCCACTCCCTCCACATCACTGGTCCTGCTCGGAGGGCCACAGCAGAATGGAGGTCAGCAACATGATGGTACTCTCCCCACCCCTTGCTCCTCTCCCCCTTCACGGGGCTCAGTCAAGTAACTTCAGCCCACACAAAGTCACACCTCCAGGAAACACCCACGACAACAACCAGAGGAAATTTTTTTTGACTTGAGGACTTCCCTGGTGGGCCTCCTGATGGTGCCTTCACATGCTCAGTCATCAAGGCTGAAATGCATTTTGGAGGGAGAGCAGCGCTACCTCTACAATGCCTCTCCATTCCTGGGATGCCTCTCCTACCTCTACCCCTCTCCACCAAATGGGCTTGTTCAACAGAATTCTTTTACTTTATCAGAACATCCCTGTTCCGTAAATACCCTCTTTTCAGGTTTGAGGGAGGCTGTTTTTACTTCTGCTCAGTTTTGCATTAAGAAAGACAGGAAGAACCAAACTGTCCTGGCTACCTTTCCCTGTGACCACACTGCCCTATGGCCAAAATTGTTTTTCAAAGCATGACAGCATTTTTGATGAAACAGAAGATGGGGGCGGGGGGGGAAATAAAAAAGGCAGAAAAAGAGAAGTTTCCCGTGGAAAGCAATTGACAGTTGTTCTCCAGAGCTGCAAGACCTGGAAGTTCTTCACAGCAGAAAGAGCATTTCCACCAAACATTTCCACAAGTCCCRGTGCAGCAGGGCCCGAGCCACGAGCGGAAGCTGCGGAAGCGGCGCCGCCGTCAGTCCAAGGCGGGAGCAGCTGGAAACGGAGCCTCTGGATCCAGGCCGCCCCGCCTGCCGCTCCCCAGCACGGGAGGCGCAGGCCCCGGCACCCACGTTTCACACCAGCGGCCCATTGCCATAGCAACCGTCTCCGGATACCTATTTCAGGCCTGCCGGGAGCTGCTCCCCTCGCAGCCGGCTCCRAGCTCGCCCCCAGAACCCCAGCTCCCTTGTGCCAAGGCCAAGGCTCTGCACTGCGATACCTGTCTGCACATCACAGAATTGGGAGCATCAGCATCACCGTCCTGAGCACGGCTGGTCACTGCCACCACTACAACACACGGGGACCTTGTAAAACCTCCCTAGCTCCGGCAATCAGCAGTTGAGAGCTCATTTTCCCCAAAAAGGGGCACAAATCCACCTCTTCCTGTGAGGAGAGCTTCTTCRTGCCACATCCAGCTAGCAGGATGCAGCCCACCAGACAGCAGAACCAGCCCCTCGTTCTTAGGTTTTTTCACACTCATGACACTCTCCCAACGATGTCCACTCACCATTTGGATGACAGATACTGGCCCAATGCTGTTCACGTAGATATCCACGTCGATAAACGTGGGCTTGACTGCAAAGGAAATAAAACGGGGATGTGAGCAGGAGGCTGGGGTCATCAGCAAAGGACACAGGACAGGGGGCTGGAGAAGCTGGGGAGCGTTCACRAGCACGGTGGCTTCACCTGCCTAGAAATCCCAACTACAGCAGCTACAAAGCCACGAGGAGAACACAGGACACCCCTGGGCAGGTCACCACCTGTGGCCCTGCTGCCCAAAGGGTGGCTCTGAGGGACACTTACTGCCAATGTCRGGCCTCAGCTTGTTGTCATAGTTCTTCAGCAGCGAGTTGAGGATTTGCGTGGCATCAGTCTCCTGCGCCTTGGGGGTGAGGACCCAGGTTTTATTGATGCTGAGGTAATCGTAATCATATTCCTCTGTGCTTTCACACCTGGAGCAGGGAGACAAAGAGACACTGCGCTGGCATCTTTTGGGTGCACTGGCTTTCAGAGGCCAGAGGGCCCACGGCTGCTCAAAGGAGCAGGGATCTCTCAGCAGCGCTCCCAAGGTGACAACTTACCTGGTACCCTTGCTTCCTTCAGGGTCCCCAGGAGCACAGGGTCCCTCCCACCAGCTGTCAGGACACAAGCACTTCACATCCTCCTCAGATTCCCTCCGGGAACACGGGGCTCATCCCCAGAGCTGGGGACCAGCCCTGCCCTCTCCGCCTGCGTGGCGGCTCCCGGGGCTGCCCTGCCAGCCCCGACCACCTCYGCTGCTCCCACTCCCTGTGCTCCGAGGAAGGGCACAGCGACAAGACAGCATTTTGGGGCGGTTCTCATAAAAGCATTTCAGAGAAAAAGAGGTCCTARAACTACCAAGCACACAAGTCTCGCAGACCAGGATCGCAGCCATCTACCCCGCACRGACCCCAGGAAACGCCAGCTTCATGCCAACTCCTCTGCCCCGTRGCCAGGAGCTGACACGACCCATTCCCTGGACCCATTCCCTGTGCTCATCAGCTCCAACTCATCAGCTCATGTACACCCCAACCTTGGCTCAAGCTTCCATTTAAAGCCACGCTATTTTTTTGGTCTTTCAGTKTGCAGGCAGGCAGGAAAAGCTCAACTCCTCCTCAGGACACGAGCCGCTGAGCCAACAGCTTCTCTCACCATCTTTCCAACATGCCCTTCTCCAAACCTTCTGCTCCTCCCTCTTTTCCTGAAGGAGCTTTCTTAAACCCTCTAATTAAATTAGGCCCACATGGTCACGCAGGAAATTCTAACCACCTGCCACTGCTCCGGGCAGGTCATTCACAAYATTGTCACCAGAGCCACGCGCGTGAGGATGCTGAGCCGTCCCGCAGCCGGCGCATCCCCCTCAGCATTTGCCCTGTCAACGTGTCACCTGCTCCRGCGTCAGAAAGGGTCTCGCAGCGGGAGCTGCCGCTGTGTTGACGCATCCCAGCTGGAGGCTCGCAGCTCCAAGGTGTAATCAGGCACCRCTGATACACATCTCCCTTCAGTACCAGGGGAGGCAGAGCCTGGCAAAGGTACTCGGAGAGGAAAAAAGCATTCAAGTGACATGTTGCAGTTAATTTATCAGAAGCGCCTTTTAAAGCCCCAGATGAAACTTGCTTTCGCGGTCGCTTTAGAGCTCTTTGCATCTCCCCAGCTTGCAGGCGTGGAGACGTGTCCCCCGACAAGGGATCAGATCTGCGCAGCCGGCCGCCTGCCGCCACACGCTCGGTCTTGGCACCTCAGCTCGTTCTTACCCGTGTGTCTGATTGTGCTGCACTTTCTACGGATGTTTAGGGAGTTTCAGGCAACCTCGGCAGGATGCGCTTGCTGGACTGGAGCCCTCAACACTCCTAACCGAGCTAGTTACTCTGATCTCAGCCTTGGGTCAAGCTTAGCTGGCTTTGCCCTGTCTGGTGTTAATGCCCTGAGGTTTGGGGTGGCGTTTCCAGAGTCAYGTCCCTCTTACAGAAGCAGAGGCGCTGCCAGAAAAAGGCCTTCTGCTCACGCAGCTAATCTCGGGCTGCTAAATCAGACTAAGCCATTTTAATACATGCCAGTTTTTAAGTACAAGTCAGTTTTTTTCTTGGAGAAAATACACTTTTCCTGCAGGCATGCGCACCCCCTGTCCCAGCCGTCACTAGCTGGGAGGGAAGGTGACTCTTTCCAGTCCTGCCCAGTCTCTCTTCCCAGTGGCCCCACTTGAAATCGGGAAGAGCCCAGAAGTGCCCACTGCTGCCGAGGCTGCGGCAACCTGTGGCACTTGCCACCACACAGCAAATATGTCCTGGCCTCGGACCACAGGATGCTCCAGGAGCACTGCCCTGCACGGGCGCCTTGGCCTCTTACCTCACCCTCAGTCCCGCTCCTCCTGTGCCTCAGGTTCCTGCGAGACRAGGACAGTGTTGCTGCTGTGTCCAGCTAAGAGGCTCTGTTGCTCGTCGCCACACGCAGCAACGTGCCCTAGCCCAGCCGGCAGGCTGCTCCTCTCCCTCTGTTTCCAAGTTGTCCCAAGATTTTTCACCTCAGCATGGGGATGGGGAGAGCGACTGTGCCATGGGATCCCAAACACCCCAGTCCCCAGTATACCGGGGTATGGCGCTTGACAGGGATGTGTATCCACTCCTATGTACAACTTAGTGCATCAGCAAAGAACTAGTCCAGTTTTACACTAAAACCAGCACCAGCCGGGGAAAAAGCATGTGTCCCCTCAGCCGTCCCTAGTGCAGGAGCAGGGACATCCAGGAAGGGTGTCGCATCTCCCGAGGAACGGCCCTGCTAGCGAACGCTCTGCAAAGGCAGCTCCAGGCCCCCAGGCCCTGCACGACTCTCGCTTGCTCCCCAGCGCCAGGGGAGCAGACAGCAACGCGACGCAAGGACAACATTTCACTTAGTTAAAAAGCCCTCTCGTCAACCCTAATTACTGCATACTACCGTATCCTTCCCGCCACCCACACCAATGCCTCCAAGGGCTTGTAGACTCAGCAACATCCAGGCAAATTAATCTAAATTAAAGGCAGCCAAAGGATTTAAGGACAGGGGGCTCGTTAACCCGCACCCATGTATTTCACAGTCTCCGTACCCCCCGTCACAGCACGCTCCGTGTTGGTTGGGTCTGGTAGCTCCAGGCATGCATCAAACTGGCTTTCTAGGTGGTGCAGGGCTGTGTGAGGACCCTGCTACCAGCGCTGAGCACAGGCCCCCTYGGTGGAGTGACAGCAGCGCCGACCACGGTGCCACAGTCACGGGTGGGTTGCAGTCACCTCGGCACCGAGCATCTCTGGCGCCAGCTTTGCTGGGATGGGCTCATGCGAGGCAGGACAACCTCGTCCGGCCAGGGAACGCACACAGACCCTGTGATAACCTGCACTTTTTCCCCCTCCTTCCTCACCTACAGGCTCCCCTCCTGCTCCCGGAGCCCTCAGCTTCCAGCAAAGAGGCTGAGATGGGGGACGAGGGAGAAGGGCAGTAGGTTGGCTGTGGGATAAAGCTCCTTGCTCAGCGGCAGGCGAGTAAAGGAGTTAACTGCTCTTCCGCACAATCCTGCGGGTAGTTTCTGGCTCCCGATCCCAAAACGCGGTGCTCACGGCTGCGGAGCTGCCGGCACAGGAGTCGGGAGCCACCGCGATCCCCTGCTCAGCCCTCCAGCGCCCGGGCACCATGGCGCTGGCCGGACCGGGGGGCAGCGTCAGCCTCGGGCAGSTCCCGCTGCCCTGACCCGGGGACAGTCATGTCCCAGTGTCCCTGAGTATGGCAGGGATGAGCGGGACGGCTCCGACGGTCCTCCCGCCAGCGCCCGGGAAGCCCTGGCAGAGCGGGGCTTTAGTAGCAGGATTCCTGCTCCCCATCCCTGCCTGCCTTTGCAACGGGATTTGATCAGCTTTAAGGCAGCTTATTCTGCCAATTAGCTGCAGCCAGTAAAAATCCCTCTTCCTCTGAGCCCTGCAGGCAGCAATCTGCCGACAACATGTTCCTTCCCAGATCCAGGCATTAAACTCGGTATCTGGGCTAGAAATTGTTACTAAAGGAGAGAAAAAGAGAGAAAGAAAAAGAAAGAAAGAAAAAAGAGAAAAAAGGGAAGAGGTAAAAAGAAAAAAAGTGGGGAAAGGGAAAAAAAAGGAGGGGAAGGAAGAAAGGGGAGAATAAAAGAAAAAAAAGAAAAAAGGGAAAAAAGGGGAGGAGGAAGGAAAAAAAGGAAGGAAATGGGGAAAAAAGGAAGGAAAAAAGTAAAAGTCCCCCTTTAGAAGGAAAGGAGGAAAGGAGGAAAGGGGGAAAGGAGGAAAGGAAGAAAGAAGGAAAGGAAGAAAGAAGGAAAGGAAGAAAGAAGGAAAGGAAGAAAGAAGGAAAGGAGGAAAGGAGGAAAGAAGGAAAGAAGGAAAAAGGAGGAGAAAGGAAAAATAAAAAAAAAAAGAAAAAGGAGGAGGAAGGGGAAAAAAGAAAAGAGGGAAAAGGGAAAGAGAAAGGAAAAGGAGGGAAAGGGGAAAAAAAGGG
>NW_020454871.1:130194-185857 GCF_003342845.1 Nothoprocta perdicaria
CCGCGCGGGGAGGCGGGCGGGGAGGAGGGGCTCCGCCCGCCGCGGGGGCGCTTAACCCCTTTGTGCCCCCCGCGCCGCCGGCTCCCGCAGCCCCCGGGGGCCGGGGGGGCCGTAGGCGCCTCGTGCTGCGGCGCCGGGCAGGCTCCGCGCTCGCCCGTCGCACCTTCGGCGGCAAGCGCCGTTGTTTCAATAGAGACAAAGGAGCCGGAGCTGCTCCGGATAGCCGGTATTCCGGGTCCCGGTGGGCGCCGGGCAGAGCTGYGAGATCGGCTCCTGTCTCCAGGAGAGGGTCAGGTCCTTTGGYACGTGTTAGAGCCGCTGTCCCATGGAAAATGCGGGAGGGTACACGGGGTGCAAGGCAGCCGGGGGTGCAGGGAGGGCACGGTGCTCACATGGGTCGTGCACCTTCACCCCCTCGCTGCTCCTCTCCACTGTGGCCTTGAGCGGGTCTTTTCATTGCATTCATTCATTCAAGGCACCCACCTTGTAAATGGGAAAAAAAAAAAGGTTCCTTCCTGGGGAGTTTTGGATGGGAATCAGTGGGAAACAGATTGATTTGGGCTGCACGCTATACAAATAATTATCCTCCATCATCTGGTTAATGCCGCGGGAGTTGCAGGAGCCTGTCCACCAAGGGGCCTGCTGCTGCCTCTCCCGGGGGAGCGTGGTGACACTGATCACAAATGGAGATCTGTTGCCATCCTTCCTACTGGAGTGGGCCCACAAGCAACTGCCTCTGTGCCTGCCACAGCCTTCCCCACACGAGGTGGGCAAAGCACCTTGCTCTGATCTGCAGCGTGTGGCAGCCGCCGCCTCGTCTGCTCTGCTTGCAGCATGAGGAGCTGCCACATTGCTACACACATTCAGCACCCCGCACCCGGGACAGATCCTGGTGGGCCTAGGAGTGCGAGCGATAAGAGCGGGACGCCTGGGAGACTTCCAAGTCTCTTCCCATGCAGGAATTCTCCCTTGCGGATTCGCGCAGTGATCACCCTACACCCTCAAGCAGGCGATCCGTGCAGTGTGAGAGCTGTAGGAGGGAGTCCAGCTGCAAGCACTGCAGCTCCGAGATGGAATCGCTTTGCATGAAACAGCTGCAGATGATGTTTCGGTGCATGCATAGAAGCCGGCTCTGGGATGAGAGGGTTTGTGGGAAGCACATGTCCRAAACAGTAAATAACGAGAATCAAGGCAGCAGTGAAGGTGGAGAAAACCTTTAGGCTTCAGAGCAAGCCCCTGGATGTCCTCGGCAGCTCTCCAGGGAGCTGGAAAAGGTGCAACAGCAGCCACAGGGAGCCTTAGTTCACAGAAAATGCAAGGTTTGTGCAAGGGTTTGCACATATGCTCTTGGCTCCCCGTCAAGACACAGGACGTCATGGTGCCTAAGGGACTGATTTCTTTGGACCCACTACACTAGCTGAGAACCGAGGGATCTGAGGGACAAGTGGTACTTGTAGAGCTGGAGCCAGCTGGAGCAGTGGTTGGGAGTCACAGCATCATAAAAGCTGCTCTTTTGAGGGCACCTTCCAGGCAGTTGTACCCACCACGAGCTGTTGTTGTCCCTGGTTTCTTCTTTCATTTAAAGTAGTTTCTCATTGCAACATGTTCTGAGGCTTTTGCTTGAAGCAAGGGCAGGAACGAAGCGTTCCTGTGGTGTGTGTAGGAGCGCGAGGGCAGAGCACGGCTTTCCAGTCACACATCTTTGATCACGTTGGAGGAGATGTTTGTTTTGAGGTCTGCTCTCAGGGAATTCTCCAGACTTCAACAGGAGATGAAATGTTTCACTCAAAGTGCCCTTTCTCCCTCTTGGTAGACATTTCAGTTTAACCAGCAAACTGATAAGATCAATTATTTACAGAGTCCTCATGAGCACGGAGCCCTCAGGACCCTGCTGCCATGGTATATGAGGGTTCACTCATGTAGTCCATACTTAGAAGGGCTGCGGAATTTGGCCCTGGGAGAAGAGGAGACTATTGCAGCCTTGGCCCAAGATCCCTCAAACCTCCTGAGGGTGACAGGGCTTTCAAATGGAGCTATCCCATAGAGTGCTGAGTGAGCCTGGGCATATCTGCAGCCCACTCTGTTCTTGCTCTTTTCTCTCAAAAGCTCTTTTGTGGTGTCAGTCATGAAATCCATGCTGGCCACTTCAGAAGTGGTGTTCACAGCTGCAGACCAGAGCAGAAGGAGAAGGCAGCAATGCTCTGACCTCCTCTTCCTTGTGCAAGGACCTGGTCACTCCTTGTCTTAAGCAGTGCCAACTTAACCAGTCTCTGGTCCACAAGGGCATGGACATCACTCTAAGGTGACTGCTTTTCTCTTGGGCTGTCTCCAGAATGCTAAACTGAGGGGGAAAAATGATGCAAGCGGAGAGGATTAACAACACAAAGGGATTGGGAGCTCGGTTGAGAGGAAGAGCAGGTTTTGGACCTTTTCRGAGAGGTCTTTGAGCAGCAGGGGCCTCCCCAGGCCAGAGACTGCCCCTCAGGGCCCCGCGGGTGCTGCCCTGCCCTGCTCCAGGCGCTAGCAGCGGAGCCGGGTCACCGGACGGGGGTTATCAGGCTCATTGCAGGAGCCGCAGCCGGAGCCGTGGCAGGCGGCTCCAAGGGCTGCACAGAGGTGAGCGTGCGTGGCAGCCGGCAGCTGCCTTCCCCTCCTCCCAGCGCCGCTCCACGTCATCCCTGTGTGAGGACACAGCACGGCGAGAGCCGCTGTCCTTGKCGCTTGCTCTCCTCCGGTGACGAAGCAGCGCTCGTGCTCCTGCCGAGCCAGCGTGTCCTCTGGGAGTGAGGTGGGTCCCCACGCCAAGGTTTCACCCGCATTCCTTGCGCCAAGAGCTGGCTCTGCTGGAGGGCRCAGCCAGCTAGACCACAGGTGCCCCACGGCAGCATCTATCGGGGCTGAGCACGCTGAAGTAGGAACAGTGAAGGACACCTAAGGAGAAGCAGCTTCCAGGGTCCCTTTGCAAAACTCTGAGGATGAGAAACCCTGCAGGAGCCTGAACGCTCTTCTCCATGGTTGAGCATGTCCTCTGCAGTAGAAACATTTGTTTTTTCTACCGGGGCACTTGTTCAACATAGCTGGGGTTTTGTCGTTTCAGGCTCACTGGACAGGCCAGGCGCAGCAGCAGATGCTGCGTCTGGGCTCACGCGACATCAGTAATTGCTCCAGCTGGGCTCTGGCGTCCCCCCGTTACAGACAGCGATGATACATGAAGCCGACAGGACACGGTTTGATTTTTAGGTGCTGGGTTGAGCTCGCAGTGCTGACAGATAGAAAAAATGTGTTTGGAACCTGAACAAATGTGACGTGAACATTTTCCAAGGAGAGCGAAGGGTGTGGGAGGACAGCCCAGGACGTAGCAGAGCTGGTGCGACTTGTCCCAGAGGGTGGCAAGAGCATTAATAGAAGCAAGACCTTTACTTTCAGCATCTGCTACTACATCAAAGCAGGGCTGAAGGAGCCTCCACAGCTTCTTTCACTGGGGACAGTTCCTCATTAAAATTAGCTTATTAGAGGCAGGACGGGTAAGTGATCTTGGGTGTCAAATTGGTCCTTGCTATTGTTCTGAGGGTGGCAAAGATGCCATTTTCTATTTMTTTACAGTTCTGTTTTTCTGCTTTCCCCAAAGCTCAGTGCTTAAAAAGTAGCATTTCTCCTAGAGAAAGACACCTGAGAAAAGTACATGGGAAAGCATGGGGAGGGGAAGAAAACTGGCAGAGATTTGGGGGAAAAGGGAAAATTCCAAGGAAACTGAGCACTGAGTGCTTACTTATTTTATTTATTTTTTTTTTCCAAATGGAATTTGTAGCTGTGCCATCCATACATCTGATGTCCTATGTCCAGTACAGAACCTTACTTTGTTTGGTGGATACCTCACAGAAAACTTCCGCAGTGGTAGGCCCTTCTGCTAAACACAGTATGACTTTTGCCACAAAGTTTTGGCACATGCAAGCTGCAAAAACAGGAGCAATCACTCCCATTTGCTGCAGAAATGCGACTGCCTCTGGAGCGAAACCCACTGGCTTCTTATCCACCCGTTCCACAATTGTTCACRATAAGGGAAAGGAACCATGAGGGTTAAGGAGACAGCAAGGTGGCACTGGGCTGGGATTTGCATTGGACACCAATTCCTACCAAGGTTCTGTAGCAGCTGGGAAAAGTCTTTGCGTTTTCCAAAGGACACAACAGGATTCAAATCAGAGCCTGCACACACGGGAGGTGATGGTGCTCATGAGCAAAACCCACAGAGAGATGTTGGCAGCACTAACCCTGCCTGGCCCTTTCAATGCCACAGCTCTGAGCGTGGAGCTGAGGGCACCCTCCTCCCTTGCCTGCACTGACAGGATTTAGGATGGGCAGGGAGGGAGGCACAGTTACCTCTTATTGCTTATAATGCCCTGAAGCATTTACATCCAGATATGTGGGAATTTTGATGACTTCTCTCTACGCCGGCTTGGGAACGTTTGTTGAGTAGTGAACTCAACATTAACTGCTCACCTGTGGCCAGGTTTGGCTGCCGCTATTGCAGCCATCGCCAGGAGCTGAGCCCCACGTTGGGCTTTCCTCCAAGCGATGCCTCGGAGCAGGGTGCTCTTCAGCAGCTGGCCTGGCGGGGCTTGATGGGCGCCAGCCAGGCCTCCATCTCCTCCTGGCCCACGTGGGAGGACAACCCTGGCCCACACAGCAGAACAATCACCCTTAGGAGCCCCTCTTGGTCATGCCACCAGCTTGCCTTTTTCCACGGCACAGCTGGGCTGTGCTCCCTTCTCCAGGCTCTCGTCGGCTGCGCCAGGATCTCCCATGAAACACTGACCTAGATCAGCGCTGCCGGCGCACGAGCTCAGCCCACGCTGCCGGGGCTGCCAGGCACAGCGGGCCCCGTTCACCTACCCCCTGTCACTGGGTTTTACTCTCCCCCCAAAAGCTCCTCGCAGCCCRTCAGGAGGGAGGCAGGACGCTGCAGGGTCAGCCCGTGGGACATGCGCCCATGGTGCTGCTGTGGTGGCTGCTGGGGACAACCAGCCACAGTGACACACAGAGGAGGGGACGCCGCGAGCCGCGGCTCTCCACGCACCTCCCTCCAGCCTCCACCCTCCCAAACCCACCCCAGCAGAAAAGYCCGCACGAGACRCCACAGCCCAGACTGGGTAACGGCSAGCGCGCCAGGAAGGAGCCAGCGCCTCCTAACACTCGCTAAGCTCCAATCTTAATCTTGTTCGTGGCTGTTAAGTCTCAGAAAAATCGGGCCAATGTGTTGAAAGGAGGTGAAATAAAAAGATCCAAGTGGTGACTGAAGCCTCTTCAGGAAACTGAGGAGAAATAATCTTCAAAGGTTCCCACAAGCCTGCACGCGGGCCTGGAAGAGCTGAGCAGATAAACAGCGCGCACGGCAGTGCAGCTTTGCAGGGCTTGTTTTCCAGCCTGATTATTTCACGGGAGGAGACAGCAGGTTTGAGGCTGCAGTTTTAGAAAGCACTTGTGGGCCTGGGGCAGGGGCCACGCGGGCTCCGGCCTGTGGCTCCCAGCTGCCGGGCCCAGGGCTGTTGCGGAGGCAGGCCTGGCGGAGCCGCCATGGCGGGTGCCGCCTCGAGGGGAGCTGCAGAGCTCCTCAGACCTGCTCCCCGCGGGGAGGTCTCCAGGGAGCTGCCAGGGCCCTCCTGCCCCGAGGAGCAGGGCAGGACCTCAGCCATGGGGACGACCACAAGGGCACAGCCTGGGAGCTGCTGGGGACAGCCCTGCCCACGTCCAAGCGCTCGGGCCAAGGTGCCGGCACTGCCCTTGTTCCCGCCACGCTGCCTGGGTTTGACGCAGCCCTCAGGAGCGCTGCACGTTTCCCCTCTCTCGTTCCCCCTTTCCTCCTGCTTGGCCCTGGCATGGGGGTGACAGCAGCAGCCAGGAGAGTGGGACACGCTGGGCTCCGGTGGACGTGTCCTTGGGGTCCCCGGGAAGCTTTGGGGCCAAGGATGGGCGATGCCCTGACTGGCTCGGCCGCCCTGGCAGCTGCTGGGAACCGGGCTGCGCCTGTGCAGCAAGCTACGACGTCAGCCTCGTCAGCCTGGTCCCGACAGCCCCTGGCAGCAATGCCTGAGGGCACAGAGGAGAAACACCAGCTCCACAGGGGGGTTTGCTGCCCTCCGCTTCAGCCTTAGCAGCAAGTCGTGCCCTCCTCACTACCCATGTGCTCCATGGACAGGAGTCCCTATTTTCCAGGCGTCTCTTAGCGAATGCCTTTCAACAGCAGTCAAATTCACACACACACACACACACACACACACACACACACACACACAAAAAAAAAAAGGCAAGCCATAATTACACCCACACAGCTCTCCACACTGCATACTGAGCTTCACCCCCCGTCAGAAATGCACTCGCACTGACAGAGTAGATCTGTTGATTAAAAATCCCCCAAAATGAATAGCTCCAGAGAAATCTGCCATACCCCTGCCGCAAGGGTGAAGTGCTTTTTAATTAAGGACAAAGAGATGCAAATGTCCTGAATCATCACAAGCAAACAGCAAAATAGCACCTGTCAGAATATTAAAAAACAAGCACTCGGCGTTCCCTTGTGATCAGCTCGAAGGAGGCCTCGAGTTTGGAAAAAAATGAAATCCCACCGAGAGMTGAGCAAATGTAGTAGGCTCAGGGAGAGGGAAGGAAACGGAGCAATCAAAACAAGCGGGCATCGCTGGTGCTGCGGCAGCTGCCAGACGGCCCTCAGCACCAAGCAGTCGGCACGAGGTCTCCCTGCCAGKGCAGCACTGCCACCCGCTCCCCTTGCCGGCCTGCCAGCAGGCTCCTTCCCACCTCCACACGCGCACCATGGGCCCTGGGAATGGACGGCCCTTGGGTCCACTCCCTGCCGTACCTGCTCCCTACCTCAGTGAGAGGAGCCAAGTTCAGGCAGCGAAGACCACAGCGGTGCATTTCACGGTGCCTCCTTGCTGTGGGGAGTCTCCTGGGGGGTGCCTGAGGCCTTCTCTGTTAATACTGGTATTWGAGGGGGGAAAAGGAGGCCTGGCTGATGCTCTTTGGGGAGGGACATCAGCAGGACAGGTGGCAGCTCTCAGACTCACGAAGGCAGGTTGCAACACTACCGAGAACACACAGAAAGGTATTTTCCTGCCATCAAGGGGTTAAATGGACAAGTTGGTGAATTCTTTTGCATTCTGGGTGCTTTTATCACTAGCACTGCTTGTGTTTGCCTAAAGAACCTTGAATTTGGGTGAAGAGCACCATGAAGGCAAGGGGGGGTGGGGCATGGTGCCAGTAGCAAAGTGCCCCATGTCCAGCCCGTCCTGCAGCCTTGGGGACAGCCAAGCCCCAAGCATGCCCAGCGCTGGGGCGGCCCATCCCACGCGGACACAGGACRGAGGCCGCCCAAGGAGCCGGCACCGGGAAGCGCGTCCGAGGCGAGCGGCAGAGAGCCCCAGCTGCGAGAAGCAGGAAGCGCGAAAGGCGAATGCCTGGAATAATAAGTGACGGACGGATGCCTTTGAAGGGGACTTGAATATCTTAGGTCTCCAGCCTGACCTACTTAAAACTGTCGTAATCTGATGAAGGAACATCCTCCGGCTCTAAATATAAACCGCGCTCCTCTTGATTGAGATTCCTYCCCACTGCTGCCACAGGGCAGGACCGGCACTGGCAGCAAGGCACAAGGTGCTGTAGTTCCCCGTGGGCTCCCTGTCCCACGGGATAAGGCCAGGGAGCTCACTGAGGCTCCTGGCTCCTTTCCTTCATGGAAAAGGGCTGCGACAGGGCTGGCGTTGGCTTTGCAGGGTGCTAGCCTCCAAAGTGAGTGATCTCCCCTTAGCTCCTTGCACGCTTGTTATTAATAGCCCAACTTTTCTTATTTCCAAGGAACCACCAATCTGGTGCACAGCAGAGCCTCGAGGAATCCAAGCAATTTGCAAATTTAGGAAGAATTTGGCAATTAGCTTGAGCTACAAGAAAAACAAACAAAGCCACAATTCAAGAAAGAGCAGGAACAATCAAAACACTATTTTCTACTTGTTTTGAAATGATATGTTTTGCTTAAAAATGCCAAAATGTTTCATCAATCTRCTTTCTTAATTAAATGCTTTGAGTTTTCTCCACTTCAGCACATCATTGTTCCTTTAAAACCTGACCTTCCTTAGACGAGAAGGGTAGGATAAGAACCACTGTTTTGGTTTAAGAAAATACCAAAATGACAAGATGAATTTTTTTCATTTTTCCCTTTTCATTGGGAAGCCTGAAAAAAAGAAAAAGATGTTATGATTCAATCTAAACCAAATTTAATCCATTCTTCACTCTGCCCTAGTGCAATTTCCGTGTCTGCCATGTGTGTTCCCTGGGGAGCCGGATCTCGCCGTAGCCACAGCTCGGTGCTCGCGCTCTCGGAGCGGACGGTCGGAGCCGGAGTTTCAAGTGACACTTGGGTGGTTTTGCTCCAGCTGCTCAGCAGGACATTCGCAGCTTACAGCTACCTGCCCCGGGGGTGGCTTTGCACGAGAAATAGTGATGGGCCATGGTGACACTCCAGGGAAACATTCCTAAATAGCAAAGAGGCTGAGGACAAGAGGAGAGACCCAGAGGAGCAAAACAAGTGGCCAGGAACCGTGATCTTGCCAGCAGCATTGAGCTCTCGGACATCAGCAGGAGATGGCACTTTGCAAAGCACTGTACACTGCACCTTGCACCTTCCTGCCTGCCCAGGGCACGATCCAGCTCCTGATTTCCAGCTCATAGCCTCCAGCACTGCACAAACTATGGAGAAACTTCCACAGGCTTTATCAAACTCCTTTCCTTTGTGGTGAAAACGTATGGGAGATTCAAGTGGAAAAATAATTAAATTAAAAAAAGTCATTACAGAAAGCAAGCAAGCTGCACATCTCGCAGTACCACCAACCGAATGAGATGAGTTTCTTCCCTTTATGGAGATAGGTCCCATTAATTTTCTTGGCAGGATCGCTCATGTTAAAATAACAATGCAAATGTTYGCTTCCACTTTGCAACAGGGCTTTCAAGCCATTCCCATCCCTGGGTGGGGAGAGAGAAAGCCGAGAAATCCCTCTCGATCTGAAATGCTGTACATGTTAATTTTTGCAAAGCTCAAATAATGGGTTAAAWTTGAAGTGACATATTCTCCTTGAAGGAATGGGCGGGACAGAAGCTAGTATTTAGTGAGGAGAAGGAAAGGATCAGACATTGAAAGTGGATGGGTTTTTTAAGGTTTCAGGGACGTACTAAGCTCAATAATCAGAGGAGAAAGGCAACGAGTAGCTATCAAAGCAACAGCCGTTTTAAGAGCTGCACTCATCTGAAAGCGACTTTTAGTTCTTGTGAAAACTGCCGCCTTAACAGCTGTCCCAATTAGAGCCAGCCGGAAATTTCCCAATAAACCAACATTTTGTCAGAAAATAATTCGCTGAGTCTGAAATGCTCCAAGTTGGCTGAACTTTTGCTGAATCCAAAAGCGGGGCTCCAACTGGGTCCAGCGCTCAGCTGGCAGCTTTGCGCGAGGAGCGGCAGCGCTGACGAAAAAGTCAATTTTGCTGAGCAGCTGCGGGCTCCAGGAAGCGCCTGGTTCACATAATTTATGCTCAAGACTGTTACTTTGGGGAAAGATGAAAAGGCAAACGGGTTTCTTATCAACCTGAACTCCTGCCAGCCAAATTCCCTCACGGCAGGGTCCCATATGCCTGGCCCGTTTTAGGACCTGGCGGCTGGATCCGCCTGGAAGAAGCTGCGGTGCCAAGAGGAGCTGCCATTGGAAGAGCCAAGTCCAACAGGGAAGACAACGGGCAGGTGGAGGCCACCTGTGCAACACGGTGGAGGCCACAGGGCAAGAGGTGCCCTCCTTACCACTCGTTTGGTTATTTTTAACACAACAAAAGCAAAACCTTCAGCTATTAACCCTTTTGGCTATAGTTTTGTGGACCGATGTGGTACCACGGGCATGATGCTGGCTTGGTTCCAGCTGCATACCTGGTTGAGAAACTCATTTAGAGAAGGACAAATTCACCAAGACTTGGCCCAGGAGACCCTGCACAAAGTTTTGTGTGAGCATGGAGGGGTTTTAGCCAGCAGTGAATATTTACATCAAAAAAAGTTCTCATCTAGCACAGGCCGGACTCCGACCGCGTGGCCTCCAAGCACACGTGGGTGCTGGTGCTCCTTCTGTGAAGTGTATGCTCAGCTCCAGAGCCAGAAAGGTCCCATGGAAAAGGGAGAAAGCTGCTCAAGCTCCGTGCAACCTGGAAAAAAAAACTTTTTTGAGCAGTGATGTTTAGTTACTAACGATAATTAACCTCTACAGCAGCTCTGCCCTCAGACACGAGCCGAGGAGCACGACCCATCACAGGCAGCGCTCAGCAAGTCCCTGCCCCAAAGGGATTTCTTTTGACGAGTGCTCGTCAGGAATGGCAGCCGACACAACTGGAGCTTTTCCCCAACGCAAGCTCTCCCCGTGGGGAGCCTCCCCTGGCATCTTGCAGGCCGCCAGCGCCAGGCGGCCATTTCCCCTCGCGCCGCCCTGCAGGCCGCACGGAGCAGGGCTGCGATCCCACTGCCTCGCGGCCTGTCGAGCGGCTGGGGCGCTGCGAGGGGATGGCTCCGGCCTCTGCAGTGCCAAGTCGCTGCGTGGACGAGCACGAGGACGAGCCTTCGGTCAGTGCTGATCTTCTCCTGCCCGCCCGCGCCTCCTCCTGCCGCTCTTGCTGCCCCGTGCAGAGGCAGCGCCAACGCTGCTCGTTGCGCTGCTGTTCATCAAGCAGCCACTTGCAGCAACGGAAACGGAGGGGTAGGGCCTTAAAACCATCCCGCTTTGGCTCATCAAAGAGCTGCTTAGGGCGTTTTAGAGTTACCCTATTAAAGCAGGCATCCTCTCTGAAGCTAGGGGGGAAAAAAACACATCCGCCACCTTCTCCATTTCATCTCTSAAGCTGCGAGATCCCACCCCTTTCACCGCCTATCCCTGCTGACAGCCCTGCTTCCTACAGAGAAAATGGGCTTGAAATGCTGCGATCAGAGTCATTTGCATTGATTTCCATGGCCTGTTTTCCTCTGCCTAGATTCTCCCTATCACTGCAACTGTGCTGCCCCTTCGGTCCTGGATCACCACAGTCCAGGGTGTTTGGGGCTTTGCCATGTGCTTATTTGCTTCTAGCACGGGAAATAAATTCATGTTGGACCCCATCTCTTACCTGCTTGTTTAGCAGAACAAATACAGAGCTCCTTTGCCTCGACCTACTCCTGAGATAGGGGCAGATATTTCTACACCTGTCACTTCCTGGCCAGCGTTTCCAAGCACTCTGCTCCCACCCACATCAYCCCATCTTCCACCTGCAGGATTCCCATCTCCTGGGCACTGCCTCCCAAGGCAGCATCCTGCCCCCGGGAAGCCTCTCCAACACCGAGTTTAGCTCTAAGCAAGTTTTCCTGAAAGGACTCACTCAGAAAGGAACCAAAAAAAACAGGATCTGCCACTGTCAGATCTCTTCAGCAGATCTCCAAGGCAGCCAGGAAGAGCACGAGCACAGCAGCACTATCTATGCAAAAGACATTTGAGTTTTATTTTGTTAGCAAAAACACTTCTATTTCTGACAAAAAGCCTTTTTGAGGTATGAAACCTCTTATGAAACTTCTCCCACATCAGTGCTTTGCATAAACTGTTTTGCTGTAGTTGTTTTATTCATTGCACGTATTTTACACTGGTAGCATAAACTTGCTAGTCTCAGGAGGATGGTGACCAGAGCCCAGCTGCTGGGCAGGACACCCTGTAAGCCACATCCTCGGCTGTGACCTCCACCCTCACCAGGAAGGTTTCAGAGGTGTTGACCATGAAGAAAAGGGCTGCACACAAGCTTTGCTTACTGCTCACAGAACATCGGCTTGGCACACCTCCTCCAGAGAGATCTGGGTGGAGCTGTGGAGCAAGAGAAGGGGCTCACCAGCACAGACATCACCTTCAGCCTCACAGGAGCAGAATGTGAATGAGGAGGGAAACATCACCAAGAGGCACCCTGAGTCACAGCCGCTGCCCGGGTGAGCTGTGAACATGGGCAGCATTACACTGCCTTGCTCCTGAAGAGCCCACGGCCCCAAAGCACATGGAGACGACAGCCAGCTCCATCCTCATAGGAGTTGCAGGGTGAGGAGGCCATTCATTTCATTAGCATCACAGCCTTATTTTTTTCTCCGGGCCTGAGTTGTCAAGGCTGATAGCAGCATAGTTCATTTCACACCTGATGTACAGTGATAGGTCAGGGGACAACTGAAAATGCCACCTCTGAGGGCAAATTAGATCATTAAAATGCCACAGTAGTATCTTGGGAAGCCAACCTGAGACTCCAGCCAGAGCTTTTTTCTCCCTTTGCTAGGAGAAAAAGCAAGTCCAGATTTTTTTTTTTTTTTTTTTAGATCATTGTTTTCTAGTTTACCATTGTTTCACCAACTCTGCCAACAGAAGAATCATGATCCCATTTTCCATTACCACAAAGTGTGATTTGGGGGGAATAAGATCTTTCCTTCAAGCCTAGACTGGAGGATAAAGGACTGTGTGCTAGGGAGAAACAGACAGAGGGAAAGCTGCATGCAGTTCCACCTGCCATCACACCTAATGAAGATTAAATTAAGAGCAGTGCTGCTATAGGGTTGTTCACTTCTCAGGCTTTTCACCTGCACTGCATTTTTTCCAGCAGTTTGGCTCTGTGAGGCTTTGTTTCGGGTCCCTCAGTGCCACTGTCCTTGGCTAGCTCTATACTGCTTGCCATCCAGCTATGCTTGAGTTGTTACACCCTCATCCCATCACACGAAGAAGCATCATTTGAAGTTTCCTTTCAGATTCCTGGGAATTGCTTCGCCCTGCTCACATCCCTCGGGATGGCTTGGGGATGGAGGAACCAAGCCCAGCACATGTATGGCAGTCCCAGGGCTGCAGCTCRCATTTTGGCTGCTGTCAGGCCTCCTTGGCTCGCTGCCTGGGCACAGGACAGGGGAGGGCAGCAGTTGCCACCGCTCCAGGCTTTGCTCCCGCATTTCCCTCTTTTGCTTCCTCTCCAGGAGCCCACGTGAACCTTGACGAAATTCAGGCTCTTGGACCCTGAAAAGAATGACCCCTCCACGCTTCTCTACTGTTGTACCTCAGTCCCTAATTGTCCTAATAGCTTTTCCAAGGACTCCATTCATCTTCTGCCATAATTCAGGTCTTTCTTCCAAGCTATGGCACAGAGGGAATAAAGCAGTGTGAGGACAATAAAAACAGACACTGAAGGGCAGACAACTCCTTCCCTTTGACCGTGCACACAAAGGAAAAAAATCACAGCTACCTGGATTTTTGTTTGTCAACACCGGTCTGGTCCAGGCGAGATAATAACCACAAATGTACAGGGYTGGGGTGCAGAGAATAGGAAGGGAGCGAACTATTGTGGCTACCTGAATGGTGTGGCTGCTGGCTGAGCGAAGCCTTGCGTCCACTGCCTTTCTCCCCCACTCTTCTTGCAGATCATTTTATTGGTTATCTTTTGCATTCCCCTCTCTTTCCTAGCATCTTTCTACCCACTTTGGGGAATACTTCAAGCAGTTTCAGAGTGGCCAGAAGAATAAAACTTAGAGCCAGCATTTTCGTAATCCCAAACCACACTTCTAAGGGGGCATCAACTCCAAACTGGAGTTGGGCAGCATCAGTTTAATTCAGTCCTGGCAAATTTTTAACTCTTTGCCTGCTTCTTTTGATAAGGACTTTTCAGCCTGCCAGCCAGTTTAACCATTTGGCTCATTTGTCTGCGAGGTGAGCTCTGTGCTGCAGGATCAGCCAGCCAAGCCCCAGCTAGTCCTTCCCTGTCCTTGATTGAATGATGGCATCATTCTCAATCAGGAGAGTCACAGATGGCAAATAAATACAGCCTTGCAAACGAAGTCAGATTAATATTTATGCTAAAAATCGCCATCGCTTTTATTTGCAAAATATTCATGCTTCAGAGGGGCCGCGATTATTATAAACTTCTGACTAGCTCCAGTCCTTAAAGGAAATAAAATAAAAGATTTGGAGATATGCCATATAAGCAGGTTCAAGGCACSTTAAAAGCCAGAATATATTCACATCTGGGGCTTTGACTGCCCAGTCCTCCCCGCCCGGCATTTACAAGAAGAGGACAGGGAATATTTAACTTGGAAACTCAAAAATGGCCTTGGTGCCCACAAAGGTTTCACAGAGGGCTTGCAACACAGCAAGAGCCAGGGATTAAGCTCTAAATCCATGCTTTGTCCCCAAAGTCGCCCAAAAGCTGTCCTGATCACTAGTAAAGCAGCTCTGCGCTCTCCAGAAATATTTACCTCCATCATTAAAGCTCGCTGCTATTGTCAGGCATGACTGGCCATCAGCAGCCAGGAGCAAAACTCTAAAAGCCTTTCAGCTTGAGAYCCAAGTGCCCCCGCTGCGTGGAGCAAGGGCAGAGAGAGGACTGCAGTCGCTGGGGGTGCCAGGCAGGACAGAGGGGCCTCGTCAGAGCCGGTGACAGCATCATTAGCAGCCCAACCGAGGCCGGCAAGGGAGCGAGGTGAGGGCAGAGGTGCCGTGTGGAGCCGCGTGTCCCCGTGCCACCACTGCCCCACACGGCGCTCATCACCCCGCGCTTACGTAAGCCTCCTTTGCCTCCAGTGCTGCAAAGAGCAGAAAGCCGCAGCGTGACRGGGCTCATCCCGTTGCCGTATGGAAGAAGCACCACCTTGCAAAGCAGGCGCTGCTCTTCCTCTGCGGTGCCTTCCAGGGCACAGGGAGCAAAGTGCAACAGGTTGGGCTTCTCCACACCGGGTGAGAGCAAAGAGAGGCAAGACCTTGAGGAAAGGCTGCTGTTGATATTCTCAATCAATAGTCAGCGCTGCCCAGGCCAGTGCAAACACGTGCTTGGAAATGCTGACCAAGGGCACAAAACACAGTAGTCTGGTGTGCTCCAGCAGGAGCAGTGCACACTTCACTCACAAAMCTTAAACGCACCATTTGGAGAAAGCCTGAGCCAAAGGGACTCCAGGAAGTCCATGCACAAAGCCAGACTCGAGCACCAGAGCCCTAGCTCAGTAATGCTGGACAGGGACTGCATTAGCTCTGTGTTTCTGTGCAGGGGTCACCCACACCCCATGGGGCAGCTCCCTGGCCCTCAACCTTTGCTTGGACACGGCTTTGCTCAGAGTTGGGAAGAAGGGAAATCCACCTTGCTCAGACTGGCCTGTCCATGCCGGACTGCATCCCACAGCCCTGCAGACTCCCTGCCTCCCCGAGCCCAGCTAGCCCCGAGCTGCAACCCTTCCAGCTGAAAGAGGGAGTCAGGCGGGAATACAGAACATTAAGCCCAAGTGTATAAACACATGAGRAGAGGGGAGAGGATGCATAGAGACCAGGGGCTCACCTTCCAATGCAAGCACCAGGGGACATCCAACAACAGGGGATAAACATAACTCAGAAAACCTAAACGCGTTGCTTCCCCATGGAGCAGGTTAGCTGGCTAACTCCTTTCTGCAGGGTGTTGCGGACACAAAGTTGGTAGGAGTTCAAGAAGCAGCCGGACAAGATCATAAACAACAATAACACCACCRCAACCACCACTGCAAGCTATTAAACACGTGGATGTGGCTTTCACTGGCAATTCCCTGAGCCACAGAGAGCTGGAGGTTGGCAAAGCACCCTGAGGAAGTACTGCAAGATGCTTCCCATAACCCRACACTATGTTTTTCTCAGGCACCTGCTGTTTGGCTGCTGTCAGAGACGGGGCACCATTTAGACAAGCCTTTTATGGATCTCTCAGTAGAGCTGTTCTTCTGCACCTGCAGACTGGGAGGCCAGGAAGTGCCTGCACCAAAGCTGGGTTAATTTTAGGTGTGCATGCCTTCCCGACACGCTCCTACATGCTCAGAGCATGGGGAGAAATTTTGCAGCAAATGATTTATTTGCTTTAAATAAACGCAACTTCCAGACATCCAAAGTGATGGGAAAATCCAGGTCAAATTCTCCAAATAGCTTCCGCCACCAAAAAAAGCAACARTCGCTCTGAAGGGTTGAGCGAGTCACATGGAGAAGGGCTGGAGTCCTTCTGCACCGCTCCTTTTTCGCGACTTCCCAACTGTTTCTATTTCGGGCGCTGCTCGGTGCTGGAGAAGAGAGGCGCAGCCCCGACGCCCCGCGCGCGCCCGCCTTGCGCCCCGTGGGCTGCCTCRCCAGCACACGCCTCGTGCTGCTGCRGGAACCGCTCTCCTCTCGCCAGGCCGCTTGCGAGAGCCCCGCTCTGCGCCCGACCAGCTCGCAGCCTCCCAGCCCCGCAGCCTCCCAGCCTCGGCCGCAGCCGTGGGCTCATCGCGCCGTGTGCTGCCTCTGCTCCCGGGCAAGCCAGGTTACAGGGTTCAAACACCACCACTCAGGCAGGCTCTTTCCACAGGCTCACGCATTTTTCTTTTTCCTTCCCCCACTCCCTCTTCACTAATTGCTGTCCCCCCAATGCCACCAGTTTAAGCTGAGCTGGGACAGATTCCTTTCCAGCATGGCTTGAAGAAAGGGGTGTTTCATACCCATGAGCTGAAGCACCACATGGAGGCAAGGGAGGTTCCTGAAGACAAGCACCTGAAGAGGGAAGTTCCTGAAGACAACCTTCAGGGAGGTTCCTGAAGACAAGTACCACGTTTCAGGGGGGTATTGCCACGTGAAGAGTCTTTGGGTAAACCCTGGAGCCCGTACCTTGCTAGTATTAATGCACCTGCATCTCCTTACACACCATGACTGGTCCAAACATCTCCCTCGTAGACCCCTGCACATCCTCTTGGAAAGCCCATGAGGTCACAGATTCAGAGGCCCCATGATCCAAGTGATACCTGGATCCAGATGCTAGCTGGCAGTATTTACGTTTTGTGGCACACATGTGGTTTCATCCAACTTCCATTTTAAGTGGAGGACAGCCCTACACAACCTTCCTCTGGTTTCTCCAACTGAGGACCTCCATTCATAAACCCAAGGATTTCCAGTTGGAAATAATCTCCCAGCAAACTTCTATCCTTCCGTGGGCTAATAGCACCCAGGCCTGACTCCGACAGAAACCACAGGTTTGCTTGATCAAGTACTCAGCTCTCCAAATGGGTTAGCAGACATCTAGCCCCAAGGAAGCCCTCTAAAGTATTTTGACTAATGTAATATACAGAAACCCAGTTTGGGGGAAGAGACAGGTTCTTTGACCCAGTATGAGCGCAGCACATTGAGGGGAAGATGGTTGAAAGGTATTAGAGGAAGATGTTAGAGACCACCAGACCTGCTTCCCCCTTCTCTATACTGAGCTCCTTGGAGGTCATCCAAGCCCGGTGCTGGGAACAGCCCCCTCTCCCAGGCCACCTTCCAAAGCTGCCAGGCCAAGTCCTGCAGGAAAAGGGGCTTGTCTGGCCGGGACATCACTTGGGGAAGGAGGCAGCACTATCACAGTTCTAGGACATTCAACTGCTGCTATTTCGTAGAGCACTTCATGAAACTTTAGCTCCTTAAGTGGTTTCTCCATTGTCCATCCCATTTCCTCCAGGCAACAAATGAGTTTTGTTTACAAAGTATTTCCACAAGACTTCAAATTTCATTTACCAAAACCCATCCTTAGACTGCCCAGGCACTCGAAACCACGCTGAAATACGGCAATTACGAGCACTTACCTGCCTCCTTCCCGCTAGTCTCCGACTCAAACGCTGCCATGGCAACAAAGCCCACTCTCCAACCAGCCCAAAGGACTGGTTTTAAGTGACGTCATTATTAGCCAGGGCCTGACAAAATTACTCAAATGAGCTGCTCAGACAGCAGGACAACAAAGAGCCCCAACAAGCAGCCCAGCAATTACACTCTGAACTTGTCCAAGGAGGAAAAAACACCATCCAAACCCACACCACCCTTTCATTAACAACCCTACCAAACAGGGCAGGTTCCTCTAAGCACCCTGCAGGGGTGCAGGAGGGAGCAGCCACCAGCAGARCAGCCTGCGACCTCCCCCACTCACCCCAACCCAACTGCCTGCAGAGACCTCCCTCTGTAAGTGCAACCAAGTGTCTCCAATCCCATGGGAGGGATTGGAATGAGCTCCTGGCCGAGGCTGCCTGGGGCTTGAGGATTCACACCGGGATGGGGTGTTTGCTGGCAGCAGCTGCTTTCCAGAGATGGGAGAGGGCTCAGTGCTCCATTCCTATAGCTGGTCATTAAAGTTTAATAAATCCTTATCACCTGTGCCTCACTGCCCCTCATAATTTAAGCTGGCTTTAATAAGKCAAAGGCTAGCTTTACAGTTGGACTGGGGATTACAGCCTGGTGCAGGTATCTGTTCACAACAGCAAAAAGAAGTTTAGAGGAGCCCAGACATCTTCCCTCAAATGCAGGAGGTGGCCAGTGAGTTATGGTCATTTCCAGCACCGGCCTGGGCTTATGTGTAACAGAGCTGGATCAGGGCTGGAGATTTACAGGTCCCAGGCCTCTGTGTGAAAGTACAACCTGAGTGTGCTGAAAAATTCCAATGGTTTTCAATGGAGTCCCTGCCTGTGTTATATGCATTTTTATTGCTTTTAAAATCCTGGTTGCTGCACGCTTTCCATTCCTTCTGGAAATAAAAGTCAGGCATGTTATTTTGTCTCTCATTCTCTGCTTTTCATCATCAAAGACTAAGAAGGACTTTTACCCTTAGAAGCAACCCGCCCCACGCACAGGAGCTGGGCGCCTCGTCCCCCATTGCTTCCCTAATGAGGGAGCCCAAGTCCCTCCTGCTCAAGCCTCGGCCTGGAGTTTATGGCATCAGATCCAGAGAAGTGGGTGCCAACTTGAGAGCTCAGCTTCTTTTCCCAGCTGTCCTGTCACTGTAATAAAAATGTATGGCTTCTTGCAGCCAGCCTTGCCTCTCTCATGTCCTTAGCCTGTCTCGGCTGCAATGCCACCTCTCTGCTACTGTCAGTTCCTAGATTGCTGTTTATCAGCACGCCCCAAAGCGCTTTTATCAAATGCCTAATACTCAGCTAGCTCTTACGTGCCTCCCCTTCCAAAGGGAAGCGCCCAGGGCTTGCTCATCGCAGGCACTGGCTCTGCTGTCACGTCCAAAGGGCTGGGGGGGAAGCAGCTTCCTGGGGCTGAAACCCACCCCGTGACTTCCCCTGGGTCACCCGCTCCTCTCTTGGGATCACGTCTTTGTCCACAGGAAGGGAACTGGGCATCGGAGGGAGCTGGGAGGGCCTGTGCCGGGTGGCAGTCCCTCATCCCGKGGGATGTCACAGCCGCCCTTCTGCCACCCCTGGTCTCAGTGAGCGTGAGCTGCTGGTGGAGCAGCGTGGGGTCCCCCTGTGCACCTGAGATCCTGAGGAAATGAARGGGGAGGGAAACGCAGTGCGCCGCTACGTGAGGCCATTCTCCGTGGAGCCTGCGAAGCCGCAGCCGTGTTCCTGCTGACCGGCTGCGGGCGGAGGAGCTGGCTCAGGAGAAACGAGCCTTTGCAGAAGAAAGCACCATGTGTTCACATGCTTTTGGGTCTTACCYGCTTGGGCACGAGCCCAAGCCCACAGCCCCACCTCAGAGTGCCCACCCGCCACGYGAGGAGGGCATCTGAAGGGGTGATCTATGTGGTGACTCTACCCTGAAAGATTCACACCACTGCCTTCCCTCGAGGACTTTGCCACTTCTTTGGAGTTCTCTGGTTGTCAGCTGGAGGGAACCGAGCTCAGTTTTAGCTTTTCACGCACCCATGATTTCTTGTCTCTTCCAGTGCTCCAAGCATGCCCGCCACCTTGGCCTGCAGCCTCCTCGGGGCCGAGGCTGTGCTACTTCACTTAAAACCCCTGGCGTGACCTCTTCTCCTCACCCTCTCCCTTATACAGCACTGCGTCTTCGCTTGATCGCCCATATGGGGCACCGAGGAGGCCTGGGGCTGAGGTCAGAAGCAGCGCATCACACTGGTGCCCCTGGGCCTGAGCTCCTGCTCGGGACCATGGCGCTGCACCAGCCCCAGGGCCATGAGGCACCCAGCGCATCCCTCTGTTCCCAAACCCCGTGTGCCCTGCGAGCCCCACACCTCCGAGTGCCGCTGCTGGGTAAGCACCTCGTGATRAAACCTGGCTGTTCTTTCCTGAGCCCCCTGTCAGGCCGAGCGCTAAGCGCCAGGCTAACGCCTGCCCGCTCTGCTGTGCCTCCTCTCCAGGAATCCTCCCGGCTCTGCCTGTTTTCATTAGCATTTATTTTCTGTGGACACTGCAATTACACTCTGTTCCTCTTCAGGGCCTTTGTTCCAGGTTCAGAGACGTGGTAATGCCGGGAAGCTTTATACGTTGCTGTTTATTTTTGTACTCGGAGTTGGGAAGAGTTTCTCAGGATAGACCTAGTCCTGCATGGTTTTGACTGAGGAAGGCTGCAGGGTTGGGGGGRAAGGGTGAAAACTTCTGTTTCTAGCTTTTGTCCTATGAAACATGGTGGGTTCCTCTTGGTCCGAAGTCACAGACCATGCTCTTTCCTCGGTAAGACATAAGTATGCAGCCTGTAACTCTTAAGACCCGCGGTATCTCTCCATCTGCCACAGCAGCTGTGAGCCCCGGCGCTCCCGAGCCTCTTCTGTCATCCCAGTCTCCGAGCAGGACGGAGGATTCAGCTGAATGCAGCAAATTCAAATGTGTAACTTTTCTGTTCAAGGTTGCAATATGTTTGGAGATATTGTCCTGCCGGTCAGTCCCTCGTGCAGCATCCAGATGGTGTTCAGGGGATCCAGGGAAGGAGGGAGCGAGCTTTTCTCCTTCTTCTGGAGTGGAAAACAATTGCTGATATCCCTGCAATTATTTCTTTCTCCTGCTGTTTCCTAAAGGCATTTGGGGAAAAAAAATCCCTATTGARAAGGTGGGATTCAGGTAAGTGATAAACATTTCTACAAAAAAAAATAGCCCCAAAGTGTGGAAAAACATCAAAGAGTGGGACATGGACAATTTGAAATATTCTGAAATAGGAAGGCCTTCAACATTGCTGGCAAATGTTTTTTCTTCTCCTTTTGCATTTGTAGAGATTTACTCCACTCCAGAAAGAGGGRAAARAAAAAACCCCAAACCCTCTTCATTTTAGTGGCTAATCATGGGGAGGCAATTGAAGTGTCCAAAAGAAGTCCAAACCCCTTGACCATCCGTGCTAGCAGACACCACGATCACCTGGACCTGCGTAGCCACTGGCTGAGCAACAGAGCAAGGCCACCTCTGTGCTGCTGAATCTCCCAAACCAGGATGGACACAGTAAAAAGTGTGGCCATGGTCTAACCTGGATCATGCCTGGAAGCTATTAGGAGGATGTTAGTTTTTGTGGACCAAAGTGGTGCTAGAGGTGACTGTAACAGCTGGGCAATACAGCAGGGCGTGTAGAATTGCCCACAGCCTTTCCTTGGTTTGCTTTACCTCCTGTCAAAGAGGTGAGGGCCTCAATGTGCTTCTGCCCACCCAGCACACCTTTAAGGCTGGGTGTGATTCCAGCTGCAAGCTTGCTGGGCCTGAGAGCAGGGGGAAGACTTTTGGAAGAAGAACTGCCATAAAGTGGCCCCCATTGCCAGTTTCATCCCAACGATCTCAGTTCCCAAAGTCTGAACATTGCAAGAAAAGCAAGTTTTTCTAGAGAGGAACAAAATAACCAGGCACTTTCCCCTTCCATCATTTTAAACACRATACGATGGAAGTAAAGGAAGAGTTTCAAGCCCTTTTATTTTCCCCTGGAATATATATTTTTTTTCTTCACGAGTCATTTGTTCATCACTGGGACAAACTCCCCAGTGGCACGGATAGCCTGAAGCCCAGAGGGGCTGGTTTTCCTGGCCCCCCACCCCTCTGTGTAGTGAGGTCCTTTGGCTTTGAAGGCAAGACCCTTAAAAAATAATGGTGCAGAGTCTTTTTAAAATATGAATTTTTATTTGTTTCGATCAGAGTTCAAGAGAGTGGGTAGAGTGGAAAAGCGGAGTGATTTACTTCAGTGAAGAGGTCTAATCCCGCCTTATACGTGTTAGATCAGAAGGTTAACAGGTGGTCGGAAGAGTCCTCCTTGTCCACTCAGCTTGTTCAGCTCACTCATGTAGTTCTTGTTTCTGATGCTTTCTGATCTCTCTTCAGAACTTCACTGTAATTTGGAGACTTTTTTTTTTTTTCTCTTGCTTTAACTTACTGAAAATGCTAAAAGCTGAAAAAAACGGCAGGACTCAAAATCCTGCCAGTTAGAATGGGCAATTTCTTTTTCCAGCAAAGGTTGAAAAATACGATTCAAAAATACAAACAGGCATTGAACATTGCACCAAAAAGCATTTGAAACACTAAACTCAGACAGAGAGAGTGAGAAAAAGAGAGAGGGAGCAAAAAAGACAGAGAAATAGAGAGGAAGAGAAAGGTCACAGTTTCCATGAGAAATCCCTTTAGAAAGTGGCTAACAGCTAGTCAATAGAGAAAATAAAGTCAACAAAAATTAGAAAATGCAGTTTTCTCTAGTTGTTAATTATTTACAGGTGTAGTAACAGGATTGTCATGCATTAAACTGCTGCCGGCTGGATTCTTTCTTGTAGGGGAATGAAGAGAGTCTCACAAGATGGAGCAGAAAAGAGACGACATGGGCACAGACACGGTGGGCGCAGATGCAGCCCGGGGCAGCGCAATRAGCGTGTGCGGTGGCATTTTGCTGTGATGGCCTGCCCTAGGGGCTGCTCAAGCAACCTTCCCAGCACCGCACACGCGGGCTGCAGCCAAAGAAATGGCTGGTGCCATCATCTTCAGATCAGGGGTTTGCCCGAGGACATGCCAGGGTCAGTCACCTGGGAGAGTCTACGTGATGGAAGGGGCTGCGTGGCCACTTGACAAGATGGCCCACATGAGGCTGGGAGGGTTCAGCGTCTCTCTTGTGCCTGYGCAGAGGAATCCTACAACTCAAAGCACAACCTGGCAGAGGGGATGTGGCAATGACTCAAGTTTTAGAACTCTACTCCTCCTTTTYAGTGGTTGCAAAATTGAATTATGCAATATATAGTTGCCTTTACAGTTGCTGGGTCCCCTGCAAACAGACAGGAGGAACTGACAGACATTTAGGAGGAAACAGCGCTGCCAGCAGTAGAGAACGAGCCAATGGGCTCTTCAGGTTGACAGGACCTTCAAGCAGCAGCAAAGAGCCAAGAGCCTTCAAAGGCAGTGGGAGCATCCTGGCTTATTTCTGCAAAGCTGGGACCAGGCTTCCCTCCCTAGGCAGCCGAGATCCTTAATTAAGGCTGTACACAGAAGAGATCTGCAGGGATGGAGGCTGGGACACCGTGGAAAAAAATATATATTTYGGCCTAAAAAGCAGCATAACCCAGGTTGTGGTGATAAAGCTTACAGGTCAAATGTTAGGCTAGTCTAAGCCTAAAGAGCTCTGCTTTATAAAGCAGCACAGATGCCCGTGGGGCAGAGGCACATGCAGACCTGGGGGCAAAGCCAGTCTAATTTGCTTATGGATGGTGAGGGTTTCTGCTGTGATGTGCGGGATGCGTGAGGCTCAGGAGGTGCTCACCATTGAATACAACAGCCTTCCTCCAGCAGGACATGAGGAGCACAGAAGCTATGAGAGCAAGTGCAGTGCCACGGTCTAAGTATTTCCCCCRAGATGGAGAAGATGAAAAGAGCTTATGGGTACGGAGCTGGGCATCATTGCTAGGGGACTGGATGCTGCTCACTGACCGTGGCCCATGGCTCACTCATCTTGATGGCCTCAGAGAAGTGCTGTGGCAGACCACGGCCTGGAGCAGGCCAGGGTCTTGCAGGGGCTACCATGGGCTGTTACTGAAGGAGAGAAATGATGAAGAAATGGGTGGCTGACCAAGTGTGTAACAGGGGGAGAAGGCGGGCAGGAACAAGTGGAGGGTAACTGAGGAACAGAAATGGAGGGAAGTCCTGGGGTGTGAAGGTGGCTGGGGGGCAAGGCACACAGTTCTTGGGCAGAGCAGATTTCAGAGACCTCCCGCCAGCAGAAATGGCCCGTGAAGCCAGGGCCAGGCGGCTCACGGCCGGCGCAGGAGGGTCACCGGGGCGCAGGCCGGGGCCCCGTGGCCGTGTGGGCCGCTCCTGCCCGCTCCGGGCGCGGGCCCCCTGCCCATCCCCTTTACCGGGGACAGTCACAGCTCCCCACACAGCTCCCCACGTACACGGGAGGAGGAGTGCGCTGCACGTTGGGGACAGGTTGGGGACAGGCCCCTCCGCAGGGCCCAGGTGCTGCCCAGGCCGGTGACTGACCCACCATGAAGCCACACGCTGAAGAGACACCCACTGGTGAACATGGCTACCTCCAGCATGTCACACCTGGAGAGCCAGGAGGAACTGTGGAAACGGTGCCAACGCTCCCCTTTCGTGGTCCCCTGTACAGAGGAGCCCAAGCCTCAGTCGTGACGCTCCTCTGGCGACATGGGGGCTGAAACAGACCC
This sequence comes from Nothoprocta perdicaria, assembly GCF_003342845.1. NCBI lineage: Eukaryota > Metazoa > Chordata > Aves > Tinamiformes > Tinamidae > Nothoprocta > Nothoprocta perdicaria. The sequence continues at coordinate 154,617 of NW_020454871.1, forward strand.
AGCGAAGGGCTCCGTTCCCTCCTGAACGGGCACAGGCTGCAGACCAGCCTGGCACCGTGGGCAAGGAGCCCTTCGCAACACTCAACTGCATGCAAGACCCGGTCGCATTGGGAACATCCCAGTGTCCGGCCAGGGACCGGCGGGCAATGCCAGGAGAAGCTGTGGCACAAGGGCTGCTCAGCAGTGCTGCCAGCAGCAACGTGGTCCTGGGCAGCGACTCGCTGCCAGGTACCACCACACCTCTTCTTCCTTGCTCCCCTGCTGCCAGGGGCCCCCGGCGCCGTTTGGAGGCCAGCTCAGAGGGACAGAAGCTGCTGAGCAGGACACACCTCCTCCCAGAAGATTTAGCAAGGAGAATGAGAGGCAAGCAGAATAATTAAAAGTGACCATTTTCTCTTCCAAAGAGAGAACAGCTTGATTTTTAGATATAAAAGGTTTGGGAGGATAAACACACACACGCATATGTAAAAACCTTGGCTGACTGAACAATAACAAGGTCAAATAGTAAATATTTATACCTTGAAGCCATCAAACTCATCTGCGCAGTGGCCTCTTGCCAAAAATGCCTTCAGGCGCAGTTTAGCTTGATATGGAGAGAGGGCTGGTGAATTGTCGCGCTTCGGGCTGTTTTCCCCTACGTTAGCATTAACAGAGCATTTACATTTGCACGAACAAGCCTCTTGCCTTGGCTGAGCTCTCCCCACCTCAGCAACCACCACAGGGACAGGGAACTGCTGCCCCTCTCCTCTGCAGCAGGAAAAGGAGAGATCTGGGGTGAGGGGTAAGGTGTGGCCGCAGGGACCAGCTAGTGGGGACTGGGCCTGTGGTGACATGTTCTGGCCATGACACTTCCTTGTAAAACCTCGGCAGTGGCAGAGGCAGGTGGTGAGTGTGGGGAGAGGGGAGCAGAACTGGGCAGCGATGCCTTGGGGGATGCAGTCCTGATCTGCGGCATTCAAGAAGCCTCTTCAGAGAAGCTGCGTGGGTGTGAGGCACCATAACTGGACGAGTCCTTTAGAAGAAAGGGTGGCACTAAGAGACTATTCTCTCCTGTCACCTCTTGGAATCATCAGGGCACTGACGGCCCTCGCAGCCCCCACGTGCTGCCTCCCCTGCCTGCTAGGAGTGTTTTGGCTCAAGTGTGCCTGGGAGCTCCCCAAAGCAAAGCCCTCCATGCCCCTGCTCTTGCCAGCATGATGCTGCAGGGCCAAAATGGCCATTTGACATTTTCAGAAGGAAACAGTCCAGCTTTTCCTTTCAGCACTGTCTGCTGTTCCAGGTAATCAGAATGCAACTTACTTTTTGGACTTCACTCACCCAACAGAAGTTAAAATACAKGCATGCAAACTGAAGAGATCTTTTTGATCACCCCTGAAGACTTCCAGTTCTTTCTCAGGAGAATCTCATAAGCCCAGGAAGATTTCGGGGCTTGTCAGAAGAACACCAGACTTTGGAGTATCAAGGTCCATGGGGAAACGACATGCCCACTCTCTGCACAGGCAGCTCTCTGTGGCTTAGGCTCTCGACCCTTCTCAACAGCCCTGTACAGATCTGTTCATATATACGACCAGTTGCAAAAATGGAGCCTTTAAATACCACCATAACAAGGCATAAACAGCAGGAACACATGCTAGGTTATAGGCTAGCTCTGACCTACAGTTCCCTTAAAAGAAGAGCCTATCAACAGCCCAGTGTTGGCTGGAAAGGAAATGTCCCAAATTGAGCCTCTGTCAGATTAAAAAAAAAAAAAAAAAAAAAAAAAAAAAAAAAAAAAAGAGAGAGAGAGAGAGAGAGAGCATTGTCTTCTCTGTGATTTCTGCTGGCAGGAGATGTTAAACCATTTATTTATAACTACCTTCCCAAAATGCTTCCCTGTTTGGGAGCCAAACTGCAAATCCTGTTTGGTTTGTTGTTTCTAACCAAAGGACGCCAGTATTTCTGCGTCCAGCTGGCAAAAAGGCTCAGAGCCAGTGCCAGGCTTTGGTGGGAATAGACTTGGCTTTCAATTAGCGCTAGTGCAGATCCGGGAAGAGAACCTTTTAATAGGCAGAGAGCCACATCGTCCCAGCCCAGGAGAGCACAGAAGAGGCAGCAGATGCCTGTCACCAGCAAGCCAGGTCGGTGGCAGKGCTATGGGAGCAACAACGGACCCGAAGCTTGAATGGGTCCATTCACCCATGGAGAATGGATGCATGTAAAAAACAGGTTGGAGATTCACCTTGACAGCTCCAAGTGGAACAGCAAAGATCACCCACGGTTAAGGAGATTACTCCAAAGCTGTCTTGGGAATGCATCCTCAAAACTGCCCAATGACCCAGTGCCAGGGCTCTCCCTGCATCTGCACCTGGAGAAACTGTCCCTGCGGAGGCCCYGGCTGGGCAGGAAGCAGCGCCAGGAGTGGGATACACCAGGGCTGGACAGGCAGCCCAGCTGTGAGGGGAGCTCTGCCAAGCAGGCAGCAAGAGACACCACCAGTGCTACGGGCACACGGGCACGAGATGATGCATGGCAGGACTTGTCCTCGAGTTGGAGGGTTCTGGGGATGCCCAGGATAACATAGGAAAGCGCCTCTGCTCCGGGGCCTGCGTGAGTCAGCTGCCACTGGATCCCATCTTCAAACTTGCATTTGATATAATTCTGTTAGTAAACACAATATACTCTGTTAGCATTTTATTGTGTTTGCTTGGCCTTGTATGGGGTTTCTATTTCATTCACTTAGGCCTGAGTATTACAGTGACATGAATGTTTTATGAGATACGCTTCATGTAGGCTATTTAAGAAAATGACATCGCAGGAGATTCCGCAAGGAAGTGCCTCGTGGCTGGCAGGCTGCGCTGCTGCTGGGCCAGCCACAGAGCTAAGAGTCAGCAGGACATTCACAAGGATCATCCTCACGGGAGGACTCAGCRCCTGGCCTCCCTGCGCCATCCTGCTGTCCCCAGGGATGCTCCAGGTGRGGGGAACACCAAGGCTCCCCCTCCATCCCAGGTAGGGTGGCCTCCATCCCTACAGGAAGGGTGAAACTGAGCTGGCTGCTCAGAGCAGCACCCTGGACACCACTCGGGTCATGCTGGGGTGCCAGGCTGGCTGCCCGCACGMAGAACATGCCCGGAGGGCTCATGAGGCAGCCTGAGGCTCCGACAGGCGACGTGGCAGGACCAGCACTGCGGGTGGGCTGGGACGGGCACTCGCCAGATGCAGCTCTGGCAGGACACTGTGTCYGGGCACCCGCAAGGGAGGCAGCAGGGCAGGCGGCCTGGATCCCTGGCCCACTGCTGGTTCAAGCCCCAGCAATGGCGTGGCCATGAAGGGAGACAAAAAACCTGCCTGGGGTACTGGAAGGCTTTTCTGGGAAGAGTTAGGTTCTAGACTTGCATCTCATCGGCTTTTTGGGATGGCACTTGGCTTACGCAGCACTGAGGTGCAGCAGAATCACTCTCCTAGTTAAAGGAGCCCCTACTCCTTTCACGACATGGCACGGAAGATGCTCTGCTGCATCGGGTTCACTGGGTGCAGGCAGGTCTCTGGGCACTGATCATCCCTCTCTCATTCCATACTGGCAGCACAGCAGCCCCTAGGTTGCCCCTGTCCCCCCGGCTACGAGGAGCATCTCAGAGGCCTGGTGCTTCACATGCACCAGCAAGCGGCCAGATTCATATTGAGGACTGCTGAGCAACCACAGGAAGGAAGGTGAATGGGAAGGCAGAAGAGGGGTTTGGCACAGAGAAGAGATGTCAAAAAGGACAAGCAGATATGGCCAAAAGAAAGCGAAAAGCTGCTATCAGAACATGAGCTCTGTCTTCCAGCCCTATGCTGAACGCATTCATTCTCACCAATTATATCCTCTCCCAAGGAATGGGAAAGCTCCCCTCTTGATGTCTATCACTGACTGAGCCTAGAAGAGTGTTCCCCTGGTAGAAATCACCCCATTCTCCAACTTGACTTGCCCCAAGAGTCCACCATGGCAGACAGAGATGACCTTCCTTACCTGCTCCTGTTTGGGTGGAGAGATGGAGAAAATGTGCAGCTACGCTTGGTGAAGACAAAGGAGGAAGCCTGCGAGACACTGCCATCCTGCTCCCCCCTTTCAAGAGCTCTGCAGCACCTGCCAGGGCTGGATTGCCCACAGTGGGCACTCAGCTGCATTCCAGCACGTGCAGCACTGCTCCCTAAACGCAGCCCAGCTCACCTGCCACCACAGCTGCTGCCCAGGGAGGAAAACCCTGCGCAAAGCACCAGATGCTGGAGACCAACCCAGCCAACGAGTCGACTTTGGAGGCCTCCACATACTTGAGCTTGAGTCACCAGGAACATCCACCGCACTAGGGCAGTCCATCGCAGAGGAGGAGGAGGGAGGCAAGTCAAGTCACACCAGGCGGCCTCGGCAGAGTGTAGCGTGCAATGGGAATGGGTGACATGCAGGCAGGTCGTATGGCACGAGGTGGAGAAGAGATGGAAGTGAAGGAGACCTGGACAGACGGGGGACATCAGACTCATGATGTTAGAGGCACAACTTGTTACGATCCTTGTTTTCCTTTCATCATTAGAGACAGAATAAGAAGAAACTATATGTATACGAGATTAAATTAAAATCACAGTTTTGTTTACATTAAAAAAAGATCTAATAGTAATAATAAGAATAATATCAAATGAACAATAATAAAACAAAATAGGAAAGAAGAAAGCCCTGGAGAATTCCTGCCTGGATGGTACTCACTGATGGAAGGTTTGTGTGACTGGTTTTATTGTTTGGGGATCATTCCCTTGATAGCTGACTCCCGGTTTACGTATGTGGCCCAGTAGACTAAGTTGAAAATGGCAAAGAGGACTGGAAAGACGATGCGAGACATCTTGTCTACCTTGCTGACACTGTTATATGTCTTCTTACTCTCYGGGAGCTTCTCCTCCAAGCGGGGCATCTTGGGGGGAACGTTGGTGGCAGTAGCAGTGGCAGCAGCACTCTTGGAGATGGTGGGCAGGCCGGGGTCCTTAGCAATGTTGAGGGCATACGTGGTACCAACGATGTTGTAGGTGTTGTTGGTTTTCTTTGCTAATGCCACTGGTTCTTTTTTCTAGGGAGGGTGGAAGAAAAAACATTAAGAGATGAGGTGACTGCAGAACTGCACTGGAAACATTTAGTCTTCTGAGTTTACCTGCTTGCCTGGATGACAAGGTGCAGAAGGGTGCAAGAAGTCATTGTGGAAGGGAAGTGAGGTGAGAAGATGGTCAGAAGCTGTGACATTGCATGCCAGCTGCTGGAGCAGAGGGATGTGGTGCTCTCCTTAATTACACCAGCTAATCCGAGCGAGCCTGGTAGGCAGCATGTGGCATAGAGAGGTCCTGCCCCAGCAGACAGGTGCGAGGCTCTGCCACAAACGAAATAACTGGAGCCAAGCTGCTTTGTGACCCCTTAGAGCAGTGGTATGGAACGGTGTGTGTGCCTGCATCAGAGGAGCAGCTGCCCAAGACGTCTGGCTGCACAGGGGGCACAAGGGGGCAGGCACAGCACATCCCGGCAGCGCCGGGCCGGGGCAAGGGAAAGCAGGCTCGGGAGACAGGAGATACACGTGCTCCCTGCTTCCGTTCTGTTACACACGCGGGTTGCACGTGGGGACATGGTGCATGCAGTCTTTAGAACAGAATGAGACACAGTGTGGTCCGCCTGGGGGAAGAACCTGATTTGCTGCTTAGCCAGCCTATTTCCAGGGTCATGTGAGACAGAGACATCACAGGGGATTATATTTCCTTTTTTTTTTTTTTTTTTTTTTGTAGGAGAAAAATAGTAGCCTGATGAATGTGGGTAACAACATCACAACATTTTTGGACCATACTACAAGGTGCTATCTCACCCTGCCTCAGTGCCCTGCATACCTCATATAGTGACGCACAGTATAAAATCACAACCACCAAAATGCCTCTGGGCCCCTTTAGCTTCTCATGACCTACCTAAGATACAAAGCAGACTGAGGACATTTCCACTAGCTCTGGATTTTACAATTGCTCAAAATGGCATTTTAGGAGAGATAGAACCTTTCATGTAAGGTTTTTTTCAAATAAAAGGATAGGTCTTCCCAAAAGGCTCGGGGGACAACCGTGCTGTCCATGCTGAAGGCAACAGAGCTTGTACAGCAAATGGRAAAGATGTACTAGCTATGCCCTAGACACGATGTACTGACAGAAGACAGAGGATGCTTAAGACAAATGGTTCAGATGTTAATGAAGAAGAGTGGACAGGAAGACAGGGGCTAGGAAGTCCTAAGAGCTGTTGCTTCCACTCTGAGGATCTTTCTGGCGCTGTCAGGAACTCGAGAGCAGCTGCTGTATGGTAAAGCAATCCAGGGCTACTGAGCAAAGTCCATCAGATCTATTTATATGCAGACAACAGGCACCCTACACATCCCCGCACCTGTGTACTCCGAGCTGTGTCCACTGCCTTGCCAAGAACCGGAGTCAGACGCAGTGGTGACTCACGGTGGGAAACTAAAACCTCAACTCAGAACAAGGTGTAACTTGGAATCTCATTTTTGATTCAAAAGCAACTGAAACACAAGGTAGGACTGAGCTGGGCATCTCCTGGGTGCTTTACACGGCTTTACGTGGATGTGAAGGTGCAGGGTGAGGGTGCTGCCAGCTCTCCAGGAATGTCTGCCCTGCCTTACTCATCAGTGGGTGCTCTGCAGAGGTGGCCACGTGGCCTCCTTGGAGCTGGCTGAAGTCTGCAAGAGGAAGCCCAGCAGGGGCCACCACGTGCAGAGGGAACCACACGCAAAGGGAGGCTTCCTCCTGCCGAAGGGTCGAGTGGCTGCCAGCAGGACCTGCTCATCCGACACCCTCACCTGGGAATGAGGTGCAGGAAGGAGCTCAGCCTGGCCCTGGGAGCTGGAAAGCCCAGTACATCCTGTCTGCCCAGCAGAGGTACGTCAGGGATTGAGTCTTCATGCTGCAATTCCAGTCCAAATGTGTTTGCAATCACCATGGATATTTCTGGTTGCCTTAGGAAATGGATTTTCCACAATGATTTTCAGTGGGGCACTAAAAACAACTTTTGTGCAATGTTTCAAACCCTGTCCAATAACCCCATTGCTAGGCCTGCAGTCTCATTATAATTCCAGCAATTACAGAAATTAACCTGCTCTTAGAGGGAGGTTGAAATGTCTTTAAACTCCAAATCAGACTAAACCATTGATCAGACCATATTCACAGTCTTTTAAGGGCAAGGCAGGAAGGGTTGTTATGATCTTTAATGATTAACTGAGTGACTGATTTCTGCAGTCACTGGAGCCATGTTAACTTGCACCCCCTGCACAGAACGTGAACTTTTCCAGCTAAATAGCGAACAAGAAGCAAATAAAGGACTTAAAATGTCTCACCTTCTGAAATATTTAAGTATGCTTAAGTATGATTAGTTATTAACATAGCTACAGGAGTTAATAAAACAATTAATAATCAGTAATGAAATGAAAAGCAGACTGTTTGCAGAATGCAATATGAAGAACACTCTGGTAATTTTAGTATTAATCATGAATAAGATGACTACAAGTGACATGACATTTTCAACCTGGCTAGCTTTCCTGCCCCAGAGCCTGGCATGTGAATCTGTCCTGCTGGGCCAAAGACATTTAAAATGAAATGGGGGGGAAGCGAGGCAAATGTGAGTGCTGTTCATGGCTACAGCAAGAGACTGCAGCTATTAGTGTGATTCAGAGGCTGAGCATCAGCCTGGGCTTGTCTGCAAGCAGCTCACAGGTTTGGGAGGCTACAGCCACGGGCTTTTTGCAGCTGCCTGCAGACGTTTTCTGCTCTCTGCAGAGCTGGGAGCCTGCAGAGAGGCTCCAGAAGACCTTCCTCYGCCTGCCCAGGCACAAACGTGTAAGGAAAGAAGCTCCTCAAATGCCAGAGATACTGTTTGGCTTGAGGCTTACTGGCCTGTGTTTTATAAATGAAATATTTCAGGAAAGACTGCAGCAGTCAAAGGACACCACGTTCACCGTGGCCAGCTACAAAGCAGCTTTCAGCCTCCCCTTGGTGAGTTTACCTGGGAGGGGCTCCACTCCCTTATGAAACAGAAGGAAAGAGTGGAAAATGGGGAGGAAATCTCAGATTTGTATTCAAAACCTTGTTCCATTTAAAACATTGTTGTACTGTCCTGCATTTATGGCCCACTTTGGGCCCAGGGAAACCAAGGCACTGGACAAAGTTTCTTTCTGTGCTCTTCTCCAAGGGGCAACTCTGTGGAAGCTGCTCTAGAGGTGCAGATGTTCCCTGGACCATGTGGGACTGACCCAAGTCCTGCAAACACACACACTGGCCTGCCGCAGTGTTTTTTTCATTAAATCTCATTGTCTACAAGCTCCACKGCCATGGAGCTCAAGCCCAAATATCTAAAGCTATGGGAACTAATGGTTTGGTTTAGGAACTATTGGAAATTTTCTCTCCACACCTGTTTCCTGATCAGTGTTGCAAAAAAAATCCCTTTGACAGGACAGTCTGAGGGTCCCCAATGCTATTATCAGTGGGTCATGGGTTGTACTGATAAATTCAAGGTATCTGCCACTAGCCATTCTCTAAAATCACCTTAATGTCCTTTCAGCAGATCTGTTTTCTGACATCTTTCCTCCTATTCAAAACCTCCTTCCAAACCTTCCTCGTGCCAACCAAAGTTGCCCTCTGCCAGACGCCTGGTCCTCTCAAACAGGAGCAAAGTGTTTTACACTGAGATGCATGGACCTGGCGCAGGGCCACGGGCTCGGAACAGGGCAATCTTCCCTGAACAAGCTGGCTACAACCATGCCAGACTGCTGTCACTGCGAGGGTGCCCTCTGGCATCTCCCATCTCTCCCATCTTTTCTTCATTCTCATTAGGTGGGACTCAGCCCAATGATCTCATGCTACCTGGATCTCCACAGGAAGACTCAGGGATTTGAAGGAGTCGATAAGCCCAGCACCCTGTGACAGCCAGAGCTGAAAGAAAGAGGGTGAAATGGTGTGAGATACACGAGGACCTTTGGGATGCCGAGAATATAAATCACTTGGGGCACTATGAGGAGCCAACGTGGAGGTAATGCCAAGTACAGTAGGACACAGGAGACGTGGACCTGCAGAGCACTCTCAGCAAGAGTCCCAACAAACATCTATTTCCKACAGCGAGGCAGAAAAGAGATTTGTCTGAACCACTCTGTAAGACCTCAAACTGGTTGAAAACAGTGAGCTGTGATGGCTGTTTCTAACTCCTCTCCACTGGCAAGCAGGGGAGAGCAACAAAGATGGGACACAGGAAAAGAAACAAAAGAGAAGGGAAAATGATTCCCAAGGCACCCGGGGGACAAACTTCAGAATTACGGATGAGTAGGTGGGACAAAAGGTTTGGCTTAACACGGTGAGCAGAAAAGGAACGTGGTGCAAATCATCTCCAGAACAGAAACAAGCAAACTGAGAAGATRGTATCAGTTGAGAGGTCTGGGGGATACCCTTTGGTGACTTCCCTGTAGTGAAAGTACATGTGAAAAACTTACAAAATGCCTGTATTTAACTTTTTCACCATGTTCTACAGGACTGTTGTCTTGAGAATGAGGAAGCTGAAGACCCAGGACTATTTCTCCATCCAGTATGTTCTTCCTTGTACTCGTGTGTATTTTTGTACCTGTTCTTGTCTCTTATATGTCCTAGGATTTCAGGGCAATGACATGTAAGTGTAGATACTAAGACATAAAGAGATAACTCCGATTGTTATGCACAGTCATGACACTGCACATGGAAGGGGCTTTATGCTGGCATCTTCTAAGAACACTTCATCTTGAGGAACGGACATGACATGTTTGCATGGAAATTCCCCYGGTAAATGTAATGTCTGAAGGTTTTATGAACTTCCAGCGGGAAACATTCTATTACGGGTCAACTATCTTCATCACACCGGTAACAGCCACCTGGGAAACGACCTTCTGGCCTCAGAGATGGACAGCCCTATGCACGGATGGGATTCAACAGGGCCTCACTTGGATCRTTCTGTCCAGAGGCCCTGCATCTGGTAGTGAAGCTCTCCTGAGAGGCTTCTGGAACCAGTTGTTAAACCAGTTGTCTTTGGCTCACTTTGGCCTCTCACTCCTACCCRAACTCCTGCCATCTCCTACCTGATACTTGGTGATGGATTTGTAAAATTATTGCCACCAACGAGTTATCTGCACCCAGATACTTCTTTCCAGTTTGATTTCTACTTCTGAATTGGTCACAGCCACTCTTGCCTCACAAAAACAGAGGAAAATCTTTCATCCACGCTTAGAATTAGTGGCGGCAGACCAGACAGGCTCAGAAATCCTCCAAGAAGCATTAGCCAGAKCTTAGTAGAGTGAGGCTACAAGAACTTAACAGAAAGATGTATGGTGATATCTGGATATCCCAGAGTAGCTCCCAGGCAGATGTGAACASATCAACTGTCTGTGGCCAGGGCAATCAATTATGATACAGAGAACCCTGATCCACCACAATCAAGATCAGCCCATCGTGTTAAGTTCTACCTCAGAAACAGCTCTGCCCCATAAAATCCCCTGAAAGGATGGATGGATAAAGAGAAGGAAACAAGCCCTGATAGAGTGACCGCTGCAGGAACCCCGTTTAGTGACAAGCAACTTCTGCCATTTCTTTTAAATGCGATGAGAAACATTGCTGCTGCCCACATCTGAAGTGAGGGGCTGCCTGCTGATTTTTCCCTTGTTCACACAAGCAGCCAATTAAACCTGTAGAGGTCTCCTTGCTACCACATCAATAAGGAGCGTTCCTTCTGGCTAGCAGGACTGCTCTCCAGAGACTGGAGCTCAACCTGGGCTCGTTACTGGTAGTTTTACTGCTGGCACATACACTTGAAAATGCCAATAGTTATTCTTCTACCTCCTCTTCCTTTTGCCGTTTCAACCACCTGGGCTGTCAATTGTTGCAAGAAGAGCTAATTAGAGGCTGAAATGGAGCCAATGAGGCACCTTCATTACGTAGCGAATTCTCTGCCTGCAGGTATTCAATGGAATCAAGATGAAGGGCAAACACAGTGAGGCATCGTATTTGCGAAGTCCCTGCAAGCCCATCACTCTTTGGGAAGTTCTTCTTGGGAGGGTGCTTGGCAGCACATATCAAACACGTGGTGGAGAGGACAGGGAACCCGAGAAGGTGTCTGTAAATTTGCAGTCCTGACATTTTCCAGCCTGACTCCAATTCCAACACACTCGCACAAGTTCTGCTCCCATTTTCATTTCTATTTTGCCTACTTGTTCACTTACCAAGAGCACCAAATTTGTGCATGGTCTTACCCTGTTGTTTCAACATTTCTAGTTTTGCAGTATTGAGTCAAGGACTAAATTAAGGTGTATGAGGTTTTACTTTTAATGATGGACTGAAATTTGAGCCTTTATTTTTTTCAGCTGGGCTCTGTTCACATAGACGTCCAAGGCTACGTGAATCCTGACTTTGTGCTGATTTGTCCATCACTGAAAAGGACATAGTTGCCTTRAGGACCTGCTCTCATCCTTAGCCGATGCAAGGGACCTGGGAAACAGGTCACCACATGCTCTAGGTGTCCCTGCTGGAGCAGGGGGCTGGACTAGGTCTCTAGAGGTCCCTTCCAACCTCAGTCATACTGTGATTCTGTGACACGGTCCTCTGATCTCTCTAGGGGCCAGGTTAGTGCTATTGCTCACGATGGAGGTGGAAGACCATCATCCGGACTCCTCTGGRGCCTTCTGCCATGAGCCTGGTGCTCAGAGCACAGCTGCAAAAGCAAACAGGTAGAGAGTCCAAGAAACAAGAGAGAGGCATTCAACACCCGATGGTGGTGGTGGTTCTCCATTGGGWCTCTGCTCGCCTGCCGTGACCTCCAAACCAGCGACCAGACTGGGTGTTGTCCTCCCAAAACGCAGCCCCACAACCATTTTAAACAGCGCATTAAAATGCAAGGCAGAAAAGGCTCCAGAAGCAAGAACAGGGGCAAAGCTGATTTTCAAATGGGTTCAATAAACATCAACAAGGAGCTGCATGCTGCACTAAGCGGTTTCTCCATGCAGGCCGCATTAAGTCAGCTTGGTGGGAGAGGGCAGGAGCACGGGGTAGCGGCGGCTCTCCGGGGGGAAGCAGCCACAAGGCTGATCCCAAGGCAGATGCAAGAGGGGAAAACGTGGGTGACGCCGGGCGCTACTTTCCTGCCCGGTGCCGTTTCCGATCGCTCACGTGCCACGCACCCGCTCGGCCCGAGAGCACAAAGCAGCGGCTGGCAGCAGCYGCGGGCCCCGCGGCGCCTCCGCCCTTGCTGCCCCGGCCCGGGAGGCCGCGGAGGCCGCCGGGCCTCGGGCACAGCGGAGCAGCACCGGTTTCCCCGGCAGGACTGGCATCCTGCAGCACGTCCGGGCGCTAGCAACGTGCGGCGGAGCATTCCCAAGGCACACGGGGGAGCAAGGAGGGAGATCACCCACAGGCAAGGCAGAGATAGGCAGAGCTGCACGCACATTCCCACCGGTCAGCGGTCATGCAGAATGGCAGAGGGGCAAACGAGCAGCCAGGATCCTGCAGCACCCAGCCCGCCTCCCCTCGGCCCTCAAGAACCGCTGCAGTTGAGACCTGAGCTGAGGACCCAGTGAGTAGCATCCAGCCTCCGAAGTGGTGCCAGGCTGCACGCTACCCACTCCCGGTCCCAGGGCAGCTCTCTCGTGCGGCGCTTCTTCACCTCCCGCCCTGGCCTCGGCCACGGCGCTCACCTTCATCTCTTGGGCCTCCAGCACCTTCTTGCCATCCCAAGCCCAGCTGCGCTTGGTGAAGTAGTTGACGGTGGCAAATTCGATCAGCGCAGAAAACACAAAGGCGTAACAGACGGCTATGAACCAGTCCATGGCCGTCGCGTACGCCACCTTAGGTAAGGAGTTTCTTGCGCTGATGCTTAGGGTGGTCATGGTGAGGACAGTGGTGACCCCTGTGGAAGGAAGGGGAAACAGAGACGCTGAGGGATCTCACACACATCACCAACATCTGTCCGCTGTCTTCACTGAGAAAGAGCCAGCAGGCAACGTTGTCCTGGTTGCACCGGCGTGGTGCACAGCTGTGACCTCAGCAGAGGAGAAGGTGCCACCGTTAACATGGCTAAAGATGTAAGAAGTACGGGCAGGCTTCTGTCCTGGGGGCTTCCCTGCACATGGACCTCACCTGTCAGGCACGATGTGTCTGTGAGCAGGACACGGGACAAGAATTGCCAAGGATGAGAGGGCAGGACACAGGCCACGGTAAGGACTGAATCCTGCTCCCTGCTCTGTTACTGACGCGCGAGGTGGCCTTTGGCAAACAGCTTCACATCTTCACGTCCTCTTCACAGATAAGCAGAAACCCATGAGACAAGGTGGCTCTCAGAACATACCAAAAACCATGTTTTGTGAACTACCTAGATGGACAACAAGACCTGCTGTCCTGCCAGCACGACCAGGAGTGAGTGAGTGGCCCAGGATGACTGTCAAAGACTCTCTTAAAAAAAAAAAGATCTGTTGAAAAATGCCTTTTAAAGCTTTGCTGTTAAAGCAAGCAACCGTTACTATCCATTTTCCCTAATAACATACTTTTCCTTTAGAAATGCTCTAAAAACATAAAAATATTGACTAATTTTCACTCCCTTCAAGCCATACTCCTGGTAATTGAGGAGTTTTAGCAATACTGTTGATAATACTTTCTGCGGAGAAAAAAAATGGAATAAGCAATTGCTATAAAAAAAAATAATGAGAACTCCGAAGCAAGGCAATTTGGAAGCTTAGATATTTTTCACAAAGTTAAGTTTTAATTTTTCCATCAGCTTTTTTCCTGCTGAACCTGAGCAGCTACTTGAAAGAACCCATCTAATTAAAAATATCAGGATAACACAAGAGGCAATCAAACATGCCCCACAAAGGGCTCCCTCCAGGTGTCAGCAGTGTGTGGACTCAGACAATGGTTGAGGTTGGAAGGAACCTCTAGAGATCACCCAGTYCAACCCCTGCTCCAGCAGGGACACCCAGAGCACGGGGCACCCGGTCACATCCAGGTGGGTTGGGAARATCTCCAGAGCAGGAGACTCCRCAGCCTGCCTGGGCAGCCTGKGCCAGGGCTCTGKCACCCTCACAGGAAGGAAGTTCTTCCTCACATGGAGATGGAGCTGCCTGGGTTTCAACTTATTCCCATTGCCCCTTGTCCTGTCACCGGCCACCACTGAGAAGAGCTTGGCCCCTTCCTCCCTACATTCTCCCCTCAGGTACTTAGACATATTGCTCAGATCCCCTCTCAGCCTTCTCTTCTCCAGGTTAAGCAGGCCCAGCTCGCTTAGTCTTCCCTCACAATGAGACGCCCAGACTGGTGCAGTCACAGGAGCCTGCCCAGGGCTCGCAGTGGGGCTGGGGTGTCAGCTGTGTGGGGTGATGGGTGCATGGGGAAGCGAGCCGGGGGAGATCACTGGTGAGCTGGATGACTGAGCTAGTCCTGTCTCCTCTCTGCCTCCTGGCTGAGCTCCCCTTTTTCATCCTGCTGGATGAAAGCACCAAAACGTAGGTGCGAAAGGAGCGGCACCCAAYGCTCCTCCACTAACACTGTTCCGTGCAGTTCTCAGGGTCTGGGTTATGGAAAGCAGTTTTGGCCACGTGGGCCACCTGACCCTGCAGCTGCATTTGGCCCTGGTAAAACATATTCCTGGCTAGCAACCGCAAAGCAGTTTGGGGTGGAGAAACAACCACAACCAGAGTCCTGCAGCCACCTGCTCTGGATAGGGTGCCACGGACACGAGAGGACACTTAACTGGCTCCCAGAGCCCTGGTGTTTCCAAAATGCTGGTCTACACCCTCCCTTTTGCCTACACCGACACTACCCACAGCTCTGCCTGCTTCTGCAGCAGAGATCCCGATCCCAGGGCCTCGCAGGACAACACAGAGCAGTTCTGGCACCAAACATCTGTCACAGCTCTTAATGTATGTGCAGTGCCAGCCTGCAGTGCCAGCTGAAGAAAACACCACCAATAAATTCACGCTGCGGTTGTACCACCTCAGCGCAGGAATTTGTTAGGAGGAGGTCTGACCACAGGCATAGAAGTAGTTGCAAAGGGAGATCCTTAAAAGCTTCCCCACATACCTCCCCTCTTCCTAGCTCGAAGCCATCGGAGACGAGCAGACACAGCTAGCTGCATATAACCAGATGATCAACATCTTGATTACAATTAATATTTACGGTGGGGCTTGTAGAAGGAGGAGGGGAGAAGCACAGGTGTGTTTCTGCAGCAGCTCTGGGAAGCAGCAGCACGAGGAAGACACAGGGAGCTGTTCTGGGAAGTGGCTGCCAGGTTCACTGATGCCAGCAAGGCCTAGYAGACACTGCCAGCCCTGGTGCCCGCTCCTCATCTCACACCCAATCCTGTCATTCCTGTGGTTTGGGGTGCTTCTATTCCCCTACGTGACAGGATGCAACCACGCTCACAGACTCACCGAAAACGGTTCGGGCAGGAACAGACTCCCTGTTAAGCCAGAAGGAGACCTGGGACAGGATGACCGTCATGATGCAGGGCAGGTACGTCTGGATCACAAAGTAGCCGATCTTCCTCTTGAGGTGGAAGTGCGTAGTCATGACCACGTATTCCCCTGCGAGACAGTGGGTCACAGCAGCAGCACAGYGGTTACTCCCCACAATGGGGCAAGCTGAGCCCCAAACCTTCCCCGGAGCGCTGTCCTGAGCAACCCTCAAGCCCTCGGGATCTGCATGAGAGGAAATTGCAGCTTTGGTGTCCCAGGACCTTATGGGACTGCGGGCAGCCCGCAGTGCCCTATGAAGAGGGAACGTGGCAGCACCCACTGGGGCTAAACTGCACGTGCACCAGGGCTGTGAGCACTAGAGCTGCACCAGGCGAGTTGCTGCCTGGGCATAAGCCCACGGTGGCTTCCACCAGCTGGCAGGGCAGAGCATTCGTGCTCTCCAGGCACTTTTCTGGGCTTCTCTAATGTGCTGCCAGTGGTGGCACGGGCAGACCAGGCCTGGGCTTTCCCTTCTCYGCCCCGGGGATGAGATGCAGCTCGTGGCTTTGCTCCTGATGTGGCTTTGCTCCTGATATGGGTTTGCTCCTGATGCATCTTCCCTCCCTCTTCCCCCAGCCCAGGCTGACACATCCTTAGGTGAGGCCCTGAAACCGAGAGAGGCCCTAACGTTGTGTCAAGAGGCTTTCAGGACGAAGGATTGTGTTTTCTCTGACCGTTCTGCAAATATTCCACCTTTCCTCACACTTCAACCGTCACAAAAATCRGGACAGGTTCTGCAGAAAAAGGTTTGAGCTCTAAACCAAAGGACCAGCCGTCCCTGTTTTCCTTCACTGTCCTATTCCTAYGCTCAAAAAGATGCAGTGAAGCTTTGGATGTTTGCTTGGATTATTGTGCCTTTTTGTTGTGAGCACGGCCCTGCTAAATCATTACGCACAGGAGCCTTTAGCAGCTTTCTTGCCATTTCARGTTATTCATCTGTACATTTTACTACAACTTAAGTCAGAGATGAGCCAGCTATTATGACGGTTACTTCCCTGGACTCCCCACATTTCCCCAAGGGAGGTGATATGAGTTGTTACAGACAGACACTATTAAAATCAAGTGCACCAGAGAGGAAATATCCTCAAATGAGAGAACTACTGGTGCATACAGAAGAAAAAAAAACAAAGGAAATAAAGAAAGAAAAAGATGAGAAATACATAAAATAACAGAAGCAGCAATACCTGGATTCAGAAGAAAAGGGAGGAGCAGCAGATGGGAGAGAAAGATGATTAATACTGGTCATTAATCAGAAGAAACATTTGTTTGGAAGAAACTTCTATTAGCTATGATAATATTTGTCCAAGAAGATGCAGTGAAAGTCATACTGAACATCACGTTACATTCACCTCCCCTGCTGCAATACTCCCCTGAGGGACTGAAAAGATCCAAGACAAATGAACCCAYGGTCCTGAGAACCAGCAGGGCAAGATGGGGCAAATTTTCCATACCACAAACCATTTTCTGATGTTCGGAAGCACAGTTTTCCAGAGCGGGAAGGCAATAAGGCTCTGCCAGTGGAAGCCACACAAAGCTAAGCACTTTGCTGCCTCTTGGTGAATACCCAAGACACGCACAACCAAGAGCAGGTGGCTTGGGAGGGACTGCAGTGTCTCATTGCCTCTACATTTATACCAAATTGGGGCATTAAAAGCCCGTGGGTCCATCACGCTTGACAGAGCACTCAGGCCAGGTGTCCTACAAGTACCTGTGCTGGATCGAACCATCTCTGTGCCCACCACGTGGCCCAGCAGGTCGTACTGGTTCAGCCGTGATCCACCCTTTGCTACTTCAACTGACTTATCCTTCCCCAGCGTCCAGGTGTAGATCACCTCCGTCTTCGTGTAGGCATCTGCAGAGCAGAAAGAAGAGGTTCATGCTTCTGGCTGATCTAAAACACACCAAAATGAGCCTGCAGCCAAATTAAGCCCTCCTGAGCTTTCCTCAGAGCCACACGGATGAGCACAGCCGAGCACGGCTAGAGACAAAGGCAGTTTAGAAAATGTTAATCCAATGAGCAAGAGGGAGAGGGGGTTTTTGGAAGGGAGCTGGGAGAAGAGAAGGGCAGAGCCACGTTGCAGACAGCACCACTCTCCCCTGGGCAGGCTGGCACTGCAAGGAGAGGCAAAATGGGCAACAGGCTGCAGGGCAGCAGGACAGCCCTGCCCGAGCCCAGGAGACCCAAACTGGCAGCTGCTGGCAAGAGAAACATCACAGTGGGGGCAAAAGATGCTCCATGGAGATGGGTGCTCCCTGCAGGTGCTTGGCTGTCCCCATGACCTCTCATTCCCTGGGGCAACGGGACTCTCCCTCCAACTTCATCTCCCCACCTGCTGCCTTCTGCCTGTGGTGCCTCCCTCAGCTCCAGCCTCCTCCTTGGGGTTTCAGGCACATGCAGAACATCAAGCAGGTCCCAAGATGCCAGGGTTTGCCCGAGGAAGAGCCCTGATGATTAGCAACCTGTTTCTGGAGACTGCAGGCTCCTCATTCCCTTRGTCCTTTGCAAAGTCCCACTCACCACACTCACTCCCTGCTTGTTCCTGTGTCCACTCCCTCTCCCAATGCCACCACGTGCCCTACGCTGCTCAGGAAGAGGGTGTCTCCCCACACTACTAGGAGCTGTGGGCTCCTCATAAAATCCAAGCCTCACGTGCACTCTGCACCACCATTTTAGGCCACAGCAAAGGCCACTGCTCAAACCTGAAGAGGCTTTTCATTCATTTGTTCCACCAAAATTAAGGTATTATGTTCCATTCAGGAAGAGGTCGGTTCAGGAAATCTCTCGGATCCTGCCTTGTGGAAGGTTGTTCCYGTGGACAAACTGCTTTCTCTGAAACTTTTAAAGCCATCTCTGTTATCCCTGCACCCTGGCTTTTGGTAAACCTCTCAAATGCTAAGTGGACACTRGGAGAAGCAGCGTGAGTGGTTATTACGATCAGCCAGTGTCTCTGACCGTGCCCTGCCTAAGCTGCAGCTGATGTGGGCCAGCACCTCTCCCTTGATGTGCTACACCCTTTTTGCAGCTCTCCAGATGCTCCTGGAGAACTTCCTCCTCCAGGCTTTGCTTCTTACAGCTCCGCCACGGCACCTCCACTCTGATGCGCAACACCCTCGGCCATATCCTCATGGTTCACCCACGGTCACCCTCAGTCAAGGGAGGAAACGGGCCCAYAGTTTTGCTGCCGGCCACATTGCCGTCACACCTGGAAACACTGCAGTCTATTAACCTGGTCTTCTGGGACAGAAGGGTCTCTGAGGTCACGTAGTCAAGGCATGGAAACTTGAATCCAAAGCTGTTTGGTTCTGTTTAATTTCTAAATTGCGTTACAAGCTGGTACCATCCGAACAGGGACAGTTCCTTGACCTTTACTAGTGCAGTAGGGACACGCTGGCACTGCCCTGCTAGGTACAAAGCTAGCCCACCACAAACCACCTGCAGATGAGCAGCTCCGAGCTGTGGAGGACTCTGCAGTGTGTACGCTGCTTAAATCCTGCTCCGCTATCCCAGAAGTGGGCTCAGATGCTATTCAGATGGGCTCTTTAGAAATACCCGTGCAAATATTAATCAAGGGCAGGTCTTTGATCTGCTTTTGTCGCAACTTCCATCATTCAGAGGGTGAATCAGTAAAAATACCCAGAAAAACCCCAAGGGATGTTCCAGCAGAAATACACACATTAATCTCTTTTCCTCACCAAGAAACATTAGAGCAAGTAGATGTGCAGTAATCTGCCTACGTGAAAGTCTTTGAATAATCCCAGAGTTTATGCCTGAGGTATGAGGTTTAACATCCCTTCTCACAAGGTCAATTAACATTAATAATTCATCCTTCTCTGAGGCTTGCTAATTTACTGGCCTGGGTGATGTCTTATGGCAATAAGTTCCACATTTAATTAGATGCTGCATAAGAAATTACTTCCTTTTAGTAGTTTGGAACAATCCAACTTCATGGATGCCTTGTGTCATGAGGCAGACAGCAGATGCACATGATAAACACGATCTCTTTTGGTGCCAATCAAACTTCTCTGCTTTCTCCTTAGTTAACTACAAATCCCACATGGTCACAGGATAGGAAAGATCAGTTTAGAAAGGCTGTGTCTCGTCTGCTTTTCCAGAGTCCAGAAGGGAGACCACTGGTAGGGGCACATTCAGCTTTTTAGCTGGAATTTGGCAACTKTTGTCTAATGCAGGGATAGGTTGAGGGTGGCATTTGTTTGTAGGACATGTAGAGATGAACTGGGAAATGATTTCSACATGATGGTGAACTTCAGTAGTTTGGAATTTGGTTCTCACTCCCTTTGGACCAAAACTGAGAGAAACGTGGTTTGCACAAAGGGCAGAGGAGGGAACCTGGGAAGCCCAGRCAGACAAGCAGCAGTAAGTCTGGACAGCTGGAAGCTGCCTGCAGCTTGCCATAAGCATCTAGTGATGAGTGAAGAGCATCTCTGAGTCCTCCACCAGTGCAGATCCTGCTGAACCAGTGCTGAAGAGGCAGCATTACCTACCAAAGGCAGGGAGGGCCATGGGAAGCTCCTCTTCCCACTTACTTTTCTAGGACACGTACAGAAGAAACACAGGTGTGTAACCCTGCCTGTGAGCCTGAACAATCCACGGGTATGCTCTCTGGCCGTTCCTGATGATGCCAGGAATTGCACGTGTGAAATACTTTGGTGGTGTCATCATTAGCAGTAATGCCATCATTAGTAACATTGTTAACAAAACACGGGAAGACGCTAGACCCACAAAGGGCTGCTCCCCAGCTCCGTACACACCTCCTCGCAGAAGCCTCTCAGTCTACTTACAGCTCCCAAATTTCAGCGGGCAAGCATGCACGTCCATTGGGAAGTCCTCCAGGTGCATGGGGCACTCTGCATGGATCGTTAGCCTGCAACACAAAGAACAGGCATGATCAGAAACACGTGGCCGTGGAGGCTCCCACCTGGCCCTTCTGCCGTGGCATCTTCGCTGGGCATCCATCAGAGGCAACAAGAGCTTCAACGTGCTCACCAAGCGTGGGCCATCAGCTGGGCAGAGAGCAGCAGGCACGCAGACGTGGCCACCTTTCCCATTTTATAAACTCAGCCCTATCGACAGAGTTCATCTTTACTCACTCAGYGCAATCGGAAGATCTGCCAAAGCCCAGGACTTGTGTTTGCTTATGCACTGTGCACAACGGGCTCATTAACACCGGCTGCAACCCGTGCCAGGCRGCAGCCCACAGACCACGCTGGGAAGAAAAGGTAAAGGACCCAGAACATGGACTTTCCCTTCCAGATTGCTGGAAGGAGCTGAGTGCTGATAGATTATTTAGTTAGGAAACCACAGTGCTCCTGGGCTTGAGGAGCAAAGTTGACCCCTGGAGCAAAACAGAGGCTGAAGTGCCTCTTTCCTTTCGCCCATGGTGTTGCAGGGGATGCACACAAATATCCATCCCCTGGTGCTACCTGCTGCTATCCTGGGACATCTGAGGTGCTATCTGGTGCTACCTGACAGGGAGTAGGACAGCTTGTGCATCCCCCAGGTCTCTGTGGGATAGCTTGTCATGAAGCTTGAGGGAGGCCCCACTATGACAAGAGCCAAATACACAGCACAAGGCAGCCATAAAAAGATCTGTAGCAAAAGGCTCTAATAAAAACTAGGTCTAAACTCATGCCCTTTCTTGGAGTACCACAAAAGCTGCATCTCTGGAAGGGGAGCAGGACGTGTCAAATGTGATCTCCTCTGAAGGATCTGTTTGGTCAGTAATGGAAACCACTTCTGATGGCTTGGCAAAGTAACAAACAAAATGTGGCAGGAGCCACAGAGAGATGCAAAGGGCAAGCACACAGAMCGAAGGCTGAAGGTGGCCTGTGGAAAAGCCAGGTCAGGAGCAACAGGGGACAGCTTCTATTGAGACATTTTCCTTTAGCCGGAAAATAGCCTTGCAGCAAGCTGGAAAGTTTCAGGTAAATCGTCCTTCCCGGAGGAAAACTCAGGCTCAGGTAAATACAAAACAAACCCTGCAAAAAATAAAGAGTTAAAGGCTTCTGGTTTTGCTTAAGCAGGGAAAAAAAAAAAAAAAAGGAGTCTGGGTTTCTTTCACGTGGACAAACCTTGAATGATTTGGGGAAAGAGATCTGGTTTTAAGGTGTGCATCAGAGAGCTTKGCTGGACAAAACGGAGCCCTTCCCGAATGACTCTGGAAGTCTCTTTGGGAATCAGCGGCGCGGGTGCCGGGGGTGCCCGCGGCCCTGGCACGCAGCAGCGATGGTTGGTTGCTGCAGGTGGCACGTGGGGCTGTGACAGGCAGGAGGGCCCTTTCAGAGCGGGGTACTCACCAGCATCCAACCTGAAGGTCACGGAAGCTTTAGCTCCCCCGGGAATCGTTATTGTCCTGCAGGGCTATGAAAGGCTCCTGGAAAGAGCTTGACAGTGTCTGCCCTCCCCTCGGCTGCCTTCTGGTGGGTCCCAGCCCACCACGCCACACGGGACACACCACGTGGCAGGGCAGCCTCCTCCAGCCCTTCTCATCTCTCTCAGCTTGTGAGATCCGTTAGACTTGAAGACACCCCTGCTTCTTTTGAAGGACCTACGAGACTGACATCCCTGCAAGGGACAGGACTCCAAGGAGCAGAGAAGCAGGGCTGGACGCTGCTGTAGCTTCAGCGGGGCCAAACCCTCCTGCACGACCAGGAGCAGCAACAGCAGGGGGTTGCCGTGCAGACGGTGCCCCAGGGACGCTGCTTTTTGCCGTGCTGGAGCGCTGCCGTGTGCCACCCCCTTGCCATGGCCACGGGGACGCGGTGCTGCAGGGCAGAGGATGCTGTGGGGCAACGCAAGAGCTGGTCTTGTAAAGCCTGGCAAAGGAAAGTAGTTGCCCAGGAGCCTCCTGAAGCTTTCCCTACTGTGCTTCAGTGCTACTTCCCTGTCTCTTAATGCAGCTGAGGTAAATGTCCATTTCTGCTCTCTCAGAGCCAGGCACCACTGCCCTGTCTCCCCTGGGGACACCCATGCCATGGAGAAGGGGCACCACGGTGCATCAGCAGCCACTCCACATAGGAGGGAGCTAGAGAAAACAACAACTCTGCAGCAGGACAGGCTCCGTTCTGCTGAACGGCCCCTAACTATTCCGCAGCAGCAGGACATGGTCCTACAGCCTCCCCAGGCACTAGCTAGACTGAAGCCAAGGGGCTGGCTCTTGAGTGACACCCATTCTTGGGTCCCAAGGGCTCTCAAGCAGCCCATCCATGGCTGAAGCGGTTCCTCATACCCTGGCCAGGGCAATCAGAAGAGGTTTAATGGGTGTACACAGGCAGACTCCATGTCTGAGGGAGACCCATAGATGCTGACAGAGGAATGCAAGATCCAGGTGCCTTCAGAGCAGCTCCCTCCTGCTCTCCTCCTTGAGCACCCAGTGGCTCCCATTTCCATGATTCAAGACTGCGCCCAGGCTACCAAGTGCTCTAGAGACCAAGGGTCTTCCCTTCTCTGAGCCTGACAAACCCTTTCCAAGCCCAYGCATGGCCAGCAACCACCCAGCCCCATGGGAACTGTTCTGCAGACCAAGAGCTGACACCGAATCCCTGCCCCAAGAGACYCACCACCAGGTGCAAAGTAACTTGCTCTGAAACTGATTGCTCCCTCTGATTTGTGCCATCTGGACTGACTGTACCTGCTTTGCATGACAGAGGAGCAGAGGTGAGCGCTTCAGGACGCCACCCAAAACCCACCGAAGGCAATGGAAAGACTGCCAGTGCTTTCCACAAGCCTAAAATCACGCTGCTGAAATTATCTCCTCCCGGGGACTCAAATGTCATCACCAGCCAACTGCTCCTTCCATTTGATGCCTCTCTTTTGTACTCTGGATGAAGACTGGGACTTCAAGAAGCAGGTGTGAAAACCTGGCAGCAAACAGCAGAGCAGGCTGCTTTGCTCCTTCTGTTCTGTTCCTTGCGTGATGCTTCCTTCTGTCAGCGAGAACCTGGGGACCTTCACCGTTTGGAAGCACTTTGAGCACGTCCTCATGATCTCACCGCTCAATTCTCTCTGTTTCCTTTCCAAGTGCAATGGATTTTTTTGCTTACAATATTTGTCACTGTCATTGGTCATAAAGATAATGTTGTTTTTGCACAAGAATAAATCAGCGTTCTCCCTTCCTCCCCCAGGAGACCATACAAACCTTTTCCTTTAACCTTCTCTTTCCTCTCTTTTGCTTCACTGGCCGCCTCATTGTGTCAGAAGGATCTTAGCTGGGTGCCCATCCAGTCCACCTCTCCAAAGGACATCTCCTCCAGATCAGCACTCTTCTTGACACATTATGAGATCTCCCCAAAAGGAAGGGGCTTTTTCACCCGCTGCTCTGGTTGCAAAGTCTGGCTGTGAGCAACAGCCCCCGGAGAAGGCTGCAGACGCTGAACTCGAGCACACCAGGCTGCAGCTCCAGTGCCAGGGTGTGGTTTGGTGCTGCCAGAGAGGCCACGGAGCCCTTGGCCTCGCTCTGCCCTCACCTGGACAGCAGCAGAGATCACCTGGGCACCAGCTAGCCCAGGCTGTGCCCTCCTGCGTGCTCTGGGCCAAGAAGCTGTGACGGGAAGGGGACAGCTCAACAGGGATGCTGCAGCTGCGTGGGAAAGGAGCAGGCACATTTTTTAAACCAAGGTGTGTTGTGTTAGGTGGGCCAGCCAGCCAGAACCATAATAAACCCACCAACAAACCACTGAAAAGGCAGCCTAATCTGCCACCTTCTGCCACCCACAACTGCAGCAGCTTTTAAGCCTGCTGAAATTAAATAAGAAAGGAGCAGCCAAATCACGCCGGCAGATGAGTGTGTTCAGCAGTTTTGGCCAGGCAGAAGTCAGCACATTGAGAGCTAACTCGTGAAGAGGCCGAGTCCTCTTGCCCAAGGGGGAGGCCCAGAGTCGTCCCCTCTCTCGGGTGCCCCCCTTGSCCCGGTTCCATTCATGTCCCCCCACCCTCGCTGGGATGCCTTTCCCATAGCTCCAGGGCTGTGTCCTGCTCCTCCTCCTGCCCCTCTCCCTGCACACTCCCAGCTTTCAGGGCACTAATTAGCAGGGATTTACAAGGGCCRTGGCAGCAGTTGCTGCTTGGGACCTCACAGATGCTCCCCGTTCTGCTCCATCTCCAGCCCCGGCCTGGCTAACGAGTCCTCAGCATCACAGGCTTTGCCTAACCCAGAGTTAAATCTCAGAGCAAGAGGAATGTGCCTCGCTTCCCAGGCCATTCCCACAGCCTCTGCAGCATATGGGTAAAAGAGCCTGTTGTAGAGATGCTCTGTAGCGCTGACCCTTTACAAGGGAGCTTTCGGCCAGGTAGCCTCAGAGGTTCACTTCAYTGCTCTGCTGTGCTGCTCAAGTCCCGACTTCTGAGCCCCGAAATGCCATTTGGAAGCCTAAACAGCAGGTGGAAAGTGGCCATGCTGCCAGCAACTGCATAATCCAGCTGTCCTGCCCTTCGGCTCACGTCTCCCAGGCACCAGCAAGAACTAATCCAGAAGTGCCTGGAAATCAGACTGCGAAAGCTGGTCTGTTTGCTGGCACCACCACACGGAAAGCGGAGCATCCAGGAAGGAAGCGCTGCTTTTCCCTCTGCAGTCCCAGGAAGTCCCTCGAGGCGCTGGGCGCAGTGGCGAGAGGCTGAGCATCCCCCTCGCAGGGCCCGGCCCCACGGGCCTCTCCAGCCTGGTTCTCATGGTTACCAGGAGCTTAGCAAAGCCTTTGATGTGTCATTAGAGCCCCTGTCGTTACCTGCGTCGTGCTGCAGGATGAGCTAGAGCCTCAGTCCAATTTCTGGGACGCAAATGCAATAATCCCCCGGCGTATACGAGGTACAAAGACATGACAGCGCCCTGCGCAGCAGAGCTGACTTGGTTTATGCCAGGGATATTGTCCTGATTTCTCCTCTAGGAGGGTCATTAATAACCACAGTCAGGCCAAACRGGTAGTGTGTGCGGTTTAGGCTGTGTGCACATCTAGGCTAGGTTTAACTGCTCAGCTTTGAATCTGAAGCCAAATTGCTTCTAGGATCCCTGCACTGGATCTGACAGCCCTAAATTCTCATTACATCCTTCCCCAGCGCCAGAAGACTTTGCCCATGATGGCAGAAATAAGGTGATCTATAGAGACGTCTGCATCTTGAAATGTCTTCTTTCCAAGAGTTTGACTGCACAAAACCCAGCCTAGAAAGCAGGTCTCACTGCTCCCTCTTGACCCACTCTGGAAGATCGATGGCAGAAAAAACGCAGGCCCAACGCCAATGCCGGCTCCAAGCAAACCAGCTGCCCGTCCACGYTACCAGGGAGCTGCTGAGGGGCAGCCAGGCCACGGTTCTTGCAGGGGTTGGGTTACGGCTGCACCCCGAGTTTACAGCCCCCTCCACCTTGTGGATGGGTTTTGCACGCTGCAGCCTCCAGCTATCCCCGTGGGACCGGAGGAGAGGACACCAGGCAGCGAAGCTAACACAGAGCCTGCACAGAGCCTCCAGGGCGCTGGGATTTCAGAGGGGAACCTGGGAATCACCAATGCAGAGCGGGCTGCGCCATGCACAGGACTCGCTGCTGCGGCTGCCACGCACTGCGGGGCTGCCCGCGCGACGCTGCTCTGCTGGGCAAAGCCCGGGCACCTCGTGCCAAGCTCCTCTGCTGTCCCGCCTCCAGCCTAGCCCTGCCAAGGCCTGCCACGCTGCTGCTAAGGCCTTCGCCTTGGCTTTAGCAGCACGGGCTCTGGAGGCATGCGGTTGAACGCACCAGCCCTGCGGTTGGAGGAAGCATCCCTCCGAGCACATAACTTGAGCACATATTGTCTGGGAGCCACTGTGACAATAAGCTCAAAGCCTCAACATGCCACTCTGACAGTCGCTGTGAAGAGCAGAAGAGCTCTTTAAAGCCTGGATTCACAAAGCTGAATCCCACTGGTACAGCATCAAGCTTCTGTTGTCTTCATGTGTTTCAAGGCCAGGAAGAAMCAGATTATGTATTTGCTTCACACAATTTCAGCTAGAGATTTCATCCAGAGATGGCTGCAGGGGCTGAGTTTTTGTCTGTACCTTAAGTAAACCCACAAGCAATTCCCAGTTTGTTGCACGCAGCTCTGACACCAGAGTGTYGAGGCCCTGCTTGGGCTTTTGTAAACTACTCAGATCTTGTAGGAGCTCCAAAAACACGGCTGCGGAGGCAGGGCTCCATAATAAAGCTGTGCTCTTTCCCTGACTGTCTAAGGCATGCCGAGTAGCAAGGAAGTAGCTGATGGCACAGTAGCCTTGTCCACTACTAAGCAGCTGGAGGGGGTGGAATAGAGAAATACCATTTTTATGCTGCAATCCCAAAGGTCATCTCGCCATCCAAGTGCCATGGCTGGGGTGGGTCATCAGAAGTTTGCACTGARACGCCACACCGATCCACATGAAGGTTTTGCTGTGGCAACAAGAAATCCTTGGATGCTCAGCTACAGCTGGCTTGTAGCTCCTTGAAAAGCTCAGGTCAGTGATAAAGAGGCTCCCTCTAGGAGCTATAAATATTGTCACACAGGTGCAATTTTGCTGGATGCCTGTGTCAGAGTTGCTGTTTYACTAGAGCAACTTCATCTATAAATGCAAGCCTTGACTAAGAGAAGTTGACTTTCACAGCAGGTCAAACAGAAAGAAATGTGCCTCTAACTGCGCATCAGCAGAGCTGATCCCTCAAAGGTACTGCCCAGGACAAGGGAAACRAGTGGGAAACGTATGAGGAGCCAAACTGCATCCGTCCAGACTGAACCTGCACAGCCTGGGAAGCGCATGGTCCTACCAGCCCCGGGCAAATCCAGCAGAGACCGTGCAATGCTGCCATCCCAACACCTTCCAGCCCTAGGCGCAAGAGCAAATCCAACCCTTTCCCAGCCACRCAACCTTTGCTGAAGCTTACGGCTGCTTGTTGAATAAAGAACGAGTGAAAAGACATAAAACGCCTAAAACAAAGTCCTTTTTTACCATCTCATACTAATAGCTCCTATAAGATTTTACTCTGGACAATGATACAGATGCAGTGGGGACTTTTAGSCCCAGTTTTTCAGTGCAGGCCAGACAGCCAGGAGCAGTCCTGAGGCCTGCAGCTAGGATGGGCTTCCCTCTTCATTCACCCCGCATGCCTCAGTGCCCTCATCTGTAACGTGAGATCACTGGTGCTTGGAGATCTAGGCCCCCGGGGTGCTGGCAGGATTAGCTCACATCACAGAACTGCTGCACAAATGCAGGGTTGTTTATCAATGGTAGCTTGTAAAACTTGCTGACAAGCTGCAGATTCGCAGCCAGCTCCACTACAAAGGCAGGAAATTCTGTCTGGTCCTTAAAAGCAGGTGAACGTGCAGCATCTCAGCCCGTCGAGGCCTCAATGAAGTGTATTATTAGTGAGGATCTGCTCGGAGATGGATGCACCGCAAATAATTTTGGAAAACAAAAGATTTACAGCTCTCTATAAACACCCCAGTATCTTTCTCTTGAGTCTATAAATAGCCTGGTGTTTCTTTTATAGGTCTGCTTACCTTGCAGACCACGAGTGACAAATATTAGCTGCATGGGTGGACATCTTGCAAGCACGTAGGAGCATCTGACGAGTGCCCGTGTGCAGGAGCCTCCAAGACGTGGCGCAGAAGGTCCACYACATGAGCTTACCTCATGGTGTACAAGAGGGTGCCGTTGTCCACCAGGCGCAGCAGCTTGTTGGGCGTTGTCATGTTATGGGCTACAGACTTCTTGCCGTTGTGGAAGAAGGTATCAGGAGTCCAGATCTTGCTGGCCAGCAGGTTGTTCAGGGGAAGTATCTTCATGGGCCCRTCAAACTTGAGCCTCTCATCTCTCCAGGATTGTCGGAAAAAGACATCAATGGTGTATTCCTTAGAGGAGAGAAAAGAGGAAAAAAATCTCTTGTTTCACCAAGCTCTTCATTGCAAGCAAGGTGGTTGAAGAAATGATAAATGGCTTCAGTCACTGGGTATATGTATTCAGCACCCTCAGGCTGACAATGAAGCAGGATGCAACGAGAACTCAGGATTAACAACAGCAGAGAAAATTGGGCAGGTCGAAGGACTAATGCTGTCTTTTTTATAATGACTTTAACACAACRCCAAAATTTGCACCTCAGTGTTTCTCACCGACTGCAGGCACCCTTATACCTAAAACATTAAGTTTCACGACACTGTTTTATTTATGTGCCTGTTTCAGCCATCTCTGCACTAGGGCCTTTCAAACAAAGCCCTGAATCAAGGCCTTCATAAACTTGATAAATTCATTATTACAAGATCCTGTGACTTSTTTTTTTTCCTAAGATATCGTAAGTATAAAAGCCTATTCACGAGTCCAAACTCCATTTGGGCTGATTAGATGTCACCTCTTTGCAATCCTGCATCCAGGGCCATCTCCCAGTGCTGTTGACAAATTTGATTTTTACTATCCAAGTAGAAAGGAAAAAATCAAATCAAAACAAACAAAGAAAAAAACAGGCCAACCCAACCCAAAAACCACAGACACCTGAAGCGGTTGGTTGACCATGACCATGACCTGAACATGGTTGGTTGACCATGTCCCACTGAGCTGCTACTCCTCTCCTGTCCCAGGCACCTCTATCCGAAGGGGAGCGGTGCCAAAGGCACCAGAGCCACCCCAAGGCCAAGCTAAACCCATCTGTGTGGTGCACGGGAGCACCCATTCCCACTGTCCCAGCCAGTCTGCGCCCACCCAGGGATGCCATCACTCGAGCCGGTTGGCACCAACGTCACCACTGTCCGGGCAGGAAGGCAGCGCGGGGCTGCTGGCCCGAGCCACACACACCTCTGCTTGCTAACGAAGCAAGGCCCATTAGCTCACAAGGCCGGCAGAGAGAGATGGGGGCTTTGGGAAATTCCTTCTGCTTCCTCTTGCAGTGCCGCTCTGGATTTGTAGTTGTTATTTATGGGTTCCCAGAGGCTGCAGGCCTAACTAAACTTATCTCTGTGAATGATTTCTTTCCTGCAGCTCTTCTCAGCAGCGTTTAAGAGCTGCAGCACATCAGTCTCCTATAGGTCACAGAAATTTCTGCAAGATTTTGCAGCAGATGGTAGCTAAATGAAAGCATCTAAGGAAAGAAATTCATCCCTGCTCCCTGGCCACACAGGCAGGCGCTCCTGGCCAAACACCAGGCTTCGGGATTCTAGCTTGRGGAAAGCAAAGCAAAGATCCTACTGCCTCACCAAAGGCTCTGCCCTGTGCAAGATACTCTGCTCCCTTGTGGAAGATCATCATCCCCTTGGGGACTTCAGCTCACTAAAGAAATCAGAACAAAAAGCRGCCTGCGTAGGCACAGGAGGCCCTGTTAGGAGAAGCCCTTATCAGAAGAGCTATCTTACTCAGAACCTTCTATTCTTATTAAAAGAAAAAAAATCAACAAAACAAATAAAAACTCTATTATAACATCTTCCTAGGTCCTGTTTTTTTTCTTTTATGTTAAGGAATCATTCCTGAAGGAAAGAGATATCACGCTGAGATATGACCTCTCTTCTCTAGCCTTCTTTCCAGATAGCTTTCAATTCCAAGTCCAGCTTCCAAGAAAGATGCTTAGCTCTAGGCCATGTTCTTCCCTCCATGGATGGAAATAACCAAACCCATCATGACTCGGCCCTCCTTCTGAGTCTGTCTTCCAAAGCAGTAAAAAAAAATGTTTTCCCCTTTTCTTTCCCCCTTTCCCCCCCCCCCCCCCTATTTCCTGGGAACTAAGGCAAAACTAGAGCTCACTGCTCAGGATCTGGGCATATGCCTGATCACACTTGACTTCACAAAACAAATGGAAAGTGAGATCAGAAGTCCCTTGGAGCACCTTGGGGAAAAGGTCTCCTGCATGGGTAGTAACCAGCCGCTCTCTTCCATCCTCCATCCTCCACAGCAGCTCTACCTGCCTCTTCTCCACCATCACCCTCATTACAGCCTCTCTCTGCATCAAGTTGCCAGGGAAGGGCTTTCCATGGCAATGAGTAATGGCTGTGGGAGGAATGGGAGCAAGATCATCAGGCAGAYGCGAGTGTGGAAGGAGGGACTTTTCCCACTTGCTCGGATAAAAGGAACCGCAAGAGGCGAGCGGGCTCTCCCCACGCTTCCCAAGGAGAGGAGGTTTCTCCCTCACATTTCTGTCTGCATTTAACACCAGGTCTGCATGCTAAAACACATTTGCTATGCATTTGTAAAATACACGGAACTAAAGCACGCGAGGAGGGGAAATAATTTATTATTCCTTAACTGTCTTCCTAATTTTAAATTCATTTTGTCAAACCACATTGCAGAGAATACCTCCCTCTTTTCAATACCTCATATTTCTTCTTCACAGTTCATTATACACACTCCCTTAATCAAATACRCTCCACCTTGGAAGTAATTATCAGATACTCCCCATGGGCTGCAATTGCTGAATATATTATGTGGGGTATGAAAGAGAGTGAGGAGGAGAGAGAGCTCAGATGAGATTAATGCTCTTGGCTACAGTGGCGGCGGGTTAACTTTTAACCCTGGAAGGAGCGGTCTTCCCAAGTCAACATGGGATTGTGTGAGGGGGTGATGAGACCGGCATGAAACGCATCTAATTCCCTTCCAACTGTCCATGGGGCGGGTGGAGAGATGCTCAAGGCCAAGCGAGCAGGGGAAGGGAACCCCGCCAGGCTGCGAGGGGCTGTCGAAGGCCTCGCGACATGGCTGCCGCCTGCCCCAGC
>NW_020454871.1:186089-220648 GCF_003342845.1 Nothoprocta perdicaria
GCCCGCCATCGCGCGGCCTGCGCGGGGGAGCAGCGGGACCTCGGTGCCCCACGCGCCACCGGCCACCCGCCACCAGGCGCAGGACCCTCCCGAGAGGGCCCGCGTGAGGTGCAAGCGGCGTGCAACACTCGCAAGGAAGCTCGCTATTAATTATGCTTCGCAGTCCTGTTTTAATTAGAAGACAAACTGCTGTGGGAATACAAGCCTACATTCAGACCTCGGGCCTTTTCRTTAATAATCTTCCCTGAATATGTAAAAATATTCCAATTGGCTCAGCCTTTCTCTTTCCTCYTTTTTGCCTCCTGGCTGGAGAGCTCAGGGTAGTTTGTGGGTGGGAATGGCTCTCTCTTGGCACTGCCATTAAAACAGGTCGCATTCAGACACTTGCTAGGAAGCCCCCTCCTTCCTCCATGATTCCAGACTGATGCTAAGGTGTCGCCTCTCTCCAAGTTTACATTTGGCATTACCATCTAGTTCCCAAACGTTAAGAAACAATTTGTCTCTATTGCCCGTGCCAAGGGAAGTCAACTGGCATGTTCCTGCCCATGCTGGAYGGGTACTTGGTCACATTCCCGCCTTTAGGAAAAGTCTTGGTTTTGCCCAGATCTATCAGGGTCAGGAATGGGTCACGACTGCYGCCCCTGCCACGCACACGGCCCATYCCCATGGAGGCCAACAGCACCTACCATATCTGTGTCCGAGACAGGGCCAAAACTCGTCACGTAAATGTCTGTCTTGACTTCAGTTACGCTGTCTGGGACATAAGAAGAGAGAGARAGAAAGGAAAAAAAGAAAAAAAAAGCAATTAGAGAATTGAATGCATTTCTACAGAAAGGTTTTAGTATTTTTTTCAGGTCAGGTGCCTCCCTGCTGAAGCCCTCAGCAAGCTGGTATTGTGCTCGGTAGTGTATCCTAAACAATAGCTGATTTTACCATTCATAGTTGGGCAAATTCATCTTTAATGTAGCTCTGCTGCTTTCCACTATGCCCTCACATATTCAGATTATGTGTATTTACAAATTAGATGCAGTTATGCAATACATAATGCCATAGAGATCCCCATATCTTTAACACAGAGGTAAGCCCCAAAATTGTGAAATTCTCTTTAATCTGAAATCCCTTTGTGTCTCCCAGCCTCATAAATAGCCTAGCAATGTTCTGCCAGTTTTAGGAAACCCAATTTTTTTTTTTTTTAATCTGTACATAAAAGAATCAATATTCTGATTGCTTTTCACTCCTGTCATGTTTGTTGCTTTCCTAAGTGCCTCGGCTCCCGAGGAGCAGCTGCTCTTGCAGAGGTATTTATACACAGCCTGTATTAATCTACAGCCAGACTATGCTGCCCTTGCAGACGCTGAATAACTGCCTCCYTCCGGCCACAAAAATCACGGGACTTCAATTCCTGCCCCAAGCACCAGAGCCCACGGGCAGTTTTAATCCTGTGCTTCCAGGTGAAGATAAACTGTTTTCCAGAACGTGGCTGCCAGCAGGTGTTTTTCACGCTGAACAGCACATGCAGCTCTCATTACGACTGCCATCGTTACTGTCTCAGCAGRCCCTCTAAGCAAGACACAAGTATATCAGGTATAAGTYGAAACCCAGGCAGTTCCATCTCCACATGAGGAAGAAACTTCTTCACTGTGAGGGTGACAGAGCCCTGGCACAGCTGCCCAGGGATGCTGTGGAGGCTCCTTCTCTGGAGATCTTCCCAACCCACCTGGATGCGACCGGGTRCCCCATGCTCTGGGTGTCCCTGCTGGGGCAGGAGGTTGGACTGGGTGATCTCTGGAGGCCCCTTCCAACCTCAGCCATTCCGTGATTCTGTGAGACGGCTGCCATRGCCCTGCTTTGCAAGGAAGCCGAGGCAGAGGACAGGGTGACTCTGCATGGTCACATCTCGRGCAGCACTCAGCCTGCCAGGACGTCCTAAGGGAGCCAAAGGAGGTGCCTCGAGTTTAGCACCGCGTTCCCATCAACCTTCATTCCCTTAGAGACAGATCATACGATTGGGCTCTTTTTTATGTTGCTAATTGGCTCAGTGCGGCATTCCCAATGAAAGAGCTAAACATTCCCAATGCCTCGAGCTCCAGAAAAAGAATTTGTGTTTTTAGCCGTAACATCCCATTTCAGCCACTGCAGCAGCTACCTGAATGGCCCATTGCTCGATGCAGTTATGGAAATTCTGTGTTCTCTGTCAGTTATTTTGCAATATCACAAAGCTCAGTTTTGTGCTTCAAAGTTTTGTRCCCAAAAATAAGATAATGCATTCTGGCAGAGTTTTCTCCTTAATGGCTAAAACATACATATACATGTCTTCAGTTATTATGGTTGGAAAGCTTCTGACACAGCCTGTGGCTGATATTATTGTGCTATATAAGTAACCCTTGATCTTATCTTGACGTGATAAAAAGAAGGTTAAAGAGAAATATGTATGCAGTACACTTTCTGAAACACACAGCAGTCAGCGAGGCAGCTTTTTAAGCAAAGTGAGATATTTCTGTAAGACTTTAACGCTTAGGGTATTCTGTGTCCCTCCAAGCAAGCCCCAAATGAGACATACAGCAGAGAAGACAATTCTGCTAAAGTGAGGTTCTTTAATACATGCAGTTAGAGAAAACTAACTGCGTGTTAGAGAAGAAATTTACTCTCCCTCCACTTCCCTCTCCTCCTGCCTTTTTGAGTGTTTAAATTGTCCAACATAAATAATACAGAGCGATAGATACCAGATTGGGATACGCAGCCACCCATGACCAGTGAAGTCCTTGTGACATGAAGAATAAATTGCCTTGGGAATTCAAGGGGAACCGAGCTGGAAAGGGGCACAGGGGGGTGCTACATGACACAAACTGTGGGATCCAAGCACTGCAGGAGTGATTCAGGGAGCAGGTGGAAAGGCAGAACCAATTTGAGACACCTTTTGTATGACACTGCTCTTTTTAGTTGTTAGCCTGCATTTGGTAAAAGCTCAAGAAAATAGAGAGTGCACAAGCTTTTTTATTTAAAAAAAGGGGGGGAGGTGTTAGTGATGCTTCTTAGAAAAGCCAATGCACCAGGGATAGATTTTGTGCCTGTATTCTTATGAAGCAGAACAGCAAGAATGGAGGGGTTGGTAGATGGTTACGGCTTAATCCCAAATGGGTCTGAGCTCATCCTGGCTTGGGCCCCAGGGCAGCACATTGTAAGCTACCAGCCACGGAGCTCCCTGCAACCTACCAGCCAGTCTGATCAAGGCCAAAACATTTATCAAGGGCTCGTGTCAGAAAAACTCAAGGAGCTTCTCCTGGTCTGTCAAATCCCTGCTGACCATCACTGGGAGACCTGTAACACATGAGTTGAGGGTCCTGTGGCTGCCACGTTGCTCTGAGGAAGACCCATGGACTGCTCACAGGGATTTGCTCATGGATACAGGAGGGGAATGACACGTCCTGTCCACGGGAACATTTCAGGAGCCCAAGGAAAGGAAGACCCAAGCGCCCTGCGAGACACTTCATTACCAGCTTTGCAACATGAGCTCTCAGGAGCAGGAGGTTTCCTTGTCCTGGGCAGGCTCCTTCCCATCTGTTAGCACAAACAACGTGTATTTATAGTGCCTGGGGTGATCAATACTCTCACTGTGCCAACGATGGCAAAGCAAAGAATAACAGAGACAGAACCAACCCTCACAACATGCAGCCATGGCCACCCACCAGCGTAACCCAGGAGCTGTGGAGGGCACCCATTTAGTTCCACTTGGGAAAGAGCATCCCAAGGGCATTAGGTGAAGCGCTGGGCAACATCCTGCGCTGGGAATGGGCTGCACTTTGTGCCATCACAGGAGTTAGATGACAGGGTTAAATCYAGCAGAGCCACCTGCAAGCCCACGGGTAGCCGTGACATCAGCCTGGCTACCAAAGCTACTTCTGAAACATCTCCAGTTGTTCCTAACTCTTAGGAGAGGTTTTAATACAGACTTGGCAGGATGCAGGGCCACAGCAGCTATCCGGCCTGTTTCCCTGAGACATCTCTATCCAAATCCCTTCTAATCCGTCACGGCACCAGTGTTCGCCTATCTTTCAGCATGGGGGACCGCAAAACAGCGTTTCCTACGCTCGACCAACCACGGAGAACAAGCTCAGTAGGAACATCCTCCTCCAGCAACTGCTCTTGATGGAAGTCAGAGAAACCTAGGGCAGATCTGCTCTTCCCACCTATTTCTCACCTCGTCATCCTCGCGTCCCACGTGGGAGAGGCCACACTGATGCACTGGACTCCGCAGGACCCCTGATATGATCTAGCTGCAGCTGGGGATGGGCTCCACAAGGCCAGCTCAGGTCCTCTCCCAGGCTACCTTTTCTACCCATGCTTCAGGGTTCAGTACCATCACAAAACATTAAAGGGCGCTTTTCCTTCCCAAGCACCTTCCTGCCCTGTATCCCTATGACTTTTTCCCCACACACAAGTGAACTGAGCAGCGTGCAGGGGGACAGACAGATGCGGCAGCTCCTGTTCTACAGCTGGGGACGAGGCAGGAGAGACCTGCTAGAGGTGGGAGGCTGGGGAGGAGAAAGGAGCTGAGTCCAGGCTGGTCCTCAGGAGCCCACGCTGCTCTTGGCACATTGCAGCAGCACCTCCAGCCGGGCTGCGCAGACTCCCACGCCCCGG
This sequence comes from Nothoprocta perdicaria, assembly GCF_003342845.1. Taxonomy (NCBI): domain Eukaryota; kingdom Metazoa; phylum Chordata; class Aves; order Tinamiformes; family Tinamidae; genus Nothoprocta; species Nothoprocta perdicaria. The sequence goes on from NW_020454871.1 coordinate 190,731, forward strand.
GACTGGGGAAGAGAAAAGATTTTCAAGGGATCTGCAGGATCAACGTTTAAACGCAGGCGGGATTTAGACCTAAACGCTGCGTTATGGTTCTGGATCGCTTGCGCAAGGGGGATTCCCATCCCCGGCTCAGCGCAAGCCTCGGGGCCGCTCTCCAGCAGGTCTGTGCGCAGGGCAAGGCGCTGCGGGCCGAGCGGGGACCCCTTCTGCCCCACGGCACYGAGCGCTCCGCGGCAGCCCGTCCCGCGCGCTGCTGCACGCGGCAGCCCCCCTCCGCGGGCACATCTGCAATGCAAATGCACAGCAAACGCTGCAACCTCCACTCGCCCGTGTTACCATGGCACTCCCTGCACCTGCCTGCTCTGGAAAAGCTACCCTGCTCCGAGCACGCGCTCCAAGAACCCTGCTCCAAGAACCCTGCTCTGAGAACCCTGCTCCAGCTGCCCCTGCGCTCGCAGCGGGTGCCAAGCGGCCAGGGTCACTCTGGGCTCCTTCTCATCCCTCCTAGGGAAGCCCAGAGCTGCGCCTAAACCCCCGCAGCCCTCGGCGAGGCAGACGTGCCCCCCGCCGTCCCCCCGGTGAGCACCCCGTGCTCGGTGGCTGCCAAGGAGATAGCCCTTATTTACAAGAGGAGCRAGGGCTATTTTTACTCGCTTCTTGGAAGCACCAGGAGCAGTGGCAGGGCTGGAATACAAATTACCCGGCCRCTCTGCTCTCCCCACGCTGCTGCCGACTGCAGCACTGCCTCTACGAGGGATTCAAGGCGGCGGGGGGCACGGGAGGCTGAGCAGGCTCTTATTAAACATCCCGCTGCCCTCATCAAGGGCTGGTTATTTAAGAACCTCAGSCGTAACGTAACGGGGGCGGCCGGTTGTGTTTCGGCTGGCGAGGTCCGTGCAYGTGCTGAGCAGAGCCACGTTTCCCGCAGGGGCTTCCCGGAGGCTCCGCCACCAGCGAGCAGGGAGCCTGCAGCTGAGCACTGGAGGCTCCCTATTAAAACCAGGCGAAAGCAGGGGATTCCTGGCRACTGTGCTGACGTCGCGGGGGCTCCGCAGGCTTCTCTCACGGCTAAGCTGGCGGCGCGAGGGAACGGGGATCTGCGCTGCGGGCAGCGGGGACCCAGGGGTCTCAGCCGGCCGTGTCCCCACACCAGCGGTCCTGGTTGGGACGGAGGAGACTAGAGAGGAGGATGATGCTGTTCAGGTTGTCGCGCCTCGATACAAGCCCTGAGCCGGGGTTATTCTCTAGAGATAAACACTCCTGTTCTACCGGTTCACCAGCTTGCCCAGCATCACATCTCCATGCACGGCCACATCTCCAGCCCGGCACTGGCCTCAGCTCACGTGTTTCTTGGCTGCATGGGATCCTGCCCCTCTCAGTGACCCTAGTACCTGTGCACTCTGTCCCCAGGCACAGGGGCAGGACGCCCAGCCGGCTCCCAGGGCAGGGGCACGGGGAGGGCGCGATGCCGCGCGCCGGGAGGCTCCGCAGCGGCRCTCCCCGCCCGCGGCTCCGCACCGGGCAGCGGGAGCGCGGCCCCGGCGCCAGCACCTCCCAGCTCCCGCCTCCTCCCGCGCCCCTGCCATGCGCATTAATAAGCAGCAGGAGGTGATTTGTGCAGCTGCGCACAGAAGCTTTCGGGGTGTCTCATTCTTCATTTTCTCAGCCTCTCACTGTGTGGATTTAATTTCCTTCCAATTTTAGCCTCTGCATCAAAGGAAGAGCAGAAGCAGCTCTTCCTTCTGCAACCTGTGCTGCAGCCCCAGGAGAACAGTGTTCGGCGGGTGTGCTGGAGCCTTTCACAGCACCCATGGGAAACAGGGCAGTGCTGCAGCCCCCAGCCTGGGAACTCGGCCCTCACAGCCCTCCTCTCTCACTCTGACAAGTCCATCCCATCGCGCCCGGGCTGCTCTTTTGCCATCCCCTACCTTTCCTTTCATCCATAGCCTTCCACAGCATCAACAAGATGGGAGCTGCAGCCCAGGCAGCCCAGCCAACCACTGTCCAAAGGCCAAATCTGGGATTCTCCTTTCAATAATGAGCAAGCAAACTAGCCCTGCCAAAGGCACTGGAGAAGACAGAACACGTATCCAGGTGTTTTCTGGCTAGAGAGCTCAGGAACAGCAGCCAGAGGATAGCGCTGACCCTTGAGCACCCGCACTTGGGGAGCTCCAGACAGCCAAGCCTGCTCCTATCGGAGCATCCTGCCTGCACCGGCGCGTAACGTTTCCATCAAGCATCCTGGGAACAGAGGACACAGAGAGAGTGGAAATAAATAAATAAATAAATAAATAAATAAATAAATAAGACAAGCCCAAAGGTGTTTCCTATGGCAACACCGGGTTGGAATGCAGAGCTGGAGCTCAGAGATCTGGGGAGCCCTCAGGGCTGCACCTTCCTTCTCCTCAACTAGTTTTGCCTTGGGCATCTCTTCTGCTCTTGCCCTGCCCATGTGGAACAACCTCAGTGTGTTTCAGAGCTCCTCTCTTTCCAGCGCCCGCTGTGAGGAGCAGGACACAGGTTAACAAGCAGGCAAGGACACCAGGGAACAACACTGGATAAGCCCCAAGGCCCTGCGAGGAAAGGTCTCTRGGAAGTAATTCAGCACCATAATCACTGGCATTCATGGGCCATTTCCTGAGCGTGTGTCAGCAGGGAGCCCTTGGCTTCACCTCACCCTGCTTGGTCCCCGTGCACAGCAGAAAAACACCAGGCACCAAAAGACCTTCCTAACCCCCTGCAAAGCAGCAGAGCAGTAATTGTTAAACAGGAGCTTTCACGGCCAGACCCGGACCCTCTCTGCTCACGTATCTCTGAGTGCAGAGAGGGTGGAAAGCAACCATGGTGCGAAGGACGAGGGCCGATCTTGGCCTGCAGCTCCCACCTGCAAAGGCCCAGCAGGACGCGAGGGCCGCAGGTGACGGGACACGCACGACGGGGTCACCTGGGCACTGGGCAAGTCGCAGCCTGCAGAACTACCCACACAGCAGGGAAGGAAACAATACAAATGCCTCAAATAAAGGCCTGGTCTCAGCAAAAGCGCGGCTGAGTAAAAGCCTCCCGGGGATTAGCAGTGAGACCTGCAGAGCAGATCCAGCTCTGCCTCTGTACCGTGAACTATCCGTCCAAAGCAGCTCTGCTTGGTGGCTATTTGCTGGTTTCCAGAAGTCAACCTGTGCCGCTGCTACGGCTGGAACAACTTAGTCTGTAWAAGGGATCTGACCCTCTCACCCAGTAACTTCTGATGAGCTCCAATCCAAAAGGCACCATATTTACATAGAAAACAAGGTTTCCTGCTGCTCTTAAGGGAGGAAAAACCAGGCCTGTCCCTCCCATCATGGGGCGTCCAGGCAGCTTTGCACGGAGGCTGGCATCACCCACAGCTGCTGGCAGCCTCCTTGGGACCTGCRAGCGCCAGGGCAGCACAGCCCGTTGGCAAGCGGCGCTGCCGCGAGCCGCAGCGATCAATCACTGCCTCCGCTCCGGTGCGGCGGCCCATCGGCGTCTGCAACTGCACGTCCTCCCGCCGGGCCGCAGGGAGCCACCAGGTCTGTAAGCACAGGCACGCACGTGYTGCCACTCCAGCCGTGCGCCCGCACGCCTCTCTTCCCCCCCAACTTGGCTACTGCAGCGGAACAGAAGCCAGGAGTTGAAACGAATTTCAGGAGGTGCCTCGAGAGAGGAGCGACAACGAAAGCGGTTACCCACGATGAGAGACATCAGCATGTTCTACAATTACACGCCGTTAATTTTTCAACCCAGATGAAGCGAAATGGTGTCTCTGAAATCCCTCAAAGCGCCAGCCCGCTGCCCGGGCTCTCACGGAGCAGGGCCACGGGAGAGCAGGTGCAATGAAGGGATTTATTCCCCATCACACGGAGGACGCAGCAGGCAGAGCTCTGCACCGGCGCTGCATGCCGTATCCTCCACCAGAAGCAGAGGCAGGGCCAAGAGGCAGCCCACCTACTGCTTGGGCCTGGCCTAGGATTTACAGCGTGTCACAGCTCCTGCATGGATGGCTGAGGCCCAGCTGGGCCCTGCTGCCACAGGCGGCACAATCTTCACATCAAGCAGGGGAAGACGGACTCCTTCCTTACCCAGGTGCTGTTCAGAGGCCCACGTGCTTCTGTAGAAGGTGCTATGGGGATTTCACACCCTCCCACATTAGAGAAAGAGGTTTTTTCAAGGTTTGTGAAGGGTGGGAGATGCTGGCAAGACATGTTCTGCTCTACAGGCCTCAGCCCAGGAGAGGTGCTGCTCCATCGCAGCAGAGCCAGTGAAAACAGCTTTCCTGCAGACTGGAACCTCCTGCATGGTTGTTCTGATGTCTAAAACTGGTTGATCTCATATTGTAACCTGGCTCTACCCTGGCTCTTTTCCTACTCAGCTGCATAATTTCATAAATCTTGCAGGGACTTAAAATCTTTGAGAAGAGGAAAGGCAGCAAGGAAGAAGCGATAAGCCTCACTCCTTCAGGAAACCAGGACAAAAAATGCCAGGAGACTCACACAGTTCAAAGTTAAACTCAGCTTTCCCTCCTGGCTCCACGCAGACATGCACACACACATACATTCTAATTACTGCATTAAATGAAATAAATGACACTAAATACATATCCAGAGGTTAAAATCAGGATGTGGYTAAGACCATTGATAAACATAAAGTTCACGTGGAACGGAAGAGAGAGGCAAGAGGAGCGAACCGAGGGGCTGTGCAGTCACGCAGGCAGCCCTCGCACCCCTCACTCTCACATACACCGACTACAAACAGAGGCTACAAATTAGCTGAGCTATTTTCGTTCCTGACAGCAAAGCAAGAATGAACAAAGMGACTGTAGATGCTATTTTAAGGACTCAGGACACCCTCAGATGCTGTGAAGATGGGAGAGGAATACGTACGTGCGAGCGTTTTGAGCTTCCGCAGCGCTTTGAGACCCCGCGGTAACACAAAGGAGATGCTCCATAAACGTGTTCGCTATATATTATAAATACAATGGGAACATGTGCRAATATAGATGAGCATACATAATTTAACGTAGTCGGTATGAAAGTGTGTCCTCGATTGCTAAGTTGGGGACTCTTGGGGAAGGGAATCCCTGCYGAGCCCAGGGGAGCGCGCGGACCGGGCGGCAGTGCCAGCGGTGCCAACGCTGTGGCCCTAACGGAGCCAGGGCGTTTCTGCTGAGCACAGCCCTGCAGGACGCCCACATACATGGGGGGAGTGAGAAAGCTGGGTAAAAAAGCCAGACTGATGCTTCAGCATCAGGCAAACTGCACCTAAAATCGTCCACGTAACCCACATTAACCCACATCACACCCTTTGCTTCAGGGTGCCTTCCTGGGACTGTATTAATTTTATTTCCCTCAGTGAGAGTTTGCAGTGATATTCCCGGAGGCCACAGCACAGGATCTCGGTAAAGAGCACCCTCAAGGATGTACACGCCCCAGCACTATGCCTGGAGTCGCATCCATAGAGGAGAGAGATGACATCAAAACAAGCCAGACTTTGCTGTGTGCCTTCACATCACCGAAAGCTCAGCTGAAAGTCCATGACCAGACTGTGCTTATTCAAAMCCTGCGTAATCACCGAGCATTTCTGAAGCACCTCCATCAAGGAGCAGGTACCCTGCTCCTAGCAGGTTATCACACAATCCCTTTTCTAAAAAACACGGAAGCTTTCTTAGCTAATTCTCAGCAAGTCTTTCTGCAGCATAAAACCTCCCCTCTGAAGTCCCCATAGGCCACTCACCTGCTTGAATAGGAGCTGCAAAAGCTTCAGATCACTGGCAGTAAAATTCTTAGCATTTCTAAAGCAATTACTGTGCTCTGCAATTCATCAGAACTCAACACAGATCCCCAGGAAGATAAGAGCCAATACAAAACTCGCATTTCTAACCTAAGAATTGCTGATACAATGGAAACAAGAGGAAAGCTGGAACGGAAGCAAGGAAGGCAAAAAAAGTCAAATAGAGAGACATGCTGCACTGCATTTATTATGTGTCACCAGAGGGGAARGAGAATAAACAAAAGCATGAGGGTGTGCGGACTGCAGGCTGTGCTCTGGCCTCCAGCCTCACCATCAGGGCTCAGCTACTGCGTGGTACCATGTGTGCAAGGCCATTCCACCATGCCTCAGTTTCCCCACATGCCTTTTGGTGCCTGTTCTGCTTTCCCACGTATCTTGGGCATGTTCTTGTGCTGGGCTGCTCTGCGGGCTGAGGATCACCAAGCTGCACAACGGACAAGCATGTGAAAAAYAACAACAACAAAACCCAAACCAGAAAAACCTCATGGGTCTTGTGGGTCTTGCTGCAAAGCTGAGCGCAGGAGCCTGKCTAATTCTCAAGCCTGTCTGCCAAGGCCAATGACAGGGACTGAGATGAAGATACAAGAAAACCACTGCTGGGAGCATTGCGGTAATTTGCACTGTAGCTCCCTTATCGCCTCCTTTAGCTCCTGGCTGGCACTTCCTTCAGCAAGGGAACTTAATCAGCTCTGGAAAACGCGTGCCACCGCTGACGCTTCTGGCATCCTTCATCCCCCTCTGGGCAAATGCAGACAGATGCATTCCCTTCCCCATGAATCCCATGGTTTTCTTTGCCTTTTAACTGCCGGGCTGTGCAGAGAGCCAAGGTTTCCCCCGACCCGYGTCTCCCCTGTGCTGCACGGGTCACTGGCTTGCATGGTCACTGCTCATTTTGTTTCCAGCAGAGCCAACACATTGTACAAATAAAGCCCTCTGACTCGCGTGGCCTTGCAAGGGCCACCTTAGCACTTGCCCTGATGCCAGAGTCCCGCCGGGCAGCAGGGCAGGTTCTCGTGCACTTGACCAGCACCCAGCCTCACCTCCGTGTACGCACCGGGGAACTCCTTCCTTGGATTCTGCCCTAGAGCTGCCAGAATAAACAGAGAGTCCCCAAAACTCAAGATCATTCCCTGGATGTGCGCGATGTCCTCCCTCTGGGAAAAGCCCTTGGCTTTCTCCCCATCCCTCTGTGGAAAGCCCCTGGCTAGCAAGCAGGGCACCTGCACGTGCTCGACCCAGACGGATAATCCAAGTGACACAAGACAGGTGTATTTGTGTGCTTGGGATGTTGTTTTATCCCCATCGAGCAGAAACCCTTTCAGAGGATGTGACAACTCAACATCTCCCTCCGCCCAGCAGCTTCCCAACAACAGCCTGTCTGTCCGGTGGCCAGCRCGGCTCTCCATTCCTCGCTGTCACACAGGGCACCCCATCCCCCATTTCCAGTTCTGCCAGGGAGCGGCGACACGCTGCATCCCGCTCCGACACCCCGTGGGATGGGAGCAGGGGGCAGACACCTCCCGCYGCAATTTTTCATTTCCTCGGCTGGGGCTCTTTCCTCGCCTCAGCCGTGCGCTCAAAGCGTTCCAGTTCCCATGGCAACTCTCCGCTTCCCTTCCTTTCGGGATATCATTTTCCCTCCCCATCCCTTCAGAATTAGACATCTCCTAGCAGAAGTTTTCAAGAAACATCTCTCTCTCTTAAATATATATTTATTAGCCAAAGCGAATGCAAGTGTGCTTTATTGACAGGCTCCTTCGCCGATGCGCAGCCTGCGGAGAAGAAAGCTGTCTCCAGAAATATGCTGGCTGCCAGGCTGCCTTTTCTCAGCCTTTGTTTGCAACCAGACCTCTCTATTTTCTCCTACCAGGTGAACACGGGCCGGTGCCTGCTCTTTTCTCCTCCCTTTCTGTTCCTGCCGCTGCTGGGGCGGCCTYGGTGCAGCCCCGGCCTGTGAGGGCGCTGAGGGAAGCGACTCGTGGCGCTGCCACCAACATGGAGGTCACGAGGCGCCGCCCGAGCGAAGGGGCCCCACACCGGCCTCGTCTCCTTCCAACCCCACCAGGGAGCACTGAGGGGGCTGCCCTGGCCCGCGAGGTGCATCCAGGCTCAGCTGGGGGTGTCGGGGCCCTCAGTGCTCCCAAGGCCTGTGCTGCTCGCGGCAGGGACCGACCCTCAGCCTGAGGGAAACGACAGCCTTTTGATAGAGCCATGACAGAGGGGTTCAAAGCGCCTCCCTTCAGGAGACACATCCMAGCTGGCAAATTGCTGGGAGCCCGGGGAATCCAGAGGCTGATGGCGCTAATCCTGGGGGTGTTTCACCGAGCCCCAGGCAAACCCTGCACCACCACTAGAGCTGCCTGCTCGCGCATGCAGCCTGCTAGGCACAAGTGAAAACACCACAAAGGCAGAGAAACGGCACCAAAATGTCATCACAGCAGCAGCACAGCCCGGCCGGGCCCCCACCTCAGCCCTCTGCTCCTGATGACACCACACACCAGCCACAGAACAAGGCAGCAGTTCGTGGTCACCCCACCACAGAAACACCGTGGGTGAACACGGCTGCTGAAGCTCAAGCGCAAGTTTCTAAGCGCTTCCTAAGCCCAGCCTGCCACGGGGASAGAAAGCTCGGGGGACACTTCTTGCTGACTCCAGATTTCACGTTAATTGGGCCGTCCCACCAGCCATTAATCAAACGTCCTCCACGGGCATTTTTATTGAAAATCAATTTAATAAAGTAGGTGGGAGTCCAACATGCTTCCATAACATCAGATAAATATTCATGGCRGCTTGTGCTGCTTTAGCTAAATGAGCTTTTTTAAATTTAACTTGTGTGATTTCCTTGTTCATTAATATATAGCTTGGCTTGCCCTTGTTCAAYGAATACAGACTAGGCAGGACTCAGCCCAGCGTTGGCTGGCCCTCAAGCGTACCAAGGAACAACCCTTTGCTGTCAAGCCAACAGCTCTTTGCAAGGATACTGTCATCTGTAATGGGAACATGAGTTTACTTGGGTCAGGGTCACCCGGTGTAAATCCACAGAGCCAAGGCTGACTTCAGAAGGGGCATTTTGGAGTTCAAAATTCATTTACACTCCTAGGAATGTGGCCATCGTCTCTGCCACTGTGAGGAACGGCATTTGAWTTCATCTTAAAATGGTGTTGCGGTTCAACAGCAAAAACAAAGGAAGGTCACTGAAAACTCCTCCTCCTTCCCTGGATGCTGATTCCCAAAGAGTAAAGGGCTTCCAGCAACCCAACCATTTAACACATTGCAGGAAGACCCACCCAAAGCATCAAAACGCATCAGAAGCTCTTGTCCGAGGAGGACAGGCAAGCCCACGCTCACGACAGAASATCCAAGCTCCCGCTGAGCTGTAGGAGCTGCTTTTTGCAGCCCTGGCTTTGACCACATGCCCTGGAGGAGGGATAACAGCGACACAGGTTAACCCCTGCTCCTGGGGGAGAGCGCCAAGGAGCTGCAATCACAACTCCTCGCTCACAGACTCCTTCTCCAAGGCAGTTATTAGTGTCCAGATGGAAGAAAGTAAAATCTGACACGGTGATCAAATTTAGYGGAAAGGCAGAACTCAGACAGTTCTTATCAGTGAGAGATTTGAGAGTGTCTAACAGCTTCTTTGTTAACTGGAGCAGTGAGGATCTGCAGCTTCCAGAAAAGCAGCAGTGCAGGGCAATTTAACCACTGCCAGGACACTTGTCATGTTATCCTAGTGATACCCTTCTCTTGAAAGGCAGCGYTTTAGAAATCCAGCGCATCATCATTTTGCCTTTGTTATTAACGCAAACTGACTTGTTTTCATCTTTAAAGCCTCGACCTAATTCCCCATGCACACGCTCCCTACAGCAGCTCAGATCTCTGGACAGGATTTGCTTTCCCCATGCTTTGTAGTGCTCTAATGATGTGAAGGTTGTGACTAGCCCTGCAGATGCATGCAGAGAGGGGAGGCCCAGGAAAAAGGTGCCAAGAGCACTCTGCCCCATGCGCCTCCGCACATGAGCTAGTCACAGTCATACTTCTCGAGCCCAGCCTCAGGATGCAAAGAGCAGGGCCCATGAAGGGCCACCAAAATCACCTGCCCATGGCCCCAGCAGCTAACGATGCAGCAGAAATGGGAGACGCTCATCCAGCCACAACAAGGAGATGCTCTAGTCACTTGGTTCCTCTAAAGACACAGAACAGGCATCTCCTGGTGGGACAGTCCTTCTGCAAACTTATAAGCCTCCTGAAACTGGCCACAATTAGGTGCGGAACTTGACCTTACTAAAGTTACTCATTTTGGGGTTTGAGGTTTGACACACAGCTACAAATAACATGGGGCAAACACATTTTCTCCGATATCTAGAGGTTAGGCAAGAACTTGCATGTATCTGTGCACATATTCCCTGCATTTTCTAGCTTGGATCTGGTTTCTCCTCTTCCTGCCCTGCTTCCGAAAGATGACCCTTGCTGGACACAAACTGCCTGTCAGCAAACAGCATTAAATATATGGACATCACACAGGACAGATAATGCTTTTAGTTTCTTCTATCTTGGATGCTGGTCACACAGCTAATGTCATCTTTAAACACTGAAATCCTAGATGTGAAAAGGTAAAGCTTAATTGCCTTGAACAGCAACTCTTGTATTGACTCCAAGAGAAGGCCCATTAATATTAATACAGCTATATTTAGCTTCTTTCAATTATACATACAAAATTAAACATCTTTCTGGGAACAAATCAGTCAGGATGGGATTTAGGCTGGTTTTTTTACTGTATTTTGCATCAAAATAATAGCAACTGTAATGGAGGTAGGGTTTTAGAGGCGAACAGCGGATGGAGGCAGAGGCTTAAAAATACTTGCGCCTGGTTCGACCAACTTGCTTTGCATCTGTTAAAAGGCACTTCTGTTCCTCCTCCTAATCCCACACATGCCCCGCTTCTGGTTAGCAGCAAACTGGGATGTGCACCTCTTGCTCTGTGCCAAAAACACAGGGGAACTGAAGGAGGACGATCTCCTTCCTCTTCTGCTGCTGCCTGCCCAGAGAAGAGGAGCTCCCATTGCTGCCATGCCAGAGCATTAGCTTCTGTAGCTAAAAGCACTTTTTGTATAAAAATCACGTCCACTTTCCTGATTTTCAAATTAATTAGACGTAACTCGCCTTGCCAAAGTAGACTTAATGGTATTAACGTTATATGACATAAAAAGCAGTGATCAGAAAGCTTCTCTCATAACGCCAGGGAGATTGATGAGGGAAAAAGAGACAAGGTTTCGTGCTTTTGTTCTTTAACCCTTCCACATGAAAGGAGATGAGATCTTGGTCTAGGAAAAGGCTCCTACCAATTCTCAATGCTGAGATCAGGTGCATCTCCTCAAAGGCCAGGGCTCTAATCTTTCAGACACAAGCGCTTGGACTTCAGTTCGCACGTGCACACAGGCCCTTTGCAGGGAGCAGGACAACTCCTGAGAAGTATTTTTTAAATACAAGGCAGTGGCCTTCCCTGGCCAAAGTGACATTCACGGCTGTACCAGACAGTGAGCAAACAGGAATGCACAACTGCAAAAATCTGCTCTGCTCTGCCTGGATACTAGGAACTTCCTTGACAAAGGGTTCGGGCAACAGCAGCAAACCTTGTGCAGAGCCTTGGCCAACTTCCCTTCTGCAAATTGCCAAGGTTTCATTTTTATGGTCACTGAATCCTTTCCTTGACAGCTTCTCATATCAGAATTGCCACTGATGCTTCCACCAAGGAGGCCTCTGAAATGGCACTTACAAGGTTGAAGTAGCATCTCTTAATTCCCAGACACAATTTGCTTTGCTCCCATCGTGAATCATCCCAATGACTGATTCAGTCTGAACTTCTTCATCAGTTTCCAGCAGGTTAGTGAGAAAAAAAGAAAACAATAAACAAGCCACACACAAAACCCAAACACTTCCTCCAAGCCCGCGTTCTCATCRCTTTGATTTGAATTCTGCTATCCCAGAAGGTGAAGTGAGCGGGGTGTCCTTTTCTCACATTGCAAACTGCACATTAACAACTCCCCCCGGGCTCTGCTCTGTGCTTGCCTTTCACAGCACTCCACAGCAACGCTGCCTTCTCTCAAATGTTAGCTGGGTGTCCTTCCAAGGCCCGTTCTTTAAAGCAGATAACAGGTTAGTATGCACAGACAAATCAATCATTAGAGCAAATTTTTGGCCCCAGACTCTATGAGCATTTTGCCATCGAGCTCAACAGGGTGATGATTTCACACCTACTTTTAACTGCAGTTCTTCACAGGACCCTGTAGGAGTGCATAGCCCTGCAGCAGATCCCTCCCCAAAGCCCTGGGCATCTTCTAGAGCCTCACCAAAATCCCAATGCTTTCAGTTCATCAATCAATCAATCAACTTTAACGGCATAAAACAACATCAACACTCTAACAGGTCTGGATCAGCAGCATTAATTCCCCCATTCTGGTGCAGAACCAGGTAGATGTGATTTGATCTCTCTTTCCAGACAAGGTAGGTCTAAAATTCCCCAACACAAGCAGTGACTTTGCCTCAGCAGCCACGRTGAGTGCATCTCTCTGGGTCCCTGAGCTGCTGTAAACATTTCACGGTCCTGCTCAACGGATGGAGTAACTGCTGTTTCCTCACTATTTGACCAGTTATTCCTCTATTAGCTCCCCAGAATGAGCTAAAGCCATTCTTAAACTCAGTAATACCTACTAAAACAATTGGGAAAAAAAGGAAGTCTTTCTTCACAGCCTGTATTAAAGACACATTATAAATCCTTTACACGGGACTAAATGAAGGGAAATTCTAATAAATGGATAGTTGCCATAGTCCAACAGATCAATAAAGACATCCTTGCAAGCAGTTTATAGCCATCTAAGACACCATCTCCTGATGTTCTTACAACTAACACATGCTCAGCATGGTTGAGCATCAGCTAGTCCCTTCCCCGTTTATAATGAGTTCTCATTATAAACAAGAGCTGTCACCTCTAGCTCATGCCCTCCGTGCTCCCCTGGAGCAGACACGAGCTGCACAACGCTGCACTGGTCCAGCACAGGCCTCTGGTTGAGGACTAAAGCTCCRAGATGCTACAAATTACTCACAGAAAAAAAAAAAAAAAATCCTTCGAATCAGATCATTTTCCTTGAACAGTTTCTCACTTTGGGGGAAAATCTTATTTCTTACGTATATACACAGATGTAAGGAGGGGTTAGAGGCTTAGCACGGGCTCCTCAGAGTGGTTCACAGGGAACACACACAGCAAATGAAGCATTATAGAAAAAGAAGCATCTGAAGCAGTGCAAGAAACACCTTCTCCTTCCCGCTCCCTGCCGCCCTTGGATCCGGCCCCTCTGTAGGTCCCAGAGGGCAGGGCCCAGGCACAGCCTTGTCTTGGGTGCCGCTGCCCCGAGGGACGTCACGGGGACCCGAGGCCACGTCACACGGAAAGCGATGAATCCCTTCCGCGATGATCCTGACCCCTCCGGAGCGCTCGTGATAGCCCCGCAGCCTTCATACAAGCTCGTCGCCCTAAGCAAATTCATAACTTATTTAAGAGAAGGCTTCCACCCTTAGGCATAGCTGTCAAGGCTGCGCTGCTCACACGCCTTCTGATGTGTACATGCCTTTTCACACAGGGCTCCCTCACCCCTACAACTGCGTGGGTTTTACACAGAAGCACTACTGGGRTTTCCATCCAGGAGAGGGGAGCAGCGAGGTCCATGCGGTGCCACGGCAAAGGTGCCATCAGAGAGCTGTGCCCAGGGGAGGCCAGGCTTTCCCTGTTTGCTCAGAGATCTTAACTTCAGCTTTTTGACAAGATAGAGAAGGGTCCCTATTGTCCTGAAATGTAAATAGAAAAAAAAAATATGCTGTTCAGACAATGCCTCAGCTTCAAATTAAAGCTCATCAAGAAATCCCACACAGACATGAATCTTAGATAAGACACGGATTTTCTCTAAGAAAGAGGCAAATTCCTCCCTGGAGTAATCAATACAGGGCATGAAGTCAGATCAGAAGGAAGAGATGAAAAGTTAGGAAAGGTGGAACATTAAGCCTGAAAAATGGATAAAACACACAGTCCCAAAATCTGGGAATCTATAACAAAACACAAGGGACAACGGGGTCTGTCAGCCACTGTTTTTAGTGCACCCGTAAATAGAGGTAGGTGGTGCTTCTGACACAGACCATGGGTAGCTTCATGATGTACAGGTGGAAAACTGCCTTTTTGGGAGGTCTCTCATGGGTCTTGATGCTTCTCCTGAGGGACCAGCAGCCACTCCACCCCAGCCCTCAGGCCACCACAGAGGTAATCCACGGCATCTCACTGCCTTCAGCCCAGATCCTACAACAAGCCTTTAACTGCAGGAGATAGGATGAGACTACAGATATCCCAAGGTGGGACACCCTGAGCATCAAAATCTTAGGAGAAYATCAACTTAAAGGGAGCTGCTGTGAACCCAAGATCAAACCCCAAACTTTGGATATCAGCAGGAATCAGTGAAATATAAATGGCAAGGCAGCCATAAAGAACCTCTACTTGCTTAGAAGCCATCCTGCCAAACTACAGGATCATTAAAAAAACAGGAAGAAACAGTGCACCTTGGAAAGAAGAGACAAGAAAAACTCCAACTGAGGTGCACCTCACTTAGAAAAGAATAGAGGGAATATATTAGCAGGATAAATATTAACAAGTGGCTACAGATCAAAACCATTAGCTGGGYAGAGTTGACACAGCAAGGCCAGATAAACGGTGTGTGTGCCTTTGCACCCCAGATTTCAGCCCTCTCCTGTAACACCTGAACTCTGCTCTGGCAAGAGGCAGCACTGCAGCCTGCCCCACTCGAGGGGTGTCTGAAAAGGGGAAGGGGGCTGCAGGACACTGGCACCGAGATGTGAAGAGAGGTCCCAAAGGAGCTTCCTCCATCCTGAGGAGGAGGAAGGGCTGCCATGCCTAGTCCCTAACGAGGAAGACGCTGAAGGGCCAGGTGCCATTATTTCGCTTAGTACTTGCATTGCTTTTATCTAGTTGCAACCATTGACTGACTCCCCAAATCTCCGTTCTGAAGACATCCATGTGCTTCTAATCCTCCTTCACTCAAAAGGAAACACATCAAGTGGACACTGAAGTGCAGGATACTTGCCCAGTGACGCCTCCACCAGTAAGGGCAGAGTCAGCCATTCAGAGACCCTAGAGAGACACTTCAGGAAAATACTGTGAGTTACCTTGTAGGCAATGCTGCATCCAGAAAGGAACACAATAATCAATACTGACCTATCTGCTTAATATGGCACAAATGACTTTTAAATTGCAATTAGAGAAATCAGCTCATTTAGAAAGTTTAAAGCCCATCCTCGAAGTAACTGCAACGAGGAGACTCTCTCCTCTTTCTAGTAGCAAAGCCTTTTCCGCCTTGGCAGCCCTGGCAGGGAGAGTGGTGTGGAGACTTTGTCCAACACAGCTCCAACTGCTCTCTAGATACATCACCCTCACACCAAAAGGCATCTCAGAGCATCTCAAAGCAGCCAGCAGGCTGAGGTGGAAGAACCYCCTATTTATTCCTGCAAAGAAAAGATATAGAAAGAGTCGGGATGCCTTCCCCTGGATAAGCTGTTCCCTGYTTGCAAAAGGAACAGATGTCAAAACCCTCAACAGCTTTGCATATCCAAGGTGAGTTAGAAGGATTCTCAAGACCATAAAGAAGGCTAAGACAGGCAGAAGATCCACATGATCTCACAGCCCCAGACTAGGAGAAGAGACCAGGACTATCCATAAAATAGCTCTCAGTAGTAAACTTTTTACTCCGTAAGGTTGGCCATTACAACAGATGTCGCCATTCCCTCAGGGTCCATTTCTGTTCCTCTTCTGACTTAGAAGCCAATCTGCACTGTGCTTTCCCAGGGGAAATAGGTTATCCACTGACAGCTCCTTCCTCTCCTCCCCACTCCATCTGAATCCCATAACGATCTATTTATTCAGCTACTTCTTTCCATGCCCAAGCTACATTTCAGCAGACATGGGGCCCTCTCACCACAGCAGAAGACCCAACTTTGTCCCTAAAAWCTAACCAGCTCCCTCCTGACCCAGCAAAGATAGGAGAGACACCTGCAGAGGCGATGGCAGAGGAACAGCCTTGGACGAAGCACCAAAAACTTCTCCTAAGTGACATAAAATCACATACCCCCACTGACACAGAGCACCGTCTGCACTGGGCTGCACGGAAAGGTTCTTTACAGCATGMACCTCATCCAGGAGCTGAAGAGCCCAGTGCACGACGTCCACAGGAAGGGTTCATCTCAGCCCACACAGCARCTTCTCTTCATACCCTGACCTTATTCTTCCACAGGAGGTTCTCCCCCAGACACAGCGTGGCCATTCCCTTATCATTGGGTCCCACAGGCAACACCAGCCAGCGAGGCCCCTGCGCTTGGGCCGTAAGGACTCCCAGGAAGAAACAAGGTGTCTCAGCGTGACTTCCCTGCTGTGCAGGGTGATGTTTCCCTGCCCCAGTGAGACATGCTCCCTGGTGGGGACATGTCCTCCACGGGAAGGACAGCACCGGTGCTCAGGCAGACCTCCGGGTGCTGAGATGGCCGTCATGGTGTCGAGATAGCAGCCAGGTGCCAAGATGGCTGCCATGGGCCATGTGCCTCCACCTTTCTCCACCCGGCAGGAGGAGGGCGCTGGCAGCCGCTCTCTGCTCTCGCCAGGAGCCTGCCCTGCCTCTCCCTTCCTCTGCGGGCACCACGCGCCCTCCCACACCCCCACAGGCCATGGAGGCCACGGAGGYGCCGCAGCGGGGGCTGTGGAGAGGGCACCGTGCGTGTGGGGACACAGCGGCCATGCCTAAGGGGCCGCCCCACGGCGGGCGCCCACAAACTGCCTCGGCACCGGCTTGCTCCAGCTCCCTCCAGCAGCATCCCGCTGGGAAGTGGAGCTCTGGCATGGGAGCTGGTGGAGTGGGTGGCAGCAGATGGCGAGAACAGGGAGRATAAGGAAATAAATACAAAGAGGCTATCTGGAGGGGAGAAGTCGCCACATCAACACTCTGCTGCTTACGCGGAGCTCCCCAGAGCCRAACAAACACTGCTCTGTCACAGGCGGGCAAGCCAGAGGCTCTGCCACACGCCGAGACGGATGTCCTGGCACATGAGGTGGCTGGCACAGAGAGGGGTGGCCTCAGGGCCCCACACGGCGCYCATCGGTTCGTGTCCCCACCGAACATCTCTCCCGAACGGACCCCTGCGTCTCTGCGGCAGCCTGCGACTATTTCACTGTGCTGAACATCAGCCCATGGCACCGCTGCCCTTCTCCACGGTGCCGGAGCCACGGGCTGGCCCCACGCTGCCCTCCTGCTGCCCCGGCTCCGCGCTGGCACCGAGCCCCCCAGGCCCCTGATCCCGCTGGGCCGTCACCGCCGCCAGCTCGGGGCTCCAGAGGCCCTTCTAGAAAGGTTGACTTGTGCACAGCCACTGCAATGAAGTTTTTTTTTAATTAATGGGCCACTGCTTACCTTCAAAATAGCTTCTCGGGGGCCAAAGCTTGGAGATTCGCCCGTATGTCCATTTATGTTTCCAATAATAATGAACAATTACTGCTCCTTCCTGCTTTATTGACTTTCTTGGGAGGATTTCTAAATTCTCAGCACACAGTAGCTGGACATCACCGTGACCAAGGGGACTGGCACCGATTTCTTCCATTTATAAAACTGGGAAACTGAGGCTGAAGCCTGYGCCTGCACCTCCTGCTGCCCGGTGAGCCGTATTTCTTTCAGGCCATCCTGCAAGCAGCCAGTGCCCWGGCACAGGAATGCATAAATCTGCCCTTTGCACAAACACCAGTGACYGCCTCCTCCCGGCACTCGAGAAGGGCAAGCAAGGAGAGGGGATGCTGCGGGCACAGTGACTGCTCRCGGCCGCCTCACCAGTAAACCGCAGCACCCTGCAAGTCACCAAATCAACTAGAAGCTGCTAATGAACAGAAACAGAAGCAAAGCCATTCCTTTCACAGGAAAACCCATTCCTTTCACAGAGCTCCAATAACCCCGACAGCACAAGTCCATCTTTGCTGACCATTAGTCCAAAATATTCAGTTAACCATTAGGTCTCTGTAAGCCTGTGAGGCTCATTTCTGCCTCACAGGCTTTACCAGAGGCAGCATGAGAGGTCTCTGACGCCGGCCCGGAGGGCACTGGCAGGGGTCCCTGACAGACCTCCAAGGAAGGAGCCCYGAAAGCAGAGAGGGAGCAGATCCAGCTAAGAGTGCAGGAAGCCAGGCTGCCCCTGCACTTCACATCCTCTTGCCCACCGAGGACAAGTTGTGGGCAGCCCAGAGTCTCCCCACCTCTGTGCCCCCRTGCCTGGTGCTGCTGCAGGAGTCCAGAGCCATCTCCAGCTGAGYACAGGAGGCCTGGCCCAGGCAAAGGCAATTCATTATGTTAAGCACGCCATTAAAGGATCTAAAGCATCAGAGCAGAGCTATTGCAAGGCAGGTTTAACTTCCCCGGCAAGGCGGCTCCTGGGAGCCCTCCTGCTAAGACTCGGCACGGGGGAGGGGGCTTGTCTGCAGCTGAGCCTGGGGCCAACACAAATGCCCCTCAGTCCCCTTTCAGCACTTGTTTCAGCTAAATCAATACAGCCACGGGGAGACTCGGGGAAGCAAAGCTATTAGTAGGGCTGCAGCTAGTTCTGGGGGAAAGGAACACGCAACAAAAGCAATAAACCTGATGGATGGTCTATGCAGATGCTGTAACCCCCTCCCTGCCGGGCCCGCAGCCGGGCAGGCTGGCAGCAGGAGCGATGGTGGCTGGGGAGCCCTCCCGGTCTCCATCCGCACCGTGTCTGCACGGGGCTAGAGCTGGCCTGGTACAGTTGGCCACAGCGTGAGAAGGGGGCAAGAGGCAGCCAAGGGAGAAGGGAATCTCAGGGCAGTGCCCGGGGCAAAACAAAACACTGAGCTAACCCAGGACGGCTCAGCCTCACTGAGCAATTCGCTCATCTCGCCARTAAAGCTGGTGTGCATCTTCCTCACACATCCCCCTGTTGCTTCCACTCCCCTGTCTCATGCTCTGTGCACATCACAGGCACTGGGAGGAAGGAGGGAAGGTGACTGCTGTGGTTCTGCCCGTCTCAAACGCCGCGCGCATCAGCGAGTGCTTGCGGAGGAATTTAGCAGCGGTAGCCATGAGGGCATTAAAGCCACCTCAGGACACACAGGAGTGAGACCCACATCCCCACACAGGGAACAACTTCCTAGGGAACTGCAAAAGAGGAAACAGCCAAACAGAGAGAAGGGAAAAGCTCTACAGCAAACCCTATTGAGGTCCTTAGTAAGAGCAACGGCAACCTGCACAGCAGAGTCCTGCAAACCTTGAATATCCTGCAAACCGGAGGGATCATAATTTATGAATGCTAAGCCCCATAAAAGTAGTGAAAATAAATATTACATTTGCTCCATCTACCAGCCTATCAGCGCAGCATCACAGAAGGCCGCGGCAGTTGTAGAAACTTGCATCTTTCGCCTCAAAATACCAACGTGTGAGATAGCATGGACTGGAAACGGGAAAGCAGCAAMCGGCTGCGGCACTGAAGCAGCCTCTCCTCCCTGCAGGTCCAGGCTCCTTAAAACATCCCCAAGTCCTCCCTGTGTAGTCACTAGTTTCAAAAGCCTCGCAGCAGAAAACATCATCCCCCACATTGGACTGACCTCCGAGCCCCGGCCTGAGGCGGTTGTCGTATCCATCGAGCAGCCTGTCCAGGATGCGGGTGAAAATGGTGATGTTATCCTTGCTGTCATCAACAACGTCCGAAACGTGTTTCTGTGAGAGCCTGGCACGCGGGGGAAAACGGAGAGAAAAAAACACAATCAGAGAAGCCTGTTCTTCACACTTAAGGGAAATTAATTAAGTGAAAAAGGGCACTTAAGTGAAGATAAGAGGAGGTCTGCTCATGAGGCTCGAGGTTGGGCACAGGCAGCCCCAAACCCGCTCTTATCCCACCTCGACCACCACCGAGAAAGCAGCAGGGTCCTGCAGCTCCCCTCGCCGAGCTCCTGCAGGCAGCATGAGCAGCCCCAAAGGAACAGTTCTGGAACCCAGTTTTTAAGGATACCCCTTCCCTGCCCCAGCAGCCCTCAGCCAGCACCCTAACGGGGGAAGTTTGAGGAGCCAAAAGCTTTGCAAAACTCAGATCTATCCCAGCTTCTCTTTGCAGGAGACACGGCATAAACGATGCCAGTCGTTTGCCAGGCCAGTTATTTACCATATCGAGTAATTCTCAAGTACCCTTCTCCTGGGAGAAYGGAAGGCAGGCAGAAAAATAGGAATTAAGTAAAGCAGGCTGGGAGCTTGAATCCATCATTAAAACTCCCTGCGAACTATTTCTGCAGTTTGGTGAACCTTCGCTGTTTATAAAATCAAATGAGTTTTCCTGTTCCTATCTCCGTTCAATGCAAGAAGCCTGGAAGCCCCCAAATAAGATGATTTCCTCAGAGTATTTTCTGCCCCAGGTGGAACAAACTAAGCAGCAAATTTCTCAGACAAAACTCATCTCACCAAACAGAATCTCCAATGCAATTCTGTGAGCCCAAGAGCTTCAAATAACACATTTGCATTTCGCATCTCCCTTTCAATCGATGCGACGGGAGCCTCCAAATCCTATAGCAAGCAGCTGGATCTGAGAGGAGAGGCCAGGAGAGCTTCCAAGGCCGGAGTCCCGGCGCTGCGCAGGTTTAAAGCCTCTGGGAAAGCCCTGCGGCTCCAAGCCCGGCTTTCCCAGCAGAAATAGCTGTTAGGACCAAACCAAATGGCAAGGGCAGCACATTAAGCAGCAGAAAAAAGGAACAGGAGGAAAAAAAAATGCAGAGGCGCTGCAGGAAAGACAAGAGAAGGGAAGAAAGAGATAAATGCTGCTGGGTTGCAGCAGTGGCTCGGGGACCATCCGGGCTGAGGGCAGCAGGGCTGACTACCTGCTGGAGACACCAACGGCAGGGGAGCATTGCCTTGATGAACACAGGCAACCACAGCAAAAAGCAGAGGCAGCACCACAARCGTAGCAGTCAATATATACATATATATATTTAAATGGCACAGGGCTGCGCTATGGCCCATCATCCAAGAGGTCCGCTGAGCACAAGCCGCTGGCTTGGGGAAATGCCTCCTTGCCCAGCAAAACCCCCGGTGCCACAGCCCAGAGCGAGGCGAGGGGCTCGCGGGGATGCAGGCACCTTTCCAGGGAGCCAAGGGCTCCCCAGACCTCCGGGTTGCCACAGATTGCAGCTGGAAGRGCTTGTGCCACCCAGAACCTCCCCAGGATTCTGGGATTATGGACTGAATTGCAGTTTTTGAGACCATCCGTTGAGAACAAAACAGCAGTTTGGGTTTTCCTTCCAGCACTGACTGCACAACAGTGCAGAATGGAAGGTACCTCAGCTCTTTGGGGAGAAGAGCAATTTTGAGGAATCCCAACAGGTGTTGGCTGGAGCTGGGGGAGTTTGCACTGCGCCAGCATTCAACATGCCATGCTCCAAAGCGATCGCTGCCAGTGCCTGCTGAGGGGCATGCAACAGTCTATACCTTATGAATAACTAGCGTGCTCGCGGAAGCTCGCTCGTTAATGTTTCATGAGCTATCTTTAGAAATTTCCTGTGATACGAAGAGCGCGAGGGCAGGTTTCTGTGCAGGATCTCCTCGCGGAGGCTCGGCAGCAGGGTGGGAAAGCAGGGGCCCAAAGGGTTTTACTGAGCCCCACGCTGCGACTCACTGCAGCGGGAGCACTGTGGGACCAGGGAAAAGCAGGACAGGGAGCGGGAATGGGGATGATGGGCAGCAGCATCTCCACCTGCACTGATTTACGGCCCTTCCTTGGTCCTGCTGAAGCAGGGAGGGCCTCACCTCGTCTTAACGAAGCTCTAGTTGCCCTTTAGCAAGGGGCAAAACGGCTCTCATTTATCCCCGGCAAAGGAACTGCAAAGCTACCTGTAGTTATATGCGAGCGGTGGCTTTACAATAATGAAAAGACCTTAGGCTTTCAATTTCAGCTACCAAAAGGAGTTTTACAGGGGATTTAATTAGGAGGAGCTCAGGTGGAAGTCATTACCTCTGCAGGGGCCCCCTGCACGCACGCTCCTCGGGGAGCCGCCTCATTACCCTGGGTGCCGGGGTCTCCTCGGATTCAATTAAGGAAACCAATCCCAGAGCTGGGAAACGAATCCCAGGGCTGAGTGGAGCTTTCCCCATGCAACGAGAGCCGGTGGGGCTGGCAGTAGCAGCGGGTGCCCGGGACGGGACACGCGGCCGCACGCGCTGCCACCCTTGGCACCGGCGTGGAGAGAGCTGCACCCGCAGGGCAGCCGGGACGGGGGTCCCCAGGTGCACACGGGCACGGCCGGAGCCAAGCACCGGTGCAACGTGCAAGCTCAGGCACCACGGGCAACACGTCTGCTCGGGCACAACCCAAGCGCCTGCCTCTGGGGCCAGGGCAGAGCCGGGCGGAGGGCGCACCAGGACGGACGCAGGGAGAGCGGCTGCACAGGCACCTTCTTAGAGTAAGAAACCCCAGTTCTGCCAGATGTGCGCTCGGCAGAGAGCCTCCGTGCCCGCACCTGGCGCACTCAAGGCTTTTAATTTTCATTTTGCTTTTTTAATTTTTATATAGAAGTCACGCATTATTTGCATGTCTCGCTCAGCAGCTCAAGCAACGCTAAGGCACATCCGCGCCGAGGGAGCGCGCGGTGCCGTCGCGGGAGGCCCGGGGACAGGGAGCAGGGCCACGTGTGCCACGGCCCAGGCACCAGAGCGGGAGCCCCGGCCGCAGCGGGATGTGGCCAGGGCTCCGGCGGCCCCGGGGGACACGTCTGCMCCCTGCCCTGCTCGGGGCAGGGCGCGGGCGCTGGGCTCCTTACCCGGCGTGCGCAGGGAGCGCGGCGAGCAGCAGCAGCAGGAGGCCCAGGGCGAGCAGCGGCCGCGGCGGCGCCATGGCCTCAGGAGCGCGGCGGGGAGGCCGCTCCTCCAGCACCTGCCGGGGCAGAGGAGAGAAGGGGCTTCTTTAGCAGGAGGGAGAGCAGCCGCCTCATGCCGTCTTTTCTGGTGCGCTGCTCTGTTTCGGGGCTTGTGCCCAGTGTCCCAAAGCCCCGAGTGTCCCAGATAAACCACCTTCCCCTCTGTCCCATCTCCCTCATGGAAGCCAATACATCCTTCCCTCCCAGTTTTAGGCCTGTGGCCGGCTAGGTCCCGCAGGATGCCGCAAACAGGACTCCCAGCCACGCTGCAGCGGGAGGAGCAGTCCGACACCGCTCCGCACCGAGTTGGGAAGGCTTCATGACACAGCACACACACATTCCCACCACATCCAGCAGCACCCAAGGGCTTCAGAACCTTCCAGCAACGGCAAAAATCCCCTTCCAAAGGGACCACATCTCCCCAGGCTGCCCTCACCTCGCAGGGACACCCACACAGCAGCAGATTCCTCCGGTCTCAAACGCACATTTTCCAGGAGTCTTTTCCAGACAGCCAGACCCTCGCTTCATCCCAGTGATGACAGTGCCAGAAATTGCCTTCAGGTTCGCACACGGCGGCCTACAGCACTGGGAGCGTTTGCCTGCACTGCATTTACAGCAGTTATAGCTCAGATCTTTCATTAAGGCTCAGTTTTGCTTCCAGCGTGATGGTACTGCACACTTAACTGCCCTTCCTCTCACGCATCCCGGCACGCCGATGCACCCTGCAGCAGCACAAGGGCCGCCCAGCCGCCGTGTCCCCCCCAAACACAGTCCCAGCCGCTGAATGCAGAGGGCTGGAAAGGGGCTGCCAAAAATCCTCCTGCCTTCGGTGTGCCACGAGGGGCAAAGAGCCCCTGTGCGCGAGATAAGGTGAGGATAAAGCCCTGTGCCATGGGGAAACGGCGGCAGAGCAGGTCAGGAGGCTGCTGTGCTCAACACCCCGCTGTCCACCTCCTAATCTTTGCAGGGACAGCCGCCTCGCTCACCTCTGCAAACCCACCCGGGGCTAAAGCGCGGTCTCTGCGGGGCCCGTCCTGCCAGCAGAAACTTGGACGTTATTCCTGCCAACCAGGGAAGCAGGGAGCATCGTCCCCGTCTCCAAATCCGGTTGTGCGCTGGCCAACTTCCCTGCATCACCCCGTTCAACCCAATTCTGCTTTCACCTGCGCCACGGTCACCCTGCAACGCTCTGCCCTTCCCGCTCTCCTGCAGAATCCCTGCTGATTGCTCCGCAGGGCTCTAAGAGGACATATGTCAGCAGCCATGCAAGCAGCACATGAGAGCCAGAAGCGCAAGCTCTTCCCCACCCAGYCCGGGCTTTTCCATGGCAAGTTATTCAGTAGCACCAGGAGCTGGGAAAGGCTGCTCTGGGCCCCAGCGCTGCCTCTGCATGGAGCAGATTTCAGAGTGCATTGCCTTTATTTTCCTCCCCATTACTCACTTAAAGCCTCAGCAAATAGCAGCGCCTGGATTAATTTAATGTGCGGGAGCATTTATCAGGGGACTCGGGGGCTTATTTAATCAGGAGCTACCTGAGGAGGCGCGAGCCCTGCCTCACCACGGCTTCGCCGGCGCCTCCAGCTGAGGCGGACACAGCCTCGGAGCGGGAGGGATCTGCTGAGGAAGCACAAATGAGGAGCTGAACATCTSCTCTGTGGGAAACTCCAACACTTACGGGAGACTCATTCCCTATCCAGACAAGGAGAACTAAAATGTTGATGTTTCTTACAAGGCAAATTCAAAACTCCGTCAATTAGCAGCTCCCTCAACAGATTTCCTTTCAACTTTATCCTTTCAATTCACTTCAACATGCATATTGTACAATACGATGTAATTAAAATATTTTTCTAATGCAATTTCAGGCGCTGGTCTAAAGCAAAAGAAACGCTGCTGTCCTCCCTCTCCTCCCCCACTGAAGAAGTTCATCAAAATCAACACTTTCCCGTTCAACTGAGGTTTCAAGAATTTCTTTGGGCAGAATTTGCACCCACAGCAGTTCTGGACTAGTGACACGCACACAAACCAGCACCCTCCTGCTCTGCCACAGGTGCCTCCTGGCTCTGCAGAAGCTCTCCTGTCCTCTGGGACATCTTGGATCATCTTCCATGGACTTAAGACCAGGAGAACAGCAGGACAGAGCAGCAAGCATAAGAGAGGAGCAGGCAACAAGCCGGCAAGGTAACCCCAAGTTATGGCCAGGAACAGTGGCACACGCAGGTGTTGCCCACTCCGGTTTAACCCATYGCTTGCTCTGAGAAGCTCACAGCAATCGTGGTCCCACCAAACCTCGCTCGTGCCACCTCTGTGCATTGCTAAGGGGAGGCGAAGGGCTGATCTGGCATTTGCACAGTCCTGTTGAAGGCAAGGACAACAGGGCTGCCCACGCGAAGCTCAACATGTGCTCAAGCCTGACGCCAAACATGGGGACAGGTTCTGTGCCCCCGTCCTGGGGAAAGCCGCTTCTTGCCCCAGGGGCTCTGTCTCCTGGCACGGCAGATGCCACCAAGGCAGAGCGTGAGGCTACCTGGATGGATGGTCCATTATGGGAAAGCTGGTCTGGAGGACTCAGAAAGGACTGCACAGGGTAGCAAGGGCCTGGCCCTGTTTTGTGCCTCTCTCCTTTGCTTCTGGTTTCAGATTTTTACCAGGGGAACTGGAGGGAAGAGGCTGTGTTGGCACCTCGCTTCCTCGCTGGCTGTGTTGGCACCTCGCTTCCTCGCTCTGCTGTTCTCTTACGCTTTTGCTTGAAGACAGAGATGGACCAAGAAAAAAACCCAGCCCTGGGAATCACAGCTGACAACACTGATTAACAGAGGGATTTAACAGCTGTTGAAGCCATGAAGACCGGTGGCTTCGTGACCATGAACAGGCGCTGGTCTGGCGGAGCCCTCGGCTGGGATCTCAGCGCGGGCACAACAGGCACACCAAGCTCTCTGTGCCAGAAAGGCTTGGTACCGTTTCCTAGGCCAGCCCCTGGTGCGTGCAAGCCGAGGGGCATCACCCCTCAGCTCCCGGGTGCGCGGGACGCGGGCGGCCCGTTCCGCGCGTGCCCCGCTTGCTCCATCCCCATTGCTCAAGGGCACAGTTGGCACCCGCGGCCACCCCTGAGGCTGCAGCTGCCGGTCACCTCCACAGCCAGATCCCACGCAGATCTCCCGAGCAGCTGCAGCTGGGATTCAGCACGAGAGGCAGTTTACAGCTCGCTGCAGTCTGGATTTTGCCGGTCTCTTCATATAAAATGGGCTACCTACAGGCATTGTAAACGTGCCCACTCCTCTCCAACGCATGTAGTTGGTTCAATCCCCRGAGCATCACAGCAAAGCAACACTGCAATAAGTACAGCCTTCTGCCAGAGGTGCAGCTTTGCAATGAAGAACTGGAAAACTCTCTTTCCCCTCTCCCAGGTAGAAACACCCTCCAATCTCTGTTGCTACACGGGTTTGGGAACCGGAAAGGTACCTTATACATCCCTAACTACTTATATGAATACAGAGGATATACTGATGTTGTATAGTAGGCTTGATCTTTCCAGAAACCCTTATTCCAGAAGCCACTGAATATTCTGAAATGCCTTCCTAGGGAAGAGTGATTAGCACAGGCTTAGTGCTGACAGGGGAAGCCGGATAGGGCTCCAGGGGAGGAGACTGGAAGGGAGGGCTTCAAAAACCTCGGGAGATCGACCCAGAGAGGGGGAAAAGCGCGAGCAATGGAGAGGGAACGAAGAGAGAAGGATCCACAGATCCGCTCGGACGTACRGGGCCGCTTGTGAGGGAGTCGCGTTTGCTTCTCTCTCACATTTGAAAACTATGTGGCCAAGGGAAGAGCGTGACTGTTCCTCCTCACCACCCCAGGAAAGCAGCCCCAGGCTTCCGGACGGGGCCCCGGGCATCYCTCCAGGCCAGGGTCCGACCCGCAGTGCCTTGCAGGCCGCTGCCCTCGCCGCTCGGCGCAGGCACGAGGCCGCGGGCAGCGCCGCAGCAGCGGCGACAAGCCCAGGGCACGGCCGCGCCGCGCTCTCCCCTCTGCCGAGGTTCTGCCTCGCTTCTCCATAATTTCAACTAGAAAGGGCTGTCGCTTGGGCCACGGCGATCTTGCTAAGTTAGGGCAAGAGGAACGAGCAGATGTGGTTGGTGTGCCAGCCCCGTGTCCCGCCGGTGCCACCGGCCCCTCGCTCCGCGATGGACACGGATGCGCACGACAGCCCGGCGCAGGGACACGCAGCCACATGGCGAGGGAACGCAGGCACCCCCAGGAAAAGGGGGACGTGTGCTGCCAGGACCCATGCAGCGCGGGCACCCCGTTCAGCCCTGCCTGGCGCTGCAGAGGGGCAGCCCCGCAGCCCAACAGCCCCCCCGAGCATCGGAGGGCGAGGAGGGGGTGGCAAATCTGCTACCCGCCTGAATGAAAGCTGCTGCTCGCTGCCTGCGTCCAGGAGCAGCGCGAGGCACACGGCGGGAGAGCCGGGGGCCTCCGTTGGGCTCACTAGCATGAAAATACTTGTGCTTTCCTACCTGAGAGAGACCTATCGGTCCACAGTCCCCTGGAACACACCGCACAGGCCATGCACAGCCCTCCCAAGGACCTGCCACAGAAAAACAAGGCACGAGGCCCACRCGACTGTTACCAAATGCCCTGCCTGCAGCTCTGCAATAGATGCCAGGAGAAGAGGACACTCCAAATGGGAGGAACGAGYAAAATAGAGGTTCAGAGCAACACACGGTTCTTGAGAGCAAGCCTTAAACTGGATCTCTTCTGCAGGAGGCTGGTGAGAGAGTCAAACAAGCTCTGCGCCCAACTCAAACCCAGCTTTAATTTTTCAAAATGAGAAGCACTTGGCAGTTCCTCTCATCA
The DNA here is from genome assembly GCF_003342845.1 of Nothoprocta perdicaria. NCBI lineage: Eukaryota > Metazoa > Chordata > Aves > Tinamiformes > Tinamidae > Nothoprocta > Nothoprocta perdicaria. Next base: position 218,377 of record NW_020454871.1, read on the forward strand.
AAACAAAACTAGTCCCAGCATTACATCTCTCCACTTGAAAACACATCCACAGGGACCGCGCGGAGTGATTCACACCCACAGCCGCTACAGGAAACCATTTGCACTCACAAGTGTAACAAGCCAACCCTGCTTCCCCCACGTAATTACAGGCAGACACTGATTCACAGCTACCGCAACTGCAGACACACTGACTCACAAGCCAAACAACCGCAGGCAGGCTCAAGCTTCGGAGCACAACTGGAAACACAACCGTGCCGGCGACAGCCCCGGCTGCACCCGCAGTGCGTGCGCATGCAGAGCCCTGCACACCCATCCATCACCCTCCACAAGCAGGTTCAGCTGCCCAGCCCTACGCTGCCCTTCTGCTCCGGCTCTGCCCCCGCTCCGATGGGGGGGTCCCCACAATTAACAGACTCGTTTCCCAAGGCTGTTTTAAAGCCCGAACAAGCTACGTACGACACGCGTCCACACATGTAYGATACACGTGCATGTCCAGCACACACATACCATGCCCGTCACCCACGTATGTTCACTTCCATACCAYGTCCACGGGCACCGGCTGTGCTGACGTCGTGTTTCCAGCGTGCAAGTAAATGCAAGCCAAGTATAATACATTTAGCCCGGGGGCGAAGGAGAAGGCAAAAGACTCACCACTGGGCAAGAGCTTGAAAGGCAGGATTATTTACTACGCTCTCTGGCTGGGTATGTAATTATGTCAGCATTCAGCCTGGGTATTGTGCTACTTTTTTGTAAACAGTTGGCAGGAATACTCCTACCGAGATGAGGGGCTGGGCTGCTTCGCTGGCGCTGAGAGGGAACAAACTGAGGGGGACAAGGTCTACTTACGGAAGCAGAAACTGAGGCGGAAGAATGGATTTAGCAGGAAAAGAGGGAAGATGATGAATGGGAAGCGGGACAGGTGGCAGCCTACAGGAAAAAAGAAAGAAGAAAGGCGAAGGAGCAGAATGAGGAAATCTTCACKATGCAGCCTTGCAAGGATGAAAAAGCTCCAGGAAGGAGGATAAGGAGCCGTCTGGCAGCGCTGAGCTAGGCTGGCAGCGGTGCAGGGAATGCAGCCGTGCAGAGCCGCGCAGCGATGGGCACGGCACATTCCCAGCTAGGGCAGGCAGCCTCCGCGCAGGAACGGGCGACGGGACCCCGGTGCAGCTGCCCGCCCTGCTGCTCCGACGGCTCTCGGAGCAGCGCAGGGTTGCAGCGCTCGTGCTCTCCCCGGTACCGGTGTGCACTGGCTGCAGGAGACCCCAACGCCGCAGCGACGGCCTCAAGGGCAGGCAGGCGGGCAAACTCTGCCCCAACAAGAGCACCAAGGCTCGTGGCACCTCCAAACAGCCGCGGATCCTTTATCCTCCAGGATAAAGGCAAGTTAAGGGGCACGCAACAGACAGAGGTGCCTGACCCGTACCCAGCACCTTCCAGCTGCGGGCTGGACCTGCCTTGCTACCGGTTAGGCTTCTTTTCACCCTTCCCACGTGGAAATTAGACGACCCAGGGATTAAGGCACAAGTCTGCCCTTTTGCCACTATAAAACGAGGTGAGCAGCGACTCAGGGCYGGCCACGAGTCCCACCAGAGGGTCCCTGTTCCTACCTGCGGACGCGGCTGCATTTGCAGCCAGCCAGCGGATTCGGAGGAGAGACTAGGAAGGCAACCGGCCAGGGAAATGAACTATTTATTCAATGTTTCCAGCAAGATTGGCTCTGGCAGGGTCAGAGTGAGGAACAACGGATAAATATTGGAGCGGGGCGCACCCACGGCTCAACCGCGTTACGCTGCTCCTTTAGAGAGATCCCTATCGCAGTCCCGGCAACTCCGGGGGAGTGGGAACACCTGGAGCGCGGCTGCCCTTCCTCCCCGGGAGCCTCGGTGCGGGGCACRAGAAGGGGGCTCCTGCCCCCAGACCCACCATCCATGCTCCCTGGGCCCGGGATCCAGGGGGAACCGCCTTGGCTCCCCCGCTCCTGCCGCCGCTCTGAGCCCCTTCCCTGCGTGTGCCCCTGCTCCGGGCCGGCACCGTCTCCACGCGGGCATTTTCCACGGCAGCTCCCGACACCCCTTCCCGCCCCCGTAACCTGCTGCGAGGACCCGCATTGTTCCCCGCACACAATGGCCAGCGCGGCTGGGGCGGGAATCGCGAGTGGGGGGCGGGAATCGCGAGTGGGGGTCGCGCCGCACCCCCCCTCCCGCCGTGGGGAGCCGGGACTCGAACCCGCCGCGCCCGCGCCCCGCACTCACCGCTGCGGCGGGGCCGGCGC
>NW_020454871.1:220794-391348 GCF_003342845.1 Nothoprocta perdicaria
CACCTGTGCGAGCGGCCGCGCCCCCCGCTGCAGGGCGGCCGCGCGCGGCCCGCGGCTGCCGGGCCTCGCGGCCAAGTGCGCCCGCCCGCCTGCCTTCCTCCCTGCCCCTCCTCCTCCTCCCGCAGCCCGGGAAGGGCGGTGGGCACGGGAGCGCTCGGCCCGGGCGCGCCGCCTGTGGAACCCGCGGTCCCGGCTGCGCCTCCGCACAGGACCAGGGGAAGGAGCCCRTGTCCCTGTGACCACCGCCACGGAGACACCCCAACACACCCCTGGGCGCCCCAGGACTGCAGGCAGGCGCGCTTCCCTGCGGGGGCTCGCGAGGAGGGCGGCACCAATGGGCACAGCTGCTAGCTGAGCTGCCCTCTCCATCTCGGCGGCTGAAACACCACCCAGCTCTAGGACACATCTCCTGGTTTCTAGGATAAAGTTAGAGCCTGCCCCAGCTGCAGACCTGCAGCATCAGGACTGTCACAGGGAGGATTCACCGCTGCCTGTCCCCGGGCAGCAGGGAGCACGGGATCTGCTTCAAAACAAAATCCATTCGTTCCCAGCAGGGCCTTTGCTAACCCAAATACGTAGATTTGCTTCCAGCTGCAGCTCTTTGAATGCCAGGAGGGTTCTGCTTTCCTCTATAAAGGGTCTCACATGGCCGCACTCATCAAGACCAACATCACCTGCAAGGACGGAGCTTGGASCAGCACAGGGCCACCCTAATAAAACCCAACAAGCTCTTTGACCCGAGAAGGGAGAATCCTCAATGCTGCTATARCACTTGGGTCTCCTAGAGGCACCTTTCAGTTTGGGCTCTAACCACAACCCAGAAGTGTTCAAGTTTCTCCAGCCCTCCACACCACATCCAACCCTAGTCCAAGGCAGCGAACACCCAAGTACAGCAGCAATCAGAAATACTGATTTGTACAAGATTTCGCGTGAGCTGCAGAGACCTTAGTCTTGAGAGCCTTTGTGGACAGCAGGCATTTTCACTGCCCTTGGACTGCAGCTGCATGAGTAGCTTTTTATAGACTTTATAGCTTTCCTAGGCACAAGCAGCACTCCATCAGACATTACCAAGAAGGTCCTGCAGAGAGGTGGGGCTATACCCAGGACTTGGCTAACTCAAGAGTACTGGTTCCCCGCAGGCTCAGAGCAGAAGGGGCCCTATTAGCTGCTCTCCCTCCTTTGGAAACTGACTCAGCTGCTGGCATGAACCACCTTGGGTGAGAGAACAGGCATGAAACAGAGTCAGCAAGACGGGCATATCCGGAGACAGAGGTGACTCAGGATTCTAGATGGCTCATATCAAGAAACATTCCAGGATTTAGAGGTTTAAGTAGTTCTAACAATAGTCGCAGGGAACGGAAACCAGGGTCCTCTTGAGGCCTGTTCTTCCATACGCGACAGCTGTACAGAGAAGCCCAGGAACAACAACCCATCTCACTGCAGCGTCACAGATGCTCTCCCCAAAGGCTGCCTCCTTGTTCTCCTTCTGTGCCTTGGGTCTCCTCTGACACCACCAGCAGCGTGAAACTGGCTCAAGCACCAGGCCCAAATTGTATCCACTGATCCTATAGGGCAACCAAATAACTGCAAAATCCCAGAAAGGTCCAGCATGACCCAGAGCAGAGTGCCTAGGCATCGCCTTGCAGCAACACACTTCATCCCAGCTCTGATCTACGCAGCCCTGAGGAGCCTTTCTTGGAAAAGCTTCTCTAAAAGCCCCACCTCAAAAGAAATCCTTCCCCACCAAATGCTGCTGCCTCCTTGCAGAGAGAGGAGCGAGTGGCCTCACATGGAGTAAGACAGGACAGAAAGCACAGGGTAAAGAAGGTGGCCATAGCCAGGCCCACCTCTAACCAGCCAAGGGGCAGTAACCCACACCCCTGCTAGCCCAATCCCAGGTATCTCCCCTCCTAGGCGCAAACAGACTTCAAAGCTTCATTCGAGCCCTGACCCTTACAGTTTGGCCACACCACCACGGGCTGCCTAGTTCCCTCTGCCAGGAGCGCTGCAGGAGCGGCCAGGAAGATTCAGGTGGTGTGCAGGCACCAGAAGGACGGTTTGAGAGGTGTCCCTGGTCCCAAAGGACAGGGACGCCAAAAAGCTTGCAAGGGAGGCAAGTGCTGCTGCTGCCAGGGTGCTTCTCAGTGATGCAGGTGAAAGTATGCAGACTACGCGGTAGCAGAGCATGGCTGTTAGCAAGAGAGGGTGCTCTGGGTGTCCCTGCTGGAGCAGGGGGTGGACTAGACGATCTCTAGAGGTCCCTGCCAACCTCAGCCATTCTGTGATGGTCTCAGAGCTGGGCTAGCTAGAGGTGTCACACTTGCAGTCCAGCTTTTGGGCCACCTTTTTGGAGGGGCAGAAGCTTTACTAACTAGCAAACACCAGCTGCAATCAGCTGGATCTCTACCCCCTTTGAAGGGGAAGGGAAATGCAACCCTCCACTAAGTGCAACATTCCCTGCGGATACATCCATCAGTTTAGGAGGCATAAAAAACATCTCATGAAACCTCTCAGCAATTATCTTTTAATGTATTCCTCCATCATAAACCTTTTTATTTCTTTCTTAAAATACGTAGCCTCCCTCCCTGCCTCCCTTCACCTGCCAGAACAGCCATCCCCGGCACTGGCACGTGCCAGGGAGATGGCTCTGAGGCAGGACCCTTCCCAACCGCAGCGAGGGCTGCCCTTTGGGGCTGTCACCCCATAACTGAAGCTGATCTCTGAGCACGGAGGAGCAGCTAAGGCTCTCACCACCCTTGTACCGCACACCCAGGCACGACCTCCATTTTGTGCCCAYGCTACAGGTCCCCTTGCGCAGGGTGGGACTGCAGGTTTAATAACTCCTGGTCTAGCAACAGGTTTAGACCCGAGAGCCCTTTCCACAGGCGCCARGGGCGATGCCTCCCTGCCGTGGGAGGCATCCCATCCATCACACAGGCGCTCCAGTGAGGCCGAAGGCTCCCGAGCGCCAGGGCCGCCCCACAGAGGAGGCTGCAGCGGGAGGCGCCCACGGCCTCGCGCAGACCCCGTGGGGGGGGCCGTCCCCCCAACACGGCTCCCCGGCGGCGCCATGAGTGAACAGGCCCCTCGCAGCGCCGCCGCCACCGGGTGCTTCACTAGCCCGTCTCCATGGCAACGCGCCTACGGCTCCGCTTGGAGACCCCATCTCGCGTGGCCCCAACAGCCGCCAGCGCAGGGGTCGCTCCGCGCCCTGCGGGAGCCCCCAGGACGCCACAYGGCCTCCTGGCCTCCGCGCGGCCCGAGAAACAGACTCGCTGCCTTCCCCGCTTCCCAGGCGGAGCGGAGCCATCGGAGCTCTCCAGCCACAGGCCCTGCTCTTCCTCCCAGCGGGCCCAGGAGCAGTTACTGAGGCCACCGCAGCTGCCCCCAGCGCATCGCAGTGAAGGCGAAACAGCCCCCACTCCATGGCACCACCCCCAGGCCCCAAGAGAGCCCAAAGGATGTGACAAACACACCCCGAATCCCTTGTTTCCACAAACAGCCCAAGAGCAGCCTTTCCTCAGCCCAGGGCAAGGACAAGGCTCCCCTTCCAAACGCTCTCTGCTTAGGACTGTCCTTCAGGCACCCATTTCACCAGTAAACCCATGGKTTGACATCAACTCATGCCTTCTGCCAAGGTAACACCAGGCATCTGGTGGGGATCCCTGGGAAGATCCCCCCCTTTCTCACACACGTGCACCCTGTGGCATTGGGAATGGATTTGGGGACATGCGGCTTTCTCCTCTCAGACACAAGCAAATGGGTTTTTACTGCTGAACCTCTCCAGCCCCAAACCACACGCTTGGTAAGAGCRGAGAGCATTTTAATTCCTAACCACAATAGCTCCTGCTTTGCCACATCAGCCATTCTGCCAAAAGCAGGACATTCGGACATGTGAATACTTAGGGCTGAGTTTCACCAACTCAGAAGCACCCAGGTGGCCCTCACCCCTAGCAGGGACCATCTACAGAAGCCAGGACACGCTACCTGTGCCCAAAGGGACTGCAGGGCTGGTCTGGGGTTTGGGCTAAGGCACAGGTGGCAAAGGGCTCACTGCAACTGCAGAGCAAATCCATGACAAAACAGGCCTCCGCATGCACTAGTACAAAGGATCACTTCTTCCCTCACCTTTCTTCATTCCCGGAAAGGTACCGATCTGCCTCTGTAATCCCAAGGGATGCTTGAGGCTCAGAACTGTTTGTATATAGCGTCGCATGAGCCATGCTGCTTCAAATAAGGGCTCTAGTATATTTGGAATATAATTTAGATATGGCCAAAAATCCAGAAGCGGCTGTTGGGCTGGCTGAAGACCTACAAATTATCTATGTGCTCAACACGTGCGCACACACAACTAACAGAAAAATCCAAAAGAGCTAAAAATCTCTTTTTGCAGGACATTGCTGAGCTCCAGGCTGGTGTCCCAGCACATCCTGGCTGAGAAAACRGCTGCAGTCTGTCTGAGAAAACCCAGCAACCCACATCTCTGGTGGCCAGCGCCAACTGCACAGAGGAGTACCAGAGCTCCCTCCTCTTAGCAGGGCTAGTTCAGTCTCCAATTTCAAAACCCTACAAGCTGGCAGTGGAACAAWTTCATAAAAAACAGTGGGCCTGAAAGAGACTGTCCCACAGGCAAGGGAAGAAGGGAGCCTGAAGATAAGAACCTGTTCACATATCCAGCTCTGCTTCCACAGCTCCAACCGAAATACAAGAGGAACTTTTGCTAACACCGTGCATACTCGCCAAGTCCAAATAAGCCTGAACAATTTAGGAAGGCCAGTACCTACCTAAATCAGCCACATTAGGCAGTTGGTTTTAGCAGTCCTGCCTTTTTTTTCCTCATTTCCCTCTAATCTGCAAAACTTCTAAGTTCATTGGGTTTTTTTTTCCCCCTCTGCACCCAGAAAGATGKGAACTTCTTGGTTTTGGCTTTAAAATGGAAGCAGAGTGAATGGCACRATCAGCCTGGGGAGGGAAACAGTGCCAAATAACAGGAGATGCACACACACACAAAATGCAATAGACAACACTAACCAGAACATTTTGGAAAGTGTCCTGTGTCACCAGTACTTTATTCCACATCTTCCTTCCCCTCTAAAGACTCTCCTCAGCTTCCTATGTCAACAGGAAGGAGAACCTGGTCTCACACCAGCTCAAACCAAGCTCAGTTTGCAGCTGGACACCCAACAGCAACTGCCTCCCGTGCCACAGACACCGCTGAGCTGCGAGCGCAAGGGCCCTTCAGGGAAGAGATCCCCACGGGAGCCAGGAACTCCGGTGCGTTCATGAGTCCTCCACTTTTGGGGCACACAGAGATTTTGCTGGCTGTACTTCCATGGAAACAGGAAGTTTAAGATCCTCTCCATCGGGCAGGAAAGGCAGCTGCAGAGCGTGGTTGTAGCCAGAGCAGAAGTGTMCTAAAGACATCAGCTGGAGCACGAGCGAACCTGCTATTTTAACAAGGGCCATGAAGGCCACCACATCACCTGTGCCCCTGTCCCTGGAAGGATTAATATCTCCCCAGGCTTGGCAAGCTTCACAAAGACAATGGGAAGCAGAGGGACAGCAGACTGCCTAACACTTAGTGAATCTCATTAGCTCTAATTAGCTGAAACAAAGCAGCAGAGAGGCAGGTAATAAGAGCTCTTCATGACACCCAGGTGAGCAGTGGGAGATGTGAGCTCCGGTCTGGCTGCTGGAGGCAGCTGTGGGGCAAACAGGGGGTTGAGCTCACCCGAGAGCCCTGTCCTGGAGTGTGATGAAGYACCAGAAAAGGGGCCACTCGCAGCTGCCTAAAGGCCACCTCGTTGTCATTCAAGCTTTTGTGTAAGCTGTGCTCACACAAACCAGCGCTGAGGCTGGACATCCATAGGACTGGCTCACCAGTCACCTCGGAAACATCTTCATTGTGACTACGAACGCACCAGTGACAGACAACCCTCTCCCTGAGGGACCACAGAGGTTCACCACCTCTGCTCAGCCCCATGCCCCAAACTGGGGGTGCTGCTCCCAGCTACCGCTACCCTCAGCTTTGCAACAGCAGCTTTTCCCAAGCCTTCTCCTTCCCACACCAGCTGAAGGCAYCAGAACAAAACAGTCCTATATCAGCTTGGTCCAACCAATCATCTGGTAGGTGATTTGGACCTACCTTGGTCCAACACCTACCAAACATTCAGGGTGATCATTTCCTTCACACAGCCCCAGTTCTTGACTATTCAGAGGGCTTCAAGGAAGAGCCGGGGCCCCAGTTCTGAATTATCCATTCTGTTTTTCTCAGTGTGGCCAGCCCAACCATTAGGCAGGAAAGCACCTCTTGTCTGGAAACCACTGTGCAAACCACCCTCTTGATTTGTAATTAGTGCAATAAGAATTTGCAGTCAGCTGGGAAATTTGCTTGACTAAATGACATCCTCAAGTGCTTTCTAATCCAAGGCAGGCAGGCCTCTCACTTCATCACTAATGGGCTGCCATGGGAGGCACCACAACTTCTGCTGTGGACCCACACGCACCTGGGAACATCTCYGCAGCTTGTGCTCTCCAGGACCCATGCCAGAAGCCCCAGCCTAGGGAAACTGCCAGGAGAGCCATGTCAATGAATGAACTGCTTCTGCCTCCTGTCTGGTGCTCCACAGCATCTTGATCACACACCATCCAAGGGAGGATCCCAGCAGAAAAGACACCTCTTGGTCAAGAAACCTGGTAGCCAAGGAAAGGCTGGATGCAGGTTCAAGGACTGCCCACAGTGCTACTTCCATAGAARAGGGGCACCAAGACCTGGGGTTATGAGCAGAGAGAGGGGCCTGCAAAGGACCTGACAATAATAAATAATTCCCATCCTGGAATATTAACTAAAATAGCACTGTGAATCTTAAATTCAGATGCACAGGGGAATCCATCAAGGTAGTTTATAGTGTAGCTGCTCATATGCCAATCAAAGGAAACCCAGAGTAACAAGTATGTTAAGAGAGACCTTATCGATCGTTATCTCCACAAACACAGGCTTAATTCCCTCAATCCCAGTTAATCAGGCTGCTTTGTTATATTTCCTACACAAAAGGGTAAGCGATCAGTGGGAAGCATTTGGCATTAGATGTGCAACCCCCAGGCAGCTTCTCTTGTCTGGACAGAGGACGTGGAGGTGGTGCTGAAGAGGCACATGTTCTGAAAGGTCTCCAGACAGAGGTTTTCAATACTTATTTTTTCTTTAATAAGCAGAATTTTTTCCACATACAAACAAACCCAATATTTTGATGAAAACCTGATAATTTGCAGATGCAGAGATGCTAATTAGGAATGCAGAAAGAAGGGAGCTCTGCTAAATTCCAGGAAGCCAGAACGAGCTCRTACAGAGGGCAGGGGCTCACGTGCTTTGCCAGGAGCTGCAGACCCAGCCTGGTCCCGGGGAGCTGGCGGCTGAAGCCATCAAAGGTGTCAGGAGCCGCGTGAAGAGCAGCCCTGCTCCAGCATTAAAATGCAGAAACAGGAGTCGCTACCTCGTTTTGTTCTTGAAAAGAAACCTAGTCCAGACAGAGCACTTGGAACCTCCTCACATGGACCCCTGTTACCATTATGTTAGAGCTTACAGTAAACGGAAAGCTAGAAAGTGTCCAAAACAAGCAGAGGGTATAAAGAAGGGGGTAATGCACATATCAGGACTAGATCAGGACTTAAATATCATAATTACGGATCTACAAGAGAGAATAAGCAGCACATTAATTAAGTCTGAAGAGGATCGGAAAGAGGAGCTGCCATTAACATGGAGAATGGAAAAAATCAAACAAAGAGGAGCAAGAAAAACAGGATGAGAAGGAAGGAGGACAACCCATCAGCAAGTGAAAGGGCATCCAGGAAGGATGAAGACCGATGTTGAAGCCTGGTTAACCCTATTAAGCCCAAGGCAGCCCTTACTTATCTCAGCTTCCTCACCCAAGGGCAACTCTAGTGCAGAAAGTATTTTTGGAAGCCCCTATATAAAGACAGTTCCTTCCAAGTTTCTTGCTTTAACGCTACTAAACAAAGGGGACTTTGCAAACATAGTCCTCAAAGCAGAGGGGAGGTTTTTGACCGCCTTCGGAAAAGAGCCATTTGAGCAAAGGTCCGTATGGATTCCAGCCCCTGCTGCAGCGCAGGAGTCCTCCCAGGGAGCTGGGATGGGCATCCTCGTTCAGACAGGCAAAACCCTCTCCCCTGTGTGGCTGCAATGCAATAGGGCTCTCTGTCCACCTGCAAAAGCAACATTTCCCTCTGAGCAATAGGTTTCAAGCCTGCCCCACATACTTAAAAACACCCCACAGTTACTGYGCTGAACATTACCTGCATGTCCAGAGGCGATGGATGTATCAGCTGGTCTGCCCCAGAGCTGCTAATACAAAGACATTCACAGCCACTTAATTCCACACATCCCAGCACGTCCTAGGCACCCTGGACTCAATGCACAGCACACAATTACTCACTTCAGCAGAAATTGCCACCTTTCTGTTACCCCATGTGGTGCTCTGCCGCTTCTTGCTCATACATGCCCTCTGCAGCTGGGCTGCCGAGCCAAAGCAAGCATCTTCCCACAAAGAAGATGCCACGATACTGGTCAAAGTTAGTGTCTCTGCCTTGCCATCACCATTGTTGGCATCCGTGTTGGCCAACACCAGCATTGGTGGAAACAAAGACCACAAGAGTATTTCCTGTGCTGCTCTGGAGACCCTCACCTGGCTCAGCCCCCAAGCTGAAACCAGCCCCTCTACCTGAAATCCCCATCAAGGAGCAAGGGAATAAGCACCTACTGAGTATGTGTGGCTGAAGCATGTTGGGGAGGGGACTAAAATCCACTAAAAAACATATTGCCTGTTGTCCACGATCCTCTCCAGAGGTGGCAGAGTCAAGTTATCAAATCAGGAATGGCAGAATTCACAAGAGCCCAAACATACTGAGAGAAGAGCAAATTGCAGTATGATTTAATTACACAGTGCTGCTCCTTTTGCCACAGGATCTCTGGCTCCTTCAGTGGGCCAGACACYTATGCAGCAGTGAATGAGCACACTGAAGCACCAGCAGCTCTTTCATATGGGACCTCTGTCAACAGAGGCGAGGGACAGACCGCAAGTTGCAGGAGATGATGGATACTCACCTAGTGAAGAACTGCTGTGGGATGGGGCTCTGCCTCTGGACTCTTATGGAATACCAAGAAGCCACTTATTTTGTGCTCTTCAGTTTCCACAGGCTGAAGAGAGATCCTAGGTCTGGCTTAGGGAGACACTGGCATCCTGTGCTACACAGGAGCTGCTCTGCAGGCAGCTCTCTGGGTTTAAGTATTCCCAAACCCTGAACAGGGATATATTCACATCGACAGCCAAGAGCATTCACTGCTTTTCCGCTTTAAGCTCCGCACGTCAATTCCCACAAATGTAAAAGAGATGATAAAAATAACTTGCCTTCCAGTAAGGGTGTTGGGAAATTAAGTTCATTACCATGTGTGAAGCAATCTGRTACGACACTGATGAGTACAACTGTGCAGCACGTGAGTAGGCAAAGAAGCAGGTCCCACAATGGGCACAAAGGCAAAACCCAACTAAAGGGCCACGCTGAACGTGAGTACAGGGTTATCCCATGTCCTGAGGGAGGCAGGAGAGCTCTGGAGAGGAGCCACGAAGGGAGCCAGGGAATTGCACTGCCATAATATGTTTGCACAGTGTGGGGGGTGCAGGTGTTTCAGGTAGGATAGACAGGTTTCATTCTCACCTCTGCAAACTCTTGAGCCTTTAACTCCACCGCTTGCACCCTGCAACAGCAGCAAGCAGGCTGGTGCAGGTAAATAAGCCTGGTGAAGGCAGAAGGTTAAAGATGAAGCTAGGAGGAACAGGAGAGTTGCACTAGAAAGACTTCAATAGAACTAGGGAAGAGAACACCCGGTTTGAAAAGAAACCCTTAACATTCAGTAAGCAAAGTACTTAGAAATCTACTCACTCTGCAGCCTACAGGGAAGTGTGACCTCTCAAACAGGCTGTTCTAAGAAAGGTAACTCCTTTCCTCTAAAAACTATAKCCATAAAAGAAAAAAGTGGAGTGGTCAGGGAAAGAAAAGAGGTGCCTATAAAAACCTCCTTGTCTCACGTTCTAGAACTTTCTGTCACAAGCTGCACTGAAGAGAAATAGGCTAAAGAATTAAAAACCAAAGTGTTCTTTTCCTTTATCAGCTGTTTTCKTGTTTAAATAAGAAAAAAAGGAAGGAAGGGCCTGGTGAGTGAGTGTGAAGGGCAGGACTGGAGAGGCTCCAGGCACCCGTGCACAGCAAGCTCAGAGCGCACCACGAACCTCTCCCATGGGAGAACATGTCTAGCAGGGCTGTGAGCTGCAAGCTGCTTCTGGCCGAGGAAGGAGACCACGCCAGGCACTTGCTGCTCCTTCCCCGTCGCTCTACACAGGATGGTTTCATGGCAGGCAGAAGCCTCTGGCTTCTCCTGACCTGCACAGCTGGCTGCTTGGGCTCGAGCTCAGGGCAGGAGCTCTGCGTGCTGAGGCCTTGCAAAGGAGGGCAGCCGGGCAAGGCTGAGCRCAAAACAAAACCAGAACAGACGAGTTTGTCCTGTGAAAATGGAGGAGAAACTTCAAGGAGGCCATTTCTCAGCAAGAAAACACCCATTTGAACTAGCTTCAATTCTTGCACAAAATTTCCCCTAAAGAAAAAGAGGTTTGCAACTAACAGCACACTTTTAYCAAGGCCGCTAATATCAATTAGTCTTTGCAAAGGAGAGTCCTGTGACCTGTAGAAGCAGCAAACCTGCTGTCACTCTCGTTGAGCAAACACTGAGGGTCCCAACGCCGGGCAGGGGGATGCACTCACTGCTGTGCCCAGCTCCGGCCACAGGGACAGTGCCCGACAAGAGGGAAACGCTGGAAACCCACCAGCGGACATTTCAGGATGGCGTTGAACACCATGGATAATTACTCTGATTTTGGGAGGGCATAGCTAGCGATTAAGCTTTCCTAAAAGGCAGAGGAAAGGGAAGGAGGGCCACAGCTGTGGCAGCATTTTGCCATGCTCACCGGGGCCTTTTCCTTGAGGGAGCATTCGGAAGCAAGGGGCAGAGGAGACCCCCCTGCTCCCAAAGGTCAAGGGCAGCGCTTTGGAAAAGGCTGCTACTAAGGGATACCCCTGGCTGTTCAGGCACGGGGCTACTTGGCAAGCTCGCTCTGCAAACTGTGGATCCCGGTGCTGTGCGGGCTCCCCTCRGGGCTTTGGAGAAGAGCCTGACTCAATGGAGATCAATGCGAGGCCAGAGGGACAAAGCTGCAGGCAGCTGCCAGGCCAGSAGGCAGCACCGGGAGGGATCGGCACAGGCGAGAGCAGCACCTGGAACACGGGGCGCCGAGAACGGGCCRGGCTCGCTGCGATGGGCGCTGTGTGGGTGCATCCCGGGCGGCCGGCCGAGACTCCGCTGCTCCGCGGCGCCCGGTTCTGCRGCTTCTGCTGCCCTCTGCAGCCRGCAGCAGCGGCAGGGCTGCAACGAGGGCTGCAAGGAGCACTGCCCACCAGCCCTGCAAGAGGCTCCTCAGGAACGGGRAACAAAGCCTCAAGCTGCAGCTAGTGAGAACCGTGCCAAAAGCCCCAAAACCAGCAAAGCAGCCTCAGGGAAGCAGCATTCCGCCCATCACCAACACGCATGCACAGCCGCGCTGGAAACATGCATCCACTCCGCAGGCCTGTGCAGCAGGAGCCTTCGCACCTCCGAGAACCACGGCAGGTTGCAGAGAGCGGTACGGAGAGCACAGGGCAGTGATCCAGACAGATCTAGACTTATTTATGATTGTTGTCTTAATGGTTGTTGAAGGCAGGACAGGGCTTACACGTGCACTGACACCCCCCTGGCAAGCAGCACACATACTCGTGGCTCGATGGAAGGAAGAGCTGCAGCAAGAGCGTGTTGATGCGTCCACCCTCCGTCCCATAGAGCTGCACTGAGGATTTGCCTTCCTTCCCTTTCCTTCCCTTGCAGGAGGCCTYGGTCACTCGCGAGAAGACCATGGGGCTCAGTCCCCGGGCTGAAAAACAACCTTGATTTGAGCGCTGGGAAGGGCAGCTTTGAAGATCTATTCAGAGAAATATGACATAACAGTGGTATCTATTTCTTCAACAGATCTGCTTCCTCAGGTTTGTTTGAAGTCTGACCTGATTATTCCTGCAATTGTATTTTTAATGCTCATCAGGTACCCTTAGAGAAATGGAGAGTCACTTTTTTTTTTTTTAATCACACATATGCAAGCAGGAAAACAAGAAATATAGCTCAGCTGCTCCCTCCTCCCAGCCTCAAACCCACTTTAACCATTGATGGCTGGAGGCAAAGCCATCRGTGGACACAGAGCACCAGTTTGGCCATCCTGAGCACATGCACCAGAAGCACCACTTGCATCTTTTTTGGTAGGGACAAATACTGCCCTCCTGCTGGAGTAAACCAGAGAAATTTGCTTCTCATTTCACTCACCTTTGCCCAACGCTTTAAGACRTCATGTGCTCAGTGTTCTGCTGTGCTCCCTTCCCTCTGCCGTTATTCCTAAATTTGCACGCCGCTCGGATTTTCAAATAGGTAAGTTCACTTCTGTGGGCACTCCTACTCCCAGGCACCATGTCCTGACCGTGACCAACGGCGCAGGCGAGACAGAGCCTGGGTCCCTGCTCAGCTCCCACCCTAGGCGATGTGGGGCAGGCTCACGTCCCACGCACAGGTCTCTATGGGCACAGAGCAACACGGCAATCCAAGGGCTGCCCCAGGCAACATCTCCCTCTTGAGCACACCAAGCAGCCCTAGTCCCCGAGGCTCGGCCCTAAGCTGGACAGTTSACTCCTGATGTAGAGAAACCTCATCCTACCCAAAGAGATGGGCAACTCACCCCAGTGCTTTGGTGGCTGCTGCTGAGGCTGCATTCCYCTCTCCACGTCCTGCTGCTCAGCAGCTGCTGTCACACAGATGCTGGAGTGCTGAGACAGGCACTGAGAGGGGATCAATCAATCTCCTTCCCGTCTGTTAAACCTCCCGGCTTTCCAGCTTTGCAAGCCCAGGAGGTGCAGAGAGGCACCACGCAGCTCTCGGTGACTGCAGCCACAGAACCAGCCTCCCTTCCCAGGCCCAAGTTAGAGCAAAAAAGTTGGAGCTGCTGCAGAATGCTTCTGTAAGCAGAAACCATGGGCACAGGCGGCCTCTCTACATAAATCAGAGGGAGCAGAGAAATAGCCACCATTTCATCAGTTAATTACAACTCTTAATCATGTTTTCATCAACACAAAATGAAACTGCAAGCGTGCCCCCCCYGTCTCCGTCCCCAGCGCCCCAGTGCCGTTTATCAGCCAGGGAGTCTCCCCAGCGGGACACAGGCTGCTCTGCCCAGCGTGCGTGGGACCAGCCACGCACGGATTCACAGGGATTCCCCACCCTGCCGCCCTGCATCCCCCCCGACCCCGTCACCTTCCCGACACGCGGGCTGGGAAGGGGGAAGCCTCCACGCTGCACACGTCGGATCGTCGCCACCGCGGCGATTCTGCCCCGTGCCAGGGAGAGATGACGAGTTCATAGTTGAACAAAAGCCTTATAGTGATCAGGCCTCCCTCGCTTTCTGCCTTGTCCCAGGCACTGTGGAGCTGGGGGCAGCAGGGAGGGTCCCTGTCCCGCGTCCTGCCCTGGTGCCAATGGGAATCTCCATGCACAGCCTTGCTGGCCACCCAAGGCAGCAGATCCACTCGCACCTCCCCATMAGCTTCCGTTTCTGCCCTCTCTCTGTGAGGAGAGGGGGTGTTGATTCATGCTAATTGAAGCTTTCAGACKCTGCACCTTCCCCCAGGGCACAGGAAAGTAACGAGCAGCGTGACATTTAGGAGCCCCTTGGCTTTCAGCACCGCCTGCCTCAGCGCTGCCCACAGGGACAGCTCTCCTCCGGAGCAGGAGGGCAGCATCCCTGCACCTTCCCGCATCTCCCTCTGCGGCTTCACTGCTCAATCCATGGACAGGCCCAGAAAATCCCTCCTTCTGGAATGCTGCACCACATCCTCATGCCTTGCTGCTCTCCAAAGGCAGAGCCAAGCGCTCCCAGAAAACTGCTGTCCCAGCCTGGCCACACACAGGGCACAGTGCTCCACGAGGACCAGCAAGGTAGGAAAAGCAGCTGCAGGGCCCAGCTCCTCACCCAGCTTCAGCCTAAAGCACCAGGGCTCAAGCCAGCCAGGCCAGAGACCATCCCAGTCAAGCCCAGGCAAGGACTGACCCAGGCCACCAGGCTGGGGACACTGCACCTCTCCCTTCCCCTTCCCCTGGCCTCTCTCATCCATTTCTCAAGCGCAAGAGCGGGCTCAAGGCTTCMCTATCTGCCAGGCAGAACCAAGGTCAGAGAAGGAGCCAGGGAGGAGAGCTAAGTTATAGCCAGAAATCCAAGAGCATTGGCCCCGAGCTTGGGGGTTGCTTTTGCTCCCTCCCTCTTTCCCAGCCCCGGGAGGCTCAGCCACGCGCTGCGCAGCCCGTGCAGGTGTTAATGGGGCAGGCAGCACCTCGGTCACAGTTGCAGTGCAGCACGGCACCCAGCACAGAAATGAGAGATAAAAAGCACACTTACCCTCTTAGTGTGAAAACTGCTGGGTTCAATGAGAGACTTGCTGGCTCCAGCAAGCAGAGCTGATCTCTGCTTAGGTGGTCGTGCTTACCTTGCCAAGCAGCCCTCAGTGCCCATGGAGCAGACAATTTCTCCCATGTTTATATATTACTGTGCATGATAAAAGTTCATAAATGGCCTTCATTGTATACATATGTCCATGAAAAGTATCACAGCAATGTCTCACTAGCTCTTGGTGCTCTCCTTGTTCTTACTGAACTTTGAGCRATAGCAGTGTCTACAGATGAGGAACTTAAAGCTGGGCAGAGGCAGGTGGGCTGCAAACAGGGGGTCAAGAAACCATCCACACCTTCCTTAGCAGCCCCTAGACAAGAATGCTACCAAAACCCCTCCAAGATTAAGAGCTGGGATTCTGAGCAAAGGAGGATCGTATTGGAGTCTGTACTCCTCCAGAATGCAGTTTATCAGAAAAACAAGTTCTTTAGCTGAAGAGCCAGACTACTGTTACTGTTAGTGTGCTTTCAATCAARTAGGATGAAAGGAAGATTCAAGTAGGTTTAAAAAAAAATTCTGGTCCTATTTCTCATCCCTTCTACTCTATTTTAAATTCCACAAAGCCACTTCCTCACCCTGGAATTGCTACCTCAGGTCGTGTCCTCAGCTCCCACCGACACACCCCTATAAACACACACGGGCCTTGACAGTGTTTGTGGGAAGGTGCTATCAACAAAACTGTTGCTAGGACCAGCTGACATAGTCCTCCTCTTCAAAGCTGGTATTTAAGAAGATGTTGGAGGACCACTACATGGCATCAAAAGTGCTAGTTTCCAGTTAAGTAGCCATTTAATGCATTTCCTCTCCTCCTTCAGACACTCGGCGCCCAGAACAGCCCATCCTAGCCCAGAGAAAAGATCACTGCCCCGTGCAGCTGGAGATGAGCTGAAACGCCATGCCCTGAGTCAAGCCCACACTTCCATCACGCACATGTTTTCCCATCTTAATAACCTGCCTCTCCATGCCAAGGTATCTGACCTGACTGAGCGGGGACACATTGGGAAGGTACCGCAAGGTGGAGCTTATTGACATTCTCGGAATAGCTAACAATGTAYGAGAAACGTTTCCCAAAACGTTCACCTCCTGCAATGGCATCTCAAGAGCTCCCTAYACTCTACGGGTGGCCACCCTCAGCCCTCCTCCTGGGATGTCTGCAGCATAGCAGGAGCAGTGGCACTGGAAGGGGGTCTCCTATGGCTCCTCCGTGCAGGATCCTTATCCCCAGGGCAAGGCCCAGTTACTGAACTGGAAAAGCTTCTTATCCCTTTTACACCACTGATACAGAACAATTAGGTCAGAAAGGACCAAACTGGCCTAAAGTCCGTATTTTAAATCTCTTCACCCTCTGTTTGAACTATCTAGAGAGAGTCAACATAACCTATCTGATGACTCAGAGAAATCAGCAGGAGATTAAGCATGTGATACCCCTATATCTCTTGACAGAAAGCAGCCAGCACAAGATGGAGTTGAAGCTACACGTAGTATAAGCAACCTTTAAAACCAGATGTTGGTACAAGACGCSATGGGGACATCACCTCGCAGCTACAGCCATTTCATACAGGCCGCAGCAAGGCAGAGCTGCAGACTGGAATAGGAGCTTGGAATAAATGCAATTCCCTACTAACAAGATACAGAGATTAGCTGGTCTAGAGCTCAGAGGGACCCAGAGCTCRACCTAGGTCAGCACTCTGTAGCTGCTGTTTTGCAGTGGCACCAAGAAGGGGCCATTCCATCACATCCCAGCMTTCATGGGAAGGGGACAGCAGTTCTGGCAAGAGCCAGCACAGCTCATCCCACCTCACCGTGCAGCTCTATCCACTCAGGACATCACAGCCAGGCACAGGAATGCCGAGSTCCCGCTTTGGTGGCACCCCTGAGAAGGACCATCTGCCTGTAGCTGGCATTTTAGCCCCAGATTCTCTAATCCTTTCATCAAAACTGACCTCTCGAGCCCCAGACAACACCCCAGCCTTGGCGTAAGGATGAGCTGCATTTGTAATATCCCATCACACTGATAGCACAGGCTGCCTGGCAGTCACCCAGGACTTGCACAGGATTATTTGTAATCCCTTGGACTTCAGGTCCAGCACAGGACATCCTTATCAGCTACAAGTGAGGAGAGCTGAAATTCCAAATAAACTCCCCTGTGAGCTTCAGGCCTGCCCTCTCTGCTAAGGAACTCCCATTCCATGTATCCAAGGTGGGAGCCTACAGGAACTTCACATGTTTGGAAACTGAGCTCCAAATGCAAGTCCCTCCATAGTTACCAGGAAGATGTGGTAGCTTAGCCAAACTGTGGGGGGAAACCAAGATCTGTGACATTTCTACCAGAAGAAAAAGCCTTTAAAACCTCTGGAGCTAAATAAGCTAAAAAGGCACAAACAACAAGAGTAATTAAATATTGTGTTCCCATTTTYGAGACACACTTACTTGCAAGAGACTTGCAAATAAGAACACCCTCTAACAGTTAATTCCTCTGAACACACTGCCTCTGTCCAGCTCGAGTCATTGGGCTCATCAAGTGAAGATCATTAACCAGCTGAAAGACACCCTCGATAGCAGAACAGCTTATCAAATAACCCCTTTGGGCCCCAAACTCCAAAAGCTCAACCCTCCTGAACACTTATGAAGAGTTATGAAGTATTATAAAGCATTTCCCAGAGCTACTAGCTAACTACCAAAAATAGGAACATGCTACTCTCCTTTAAAAAGGCAGCATTTATGTTTACTAACTGAACACCAACTGCAAGACAGCTCTTCCAGAAACATAGCTGCTTATGCACGATGGGTTTAAGAGCAGCCCAATAAAGGCACGTATGGCAGCAGGGCTGTGTTTTGAAAGGACACGTGCCGTGCAGGGACATGCCAGGGAAACAGGCTGGTGAAGGAGGGTCATTGCATTTGCTGGATGCTACAGAAGGTGGGT
Organism: Nothoprocta perdicaria; assembly: GCF_003342845.1. Classification (NCBI taxonomy): domain Eukaryota; kingdom Metazoa; phylum Chordata; class Aves; order Tinamiformes; family Tinamidae; genus Nothoprocta; species Nothoprocta perdicaria. The sequence goes on from NW_020454871.1 coordinate 238,357, forward strand.
TAGACAGAGCTACACACCCTGGAGATCTGGCTTTGCCAACCACCAGAGCGTAAAGTACCACTCGAAAGGAACACAAATCAATGCTTGGCATTGTCCAAAGCATTCACCAGCCCTCCAGGCCTGCATCAGGACCCTTCACCAAGCCCACCTCCCTCCGCAAGCCACCAGACAGTTGCTGGTGTAGTCCTCAGGCTGCCTAGAAGCAAAACCCTCCTCTAATATCCTGGTTTTGCTCTTTTTKTTTGTTTGTTTAAACTGGAGGTTTCTTTTTAATGATGCTGAATGCCATCTAGCCTGCTCCGACAGCCTCAGCCCTCTCCAGGTTATCCTAACAGGGCATATCACAACCAAAAGCACAAGGCTGCAGCTCTCCATCCCCTCCCTCACCTCTATTCACAGCCCACACCTCCAGGGGAGCAGCTTTAGCATCCCCTTCCACTGAGGAGCATTAAACTGACCCAGGTCCCTCTCCACAGAAACCCTGAAGAGCTCCCGCTATCACATCCCAGGCTGTTTTCAAGCAAAGGGCACATGCAAGGCTTGCCAGCATTCTCATAGCCATGATAATTTAATACAGCTGCATTTTATTACCTAGCACTGCAATACAAAGCAGCACAGGCAGGAACACCGTGCCCAAATTTTAAGCAGCATCTACCAGACAGTAGACTCACTGCCAGGAGAACAGAAAAGCAACAGCGCCTTATTAGCCTTTTTTCTTCAGGCTGAGCAGGGATGAGAAGTGCTTTGAAGACACAGACAACAGAAAGGGGGAAGCTTGACTCACCTGAAGCATTTTGCTAAAAATAGCTGCTCCACCCCCATCRCAAGCTTATGCGAGACCATTATAGTATCTTAAAAGAAAGGTTATAAAGCTGCCTTCTCTTACCTATCCAGGTTTAGGATCAGCAGCTATTGCATATGCATATATATACACATGCATGCACACACACTTCCTCATGAACAGYGTCCTGGCAGCTATTTTTCCCTTAGGACTTCATCAGGGATTAGGTCCAGGCAGGAGTCTTAACAGCCAAAAATCTAACACCTTTGCTGCAAAGGTACCTGGGCAAATACTGCCTCAACACCCAGAGGAACCTAGACAGAATCACAGCAGAAGGCTGAAACACCTCATTAGAGGTCATTAGGGGCCCAGCTTCACAATGCCTTGGGCCCTGCTGCCACAAGCATCAGGTTGCCCAGTGAAGACCCTCACACAGACCCATCCATGCTGGCCTCTCCATGCCAGGGCTCCTCTGCAAGAATTAAATGGATCAAACCTCCAAGACCTCCCACAAAAGCACAGCACCTTCCAACCAGTAAATAAGCGGGTTGTGATTAGCAGGTGACTAATTGCAGAYGATTTTGCTGCAGTCTGTGGGGTGGATGCAGAGGATCCCTATGGGATCACAGGTGGGCATGGCTGGCTGTTGGAGCAGGCATCTCCCTGAGGCTGGAGATGTGACTGGTGCCAGCAGCAGTGCTGAGTGATGTTCCCAGCCTGAGGTTTGGCTCTGCACAGAGATTTTTTCCTACCTTTCCTGATTTTTTTTTTTTTTTTTTTTTAATTTCTGCTCAGGCTGAAAGTGCCCTGGGTGAACTTAGCACTTTGCAAAGTTAATTAGTGCTTAGAATAATTCCTCAGCAAACATCCCACCTGGGCTGTCTAGAGAGTAAAACCTTCCTCTCTAATGCCCTGGTTTTGCAAGGAAATGGTTTTTGCAGTTTTTTTCTTTTTAAATATATATACGGTGCTTAAAGTCATCTAGTCTGCTCAAGTCACCGGCAAGATATTTGGACTGATGCTCAAATGCATCTCCCAGGGCAAAAGCCAGGGAGAAAGACTGCAGGAGAGCAAGGAGGGAGGAGCGAGGAATTCCCTAAGCAGAAATTATTCTGAGCAGAGGAAGCCGCAGAGCCGTGTGGAGCGAGGCAGAAGAAACGCATGAGGGAGGCGGCTGCGCTGGGGGAGATGGAGAGGAGCGGCCGGGCGGCTCCCGAGGGTGCTCCGGGGAAGGCCGCGCGCCCGGCTCTTTGGAGGCTCCGTCAGGAGCTGGCTGGGCTGGCGGTGCTTCCCCGGCATGGGGATTCCCTCAGCCGCCTGCGATTGGCCCCGGCGCAGTGACGAGTGCCGGGCGGGCTGCTTTTCCCTGCAAACACGGCAGAGGCGCAGGAAAATGGCATCCTCCCCCGCGAGGAGTGGGGCCTTCCCTCGTCATTGGGGGATGCTCCTGGCTGGAGAGGGGCCCTCATGGGAAACCAAGGGAGCCGTCCTTGGGGAAACRAGGGGCCCTCACACAAAATCTAAGGAGTTATCCTCAGGGAAACRCCGGGCTGCGCTGAGCCTGTCCGCAAGCCTGCACGGCAGGTCTCTGTCAGGCRCCACTGGCAAAGTGGGAAGGGGTGGGAAGGCTGCTCCTGCCGAGGCCCACACATCCCAGCCTCCTGTCATCCCACAGGCCTCCCTGGAGAGCCCTYGGGCACCTGCAGCCCCGCCAAGGTGCACACACAGGCACCGGCCTCCCTGGTGCCGGCCCTCACACACAGCAGGGACACGCGAGGCACCCCAGGAGGTGCGGGAGCCACCTCCTCGCTCCCAACCACTCCTCGCTGTTCCTCTCATGAGGCTTTTCCCATTTGGGAAAGGACAACATAAATGCCTACCTGCCCAGTCAGGACTGTGCCAATCCATGGCTGAATACAAAGTATTATGGCCTAAAATGCCATCTCAAGCTGTGTCTCAGTGGCTAGACACTGATAGCTTCTGACATGGAGCTCCTGGGTGACCTTGGAAGGCTCCCTCATCTCTTCCAGTCCCTACTCTCTCCCACAAGGGAGRGGTCTTCTTTCCTTAGCAGCCTGTAAACTCCATAAGAGCAATAAACAGCAACCCCAGAGCTACTGGGACAGAAATTACCAAGTAGGGGGCTCACCTGATACTTCCTTTTTGAAGGACATCTGGCATTTGCCATCCTCTGTGAACATGAGCAGAGACAGGGTTCCTCAGGGGACAATTCTCTGAGTGTTGGGAAGCAACAAGAGCAGAGCTGTTCCAAGACCAGGGGCAAACCGGGAGCTAAAGTTAACTGTGGCACTGGCAGCATCCTCACCAACCTTAGCAGAGCAGCAGTCCCACAGAAGGCAAGGTGATCAGAGAACCCCATGAGAAACAAGGCCACAAAACAAACCGTACCACCATCCAGGAGGTAGAAGAAAAACTAGCAACAGACAGAGCACAGCCTCCCTCCACCCTCACAAAAAACACTATGAGCCCAAACCTGGGCTTAAATGGAGGCCCAATTAGAGGGTGTGTAGGAGGAGGTCCAGGTGGTGCTGGTCAGGGCAATCAGGATCCAGYTCTAATGGAGTAAAGGAAAACTTCCTGGGATGTCTGTGTCCTGAGGGCTGGGCAATCTTAGCACCCTAGGTGAGCTTTCCTCTTGTCATCTCTTTAGTTTGTGCCATTGTTCTGTGGTTTGAGAAGAGACAGCAGGCAGAGCAGTGGTGTGCAGAAAGAGCCTCACAGAACCAGTGCCCAGATAACAGGGTGATGTGTAGCAGCTGGGGGAGAACCTCCAGGAACCTTTTTCCATGAGACCTTAAGTGCACCCAGGGCTGGTCTGCAGTCCCCTGCTCCAGCCAGGGGGAAATCCRAACCACCTGCTTGGGAGTGAGACTGGCTGTGAGAAACCTGGGCAAAAAGCAGCAGAATGCTTGGCCCAGCTTCAGCCAAGACTAGCAGCCAGCTACACCACCCTGAATTATGTGTGYGAGGATCATGCAAGCCCATCTTGATGCAAGTCTGCTGTGATCTGTTGTGGGTGCAGAGCCCTTTGGGTTTGGACCAGGGTTGTTTCCAGGGTGGTGACAGTAACTAGTGTGTTTCCTACTTTGCTAGGAGTAGACACCAGGAAACCACGGTGYCTTTTTAAGCATTTAGGGCTCCTATGTAAAAGCAGAAAGGTTTTTGGCCATGCAGATAGACCTGCTTGAACTCCCCTACCTCTTCACTGCCCTCTGCACAAGTTCTGATAGAGAACTAGAGTCACCGAAAGCTTAACAAGCCCAGGATCTTGGGATTAAAAAGGATTTWAAAAAAGCAGAATCAGAGGCATCTTCCCCACCTCGTGACTGAGGGTCCAGGCTGGTAGTGAGATGTGCAGGAGGTCCCAGAGCACAAACTTAGCCTGGATCCCCCCACTCGCACCCAGTTCCCTTGGTCCTGGTCAGCAGGGACACGCTGGGCAGAGAGCAGGGGTACAGCAAGAGGAGAAGTGGCCGAACCCTTTCTTTCCTTCACAGCCTGGGTGCGGGCGATGCTGTTTTTCTCCCACCACAATAACATCGTTATTCAGCTTGGCAGCGCAAGGTGGAGTGAGTGAGCGTGCGAGCGCGCCAGGGGAGGACAGTGCGTGCGCTTGGCRTCTTGCTAAGGTATCAAACCCTTCCCGGTCCTGCCCGTTGCAAACTCCTGCACGCTCCGCGCCCCTGGGGCTGGCACCCAGGGACAGGCCCGTGCCCAGCTGCCGCTCAGCCCTTGCCGGGGCTTCTCCCAGCTCCTTCTCCCCAGAGCTTCTGTGCTGGGGAATGATTTACCTCTCGCCAGCTCCTCTGAGATGTCATCATCGGTGCTTGACTTAATCAGGACATCTCGGCGTGATAAACAGCTTTCTCCTGACCCCTGTGCTTCCCCTGCACGTTCAGTGTAATACACAAGCAGCTCTTCCACTCTCTGCAATACCTCCCTGCCTCCCGCCGCGCGTGGGGACACAGAGAGGACCTGAGGAGCTGCTCAGCTGCAGAGCTCCCCTCTGTTCACCCTAGGGCTCTCCTCTCCTCTTCCTTGGCAGCACTAGTCATGGCAGAGCAGTCACTTGACCCTAAGCCACCAAGGCTTCCTTCAGAGCGTGCTTAAATCACAGAATCCTTAAGGTTAGCAGGGACCTCCAGAGAGCATCTAGTCCAACCCCCTGCACACACAGGGTCACCTAGAGCACATGGCACAGGGTGGCATCCAGGAGGATCTTGAAGATCTCCAGAGAAGGAGACTCCACAACCTCTCTGTGCAGCCTGTTCCAGGGCTCTGGCACCCTCACTGTTAAGAATTTTTTCCTTAAGCTCCTGGGGAACTTTTGGTGCTTCAGTTTGTGGCCGTTTCCTCTAGTCCTATCACTGTCCACCACTGAAAAGAGGCCCCATCCTCCTCACTGCCTCCCTTGAGGTATCTATAGACACTGATCAGGTCCCCCCTCAGCCTYCTCTTCTCCAGGCTGAACAGGCCCAGCTCCCTCAGCCTTTGCTCATAGGGCAGATGTTCCAGGCCCCTCATCATCCTCGTAGCSCTGCGCTGGACTCTCTCCAGCAGCTCCACATCCCTCTTCTACTTAAAGAGTGTGATTCCTTGGGGATGTCCTGTAGGAGAGACAGTTTGATGATCTTGGCTGCTTTCTATTGGGGCAAAGATGCCTGGTAAGCGGCCTGCTGGGTTCATGCAGGATCTGGAGGCACCATCCAGTGGGACTGCTGGTCCAGGCCGGACAGCTCTTCTCCTGCAGCATTTCTAAGAAGTTAATTTTCCCCATGAATGTTCCTAGGATGAAAACAGATTCCCCACACTTTGATTTTGTGAGCAGAGAAAGTGTCAGAAATAGTTACCAGCACCTTGGAAAAGACGAAATGGAGATGCTTTGCAAAGGTTCGCACCCATATGTCCATGCCTAAATTTGCAGCATGGACATGGCCTAAATTTAAGTGAATGGCTTTGCAGAAGTGCTTGTGCTGGGTTCYACTTTGTGCCACCTTCTGCCTTCATGCCTTTGCACTCCCTGTTGGCTGGTGCCAGCTGCCGCAGGAGGGGTTGGCTGGTGGAATCAGGTGTTCAGCTATTGCTTCAATTATAGATAGATATTCCTGAGGAAAGAGGCTTTTCCACCCGAGAAAGGGCAGCAGAGCAAGATGGGCAGCTTCCCAACACGTGGAAGGCTTGGTAGGGAGTCTCAGTTCCTCTGCCCACCATGGAGGGAATATGTTGTATCTCCTCCTCCCTCCTGATAAGTTTTCTGGYTATCACCTTCTGGTTATTACTTGTAAAAGTATTTTTTCTTCATAAAATTCAAGCTAYGGCAAGGACAGACAAGTTTAGCAAYGCAGCTAACACAGGCAAATTCAGCGTTATCAGTGAACATCCTGGTCTCTCAACAGCTTCAGCCTGTGAACACCTCCTTCAGACCCAAGAATGCTGAACCTGACTTTTTAAAGAAAGAACAATAGATTCATTTTCTCAGAAAGCAGTTATGGTACAAAATAGAAATGTTCTGCAGAGAGAGATTTTTTTTTCCTCCACGCTCACAATAGATTATCAGTAGATTTTGTTCTGATAAATGCTGCACTGCTTATCCATTTAAATTTAGTACTACGTCATGATAGAAATGACTAAAAAGAGTTAAAGTCAAAACAAACTTTATGCTGACCGTCCCAGAGCAGCTGTAGTTAGGAAGTGTATTTTTTCACCTCTTCTCAGCTAAGGACAAATCACGCTCCAAGTTTCGGATTTCCTGCAGGATGCAAGCCCTGTTGCAATGTGGTTTGCAGCCAGGCTGGGTGGAAAAGCTTCAAGATGGAAAGAGCTGAGCTAAAAGGTTTATCTTAATAATTAAGACTATAGAGCTGAGCGCGGGGAAACCACAGTCTACTCCAGCCCTGCTAGTCACTCGCTGTGCGAGCGTGAGCGAGATACCTTGTCTTATGTTCCCAGAGGCTCCATGGATGGACGCCTCCTCCTGAGGACACAGCGCGAGTCTGGCTGTGCTGAAAGCAAAAAGCGAAAGGCGAGGTGTCCGAAGGGAGGGCCGGGCTCCTCTCTGCGGCACGAGGTGCCTGACACACGGCAGGAGCAGCACGGGAAGGCCATGGGTGCACACATGGGTGCTGGCCAGGCCCAGCCTCCCTGGGACACCAGGCCTTCCCACGCCAGGATGGTTTCCCCGGAGGGGCCCTTGAGCGGATATTTATTGTTCAGAATAGAGGTATGTTAGCCCAAATCAGCATGGAACCGTCTGAGCTGCCGGGCGTTGTGAGGAGAGCAGGGCTACATGGTCACCTCTGGGGCTATAGATCCTGCGGATCCGGAGGGGCTGGGCACAGGCAGGAAGGTCTTTTCCCTGAAGTCCTTTGGATCAAAGCTACGACACRAAACACAAGGAAGTGCAGCTTCAGCTGCGATGGGACAGTCCTGCAGCGACTGCACAGTCCTTGCAGTGAAACCTGCCCAGGTGCCCTCCCGCTCCACTCCTTCCCTCTCCCTCGCTCCCCTCTTCTCCATGCTCACTCACATGCTCTAGGTGACCCAGTGTGTGCAGGGGGGTTGGACTAGATGATCTCTAATGATCCCTTCCGTCCTTAAGGATTCCGTGACATCCCTCTTGGTCCTTCTCTTGCTTTTGCTGCCCTGTCCCGTCGGCTGCAGCTCCTCCCTCTGCCCCGCAGACACCGCAGTGGCCCTGGCGCCCTGCGAGCACCCCCTGCTCTCCCAGCCCCGCAGCCCAGTCCCCCCCTCTCCTCAGCTCCCAGCCTGTTGCCAGGCAACAAACACGGCATCTCCTGGATTCCACTCCCAGCCTCCCAAATGAAACGCATACCCAGGGTGTTTTCCTCGCCGCTTCTCCAGGGAGCGACCTAGCGGGCTCGGGGGAGGCAGCCGGAGGGTGTCCAGTGGCTGTGGAATGCCGGAGCGCTGCGCGAGGCCACGGCTCTTCTGTATTCACCAGACTCGCTTCTTGCCAGACCTCTGTTTCCAAGGCCCCCAGAGCCCCGACCATCATCTCCTTGGTGCTCAGGTTCTCCCCACTTTGCAGCTGCGTGATTCCCTCAGGGAGCTGATCCTCAAATCCCGAGTAKGGGAAATCAGGCCTGCCGATGGACAGTGAGGGCTCTGTCACCAGCAGAGCGCCTTGAGGGACCTGGGTCACCGTAACTCTTGACGGAGCAGAGCAGGTGGAGGGAGCCCATGCGAGGCACCCTATAACCCCGCTGGGCTGCGGGGCCTGGTTTGGCCCCCCCTTTGGGTGGGAATTCCCAGGGATGCGTCCGGTCACGATGTGGGTGGTCAGCAGGGCACAGTGCCATCCCTCTGCTGGCTTTTGTCCCCCAGGAACTGCTCTGCCAGCATCCCTAAACCAGCGTAGGGGGGTTCTGTGTCCTCTCCCTCCAGGGAAGGCCCCCAAAAGCCCGCATTTGGCATCCTCCTGCCCACGCCACACAGCCACACGGGTCTGCTAGAAGCACTTGCGCCAACGCGTGGGACCAGTGGATTGTTTTCGGTCACAGTGATGCAAATCTAGAATAATCCCGCTCACATCAGGGCAGTTTCCACCAGTCTCAACAGCGTAAAAGGGAAAGGGATCTGGGATGTTCTTTTCTCATCCAAGGTAGATGTATCTGACATACAAAATCTTCCCCCTTACACTCTCGTCTGCAACAGTTCTGCAGCTGGCAGTGCTCCCGCAGAGCCTTGCGCCACGTTTGGGCTGGAGCCACGTGCCTCCTCTGGCCACAGCCCTGCTGTGGGGCTGGAAGCCAAAGGCTTGGGAGCAGTAGGAAACAGCAGTGCAAATCTCTTCCCCTGGGATTCACTTAGCACGTTCCCCACTTTCCCCCTGCATGACACTGGCTGTCTGCAGGTGTAATCTGCGGCTTTGGACGCCTTCACAAGGGTCTTGCATGCCTGTCTACAGAGTAAATGCTAAAAATGGCTTCAAAAGTTGAGGCTCATGAAGTCCAGAGCTTACTAGTTGTCAGCAGGTTGATGGACTGTCATACCTACTTCAGGAGCAAGACACGTGTCTTGCTGTCTTCCTTCCCACAATGTATAAATTGAAGTTCATGACAGCAATATCACACTCCTGAGAGCAAATTTTGACACAATTATCACCCTTTGCAGGTCGCAAGAGTCACTCAGCTCTGGGCCACCTGTTTCAGAGCTGTCAGCCAAAGCCTCTTGCAGTCACTGCCACCATGGTTCAACATCATGTAAAAGCACATATGAATATTATCCACATAAATTGCCGAAGTAGCTTGGACCACACAGCAAATCCTAATGAAAATGGGCTGTGAAGACCCTGGCAGAGGTAGGAACACTCTCCCGCTTCAGCAAGCATATTTCATGCTCTCTTCCTGCATTTCCACACCAACAGCCCAACTCCAGAATTACACTTATCCCATCATAGAGAAAAAATGCCAATTAGTGTAGGTATCCAGGCAGCTTAGAGGTAGGTAGTAGGAAATACTCAGATAGGGGACGTGCCTGAAYTCCTCTCCTTTGGGGCCTGCATATCTTATTCGGAGCTGCAGATACCCCCCACCAGGTACGAATCGCTGASGGCCTCAGTGCCAACCTAGGCTCACTCTTGTCTTCTGCACCAGATGTCCGTACTGAGCTCCCATTCAGGAGGGCAAGAGCAACTTGCCACCTCCGTCACTGAGCAAACCCCCTGGGCACTGTGCTGAAGAGCAGACCACTTGACTTTGTCACGGGATAAATTACAGAAAAGGACTCACTGCGCGTCCACGGGAGATGTGGCCTTGAGCTGCCCACGCGAAGGGAAACGGAGCCGAGGCACCTTGTGGTGGGCAGGAACGGTGTCTGCTGCTGCAGCCCCTCGCTGTGGCAGGTGACACTGCAGTGCTTGGGAGGAGGCAGCGCCGGCGGCACGTGCAGGACCTGCTCTGAGGACCTCCCTGTCCGCAGAGCCTGGCTGCAAGGCGCTGCACACCGCGTGGCTCCCCAGGACTGCTGTGGGGATGGATGAGAAACTTCTCCATGTTCCTGGGAAGGAGAAAGAGGAGGTGAAACCTTCCACCCCAGCGCGCAGCTCCGGAGCATGTTGTTTTACCTAGATCCCTGCAGTCCATTTTGCTGCCACTTCAAGCCCTTTTCCTGGATCTCCATGACTAAACCCAGCACCTCTGGCTCCGAAAGGGGCTTCCCTGCTGGCGTAAATGGGAAGGAAAGGCCATGGGAGTTAGCGGTGTTACACCCTTTAAACTGGGGTGCCCTGTGGGAGCCTCAGGCCCAATAGACACACTCGGTGTCACAACAGATCTCTACCATAAGCTGTAATGAGTAGGGAGGCATTTTCTGGCACTTCGCTAAGTGTCTGCAGGGGCTGAAGGGCCTTGTCCTTGCCTTGGGCCCTTCACACTGCCAGTCATAATACGATCGGAAATGCCAGTCCCAAAGGGCACCGCTGCTGCTCCTAACCACAGCTGCRGAAATGCAAAGAGAAAATAAACTTGGGGCCTTGTTTTGTGTTAAGTTCAAACCTGGGCAGGCCTTTGCCACAGATCAGGAGTTTGTTTACAGCCCCGAGGGGAGACTTGCAAGTGGGATAAGTCCATGGCTCSTCACTCCAGTCAGCGGGGCCGGGCAGACTTATACCCACTGAGGAGCCAACCTGCACAGCGCTCAGGAGCCACGAGACATGCAGCCATACACAAGGTGCTTASGAGCTGAAGTTCCACACTCCTCGGCATGCACACAGGAGCAAATTCAGACCTCCCTGGAACCCACAGCTCTGCTAAAGGTGCGTGTTAGCCCTCAGGCTGCTCTAGAGAATGGACTYGCCTACCTGCCCTAAAACCAGCCCTCTGGCCATGCACCACAGGCCCGGCGTGCAGGTAGAGTTGCTGAAATGACAGTCCCGGATGTCCACTCAGTTGCTAGTGGCTGGCAACCCTTGAGTACATGAGGTGACAGCCTGCAGTCTTCTCTTCCAGGGTTGCTGCTGGAAGGTGATGACGTGCTGGAACACTTGCCACGCGGGATGGCTTTGGYAGATATCCTTTCCCACAGGGAACCTGAAAGCTAGAAGTGCAAAGGGTCTCTGGCTTGGTGAGGTCAGGCCTGATGAAGCTGCAGCGCGAGTGGGAAAACAGAAGCAGCAGGGCACACCAGGCACAGAAAGCTTCCTTTGCCTCAGCCCTTCTCCATTTTCACCTCATTTATTTTCTGGGAGTTTTCTGCCTTCCACACAGGAATGCCAGCTCTGAGGTTGAGTATTTTCTCCTTACTGCAGGGCTTTTATTACATAAGCACTTCTGTTTTATTGCCTGGTTTGTTTTGCTTTCTCTTCTCTTGTCATTTTTTCCAGAAGAACAATCATCTTCTGCTAGAAGTTTTGCCTTGGCATAAGTGCCAGCCCCTGCCTTCTACCAGTGTGGCAGATGGGGCAAGGGAAGCTTTCCCACCTTGGATGTGGGCACTTGAGAAAAGTGACACTTACAATGATGACCATAATGTCAAGGGAAAAAAAGCTCCTTGTTCTCTCCTCCTTAAGAGGGCAACATGACACCTCCTTGGGGATGGAGGCAGCACTTCCCAGCTAAGCAGTCCCGGTGCAAGTTGTGTTTTGGATGCTCCTTAGGACGAGCTGTAATTATAGTATTTCCTAATGTAGGAGACTTCTTACTGAAATATCTGCCCAGAATCCACCTGCTGAGCACATCTGTGTATTTGGAGAAGAGGTCTAAAGCACGACTCGTTATTGGAAGTGGTCATTCTCCCTCTCTTTCCCTGAAAGGAGGGCACGATGTGATTCACTGCTTCACTCAGTCACACCAATTCTTCTCTCCCAGACTATGACCCCAAAGGTGAAGACGGCATTCATRCAAACACCAGGAAAAGCCAGGCACCATGGAGAGAAAAGGAAAGACTGGGCTTCCTGTGGTGGTTGTAGACCCCAAGCCATGGTCTGCATTACACTTTTGGTGCAACGCTGCCTGTGACTTGGAGCCAGGTGTGCCATGGGAGGCATGCAACGGAGCAGTGAGTAATAGGAGACTAAAAATGAACAATTTAATAGTGGAGGATAACAAACAGCCATGAACAAAATCCTCTGTGGCTCCTCCAGAGTGATTATAGACACCGCATGCCATTTCTAGCAGCCTGGCTGTTGAGGGACTTTGAATACAAAGTTCAGGAAAAAGATCCACTGCCCTGCACTCKCTGGGGAGTAGGCAGCCCCCGAGCAGGAGAGCACCCTAAAAGCAGGGGACAGAGACCCGGCCTTTGGGAGGGACATGAGGATCCCCATCTTCAGAGCACATGAAACAAAACATCCAATATCCTCTTCATATATCAAATCTGCATCAGCCCTAACGAGCCTTGACAGAGATGGGTGACTAATTCTAAAGCAGTCATTTACTTGGGAACGCTGCTTCAGGTAGATTCAGGGGTACAAAATGGGTCCTTTGAATGCATTCATTGCTAAGCAATTGGCTTCCCAAAGTTTCATGCCATAGCTGAGCGGTCAGATAGTTCACATGACAGGGTTTCTGCTCCAGACTAGATGAACCTGCAAGCACAACGTCACCCTTTGGGAGCATACTTCTTCCTCTTGGTGTGTCCAACACTCCCCAGGAGATGGTCCACGGGGAGCCTATACATGGCGTGCAGCACCCCAACCTCTTCCCAACATGGGACCCTGTGTGCACATACACACTGCTAGCACCTGAGGGGGGCTGACACCGGTGGGCTTCAGCCCTAAAGGAAACCTATAGGAGATGACATCCCCACGCCACCTGAGGCGAGGAGGAAGCGAGAGGCCTGCAGTAAAGGGCTGCACACCCAGGCCTCCTCACCCTGCCTTGCCTGCACCTGCAGCCTCCCACATCCCACCGCGCTGAGCCCGCGGGCTTAGGGCCCGAGCCCAGGRTCCCCCTGCGCCCCCATCCTGGCCCAGGCCGGCCTGGAGGGAGCTCGGGCCGGGCTGTGCAACTCGGGCTGGCAGGGCCCCATGCTTGGACCATCCTGCACGCTGCAGCAGCCGCCGCCCCACTGCAGGGCCGCTCTGTCCCCGTCACTCAGCCCACCCCGCTCGTGCCTGCAGAGCACCCTCCATTCCTGCCTCCCTTGGGCCGAGGGGATCCAAAGCAGCAGCCAGAGCTGAGATATCCCGGCTTCCCTCYGGATTCTCCCACTCCCGCCTGCTCCGGCCCTGCTGTGCGCGCAGGCCCCGCGGCCGCAGGGACGTGGGCGCCCAGGCGGCCCTGTGTGCCCAGGCCCCGGAGCGCCGAGGACAGAGCAGCGCTTCCCCAGCCGGGGCTTCCCACAGAGCTGCCGTGGCCCCTGGGGCCGGGACTCTCCTCACACCAGCGCCTGGCCACTTCCTCCTCAGGCCCTGACCACAGCCCCCCACTCCAAACACTGCCCACACGGCTGCCTTTTCCCAGGAAAAAGTCCTCCATGGAAGTACATTACTGCATGACTGAGCTCCTCCATTATCTTATCTTTCTTCTTTTTTTTTTAAAGTTTTTTTTTTTTAAGATAACGCTCAGTAGCTGGTTCAGAAGGTTGCACTGTGAAGATTTGCCTGACGTTGTTTTATCATTTCAGTGGGCRAAGCCCCAAGGCCCAGCCAACCCCCAACAGCACTTCAGGGAGCTCCCACCCCCTTCCCTACCCTTTTGCTGTGCCTGCAGCACCGCATCCTCCAGGAAAAGCGGAGCTGGGAGCACAGGGAGGCTGTGGAGGTGGCTGGAGGCTTCAGGAGAGGATCCCAAACAGAGATGCCACCAGGCCGCTGTCCCTTGCAGCACGCAGAGGCAAGGAGCACCTCACCCTGGTTTCCTCTCTCTGGCTGAGTTGCTCAGCCTTGGTCACCACTCCTCAGTCACCCCGAGCGGCCCGTGCAGCCAAGTGGCTCCACACCAGTGCCTGCCCCTGCCTGCCAGGGCACCACCACCCTTCCCAGGGCACCACCAGCCTTCCCAGGTCACCGCCACCCTTCCCGTCCCATCCGCCCTCCCGCCAAGCAGCAAAGCGGGGAAAAAAACAAGGAAAAACCATGTTGCCTCTGCAAGCCAGCAGGGGTTAATGTTGTCAGCCATGACGTCAGGGTCCCAATCTGCCCAGAGAGCCCCCCTGCCCATCCCCAAACCCGCGCTCCCCTCCCCTCCTCCTGTGACTTTGCAAGGAGCAGCAAAACTCCACAGGAGCTGCGGCAACAGCAGCAGGGAGACGCTCRGCTCTGCCTGCGAGAGCCGCTTTCTGCAGACGGGCACTTCTTTATTTTCCACGCATGCATATATATATTTAGATATTTCCTGGGCTGCATTTGTTTCTCCTTTTTCCTTGAAACCCATCAGAAACCCCCCCAAGCCATCTGAGTGCCAAGCGCCAGAATTCCATACAAATAAAAAATTTTAAAAAAGGCGTAAAAATAAACCTGCAGAGCCTAGTGGTGTTGCATGGCTCCCCCTTCGCCCCTGCAAAAAAGAGAGGGAGGGGAGAGCAGGCAAGGGAAGGTAGAATCCAGAATAAAATCCCATTGCTAGATAACTCCCGCCTCCCCCCTCGCACACACACGCTCACACACACACACGCACAGACTCTTTCTCCTCCTCCTCCTCCTCTCGCTGAAGGTGGGTAGCAGGAGCCATGCAACATCTGCAGCACCGGATGGCAAAAGAGCAGGGGGAAAAATAATCCAAGTGGAGTGCTCAGGGGACACTGAGTTCCCTTTTTCTTCTTCCTTTTTTTTTTTTTTTTTTAATTTCTTCTTCTGCGTACCTGTGAGATTCAATTTCACATTTTGCTGAGCCCATTTGGGGGCATTTTATTTTTCTTTCTCCTGGGATTTTCTCCATTGCCAGAGGATGTCTCTTGGTGAGAGGATGCTGAAAGGAAGAAGAAACGAATTCTTTGACTGGCATTGAAGGTGGGGGGGATATTTTTCCCCCGCGTTTTTTATTTTTTTTCATTATTCCTTTCCTTTAGGAAATCATTAACGGGGGGGGGTTGGTTCCTTTTTTCCCTCCCCCCCTTTTTTTGGAGGGGCATTTCAGAAGATCCATCCTTCTTTCCCCTCCCCTCCAAAGATTTTTTTTCCATCCTTCGCCTTTGTGGAAATGTGGACATTTCAGGCAGACAGATTGAGTGGAATCGTCTCTGCTTTAGCAGCGCTTTGTCTCGCCTGCTGTGCGCAAAGGTAAGGATTGCGATCCCAGGCTGCAGGGCAGGGGGGCCCAGCCAGGCTGCGCTTGTTTTCCTTGGGCTTCTCTCCATGCATCCGGGCGTGCGGCAGGGCAGGGGGCTCTCCCCCCACATTGCTCGCCCTGCTGCCGTGATTCCCCAGCCCGAGCTGCTCCAGCAGCAGGAGGGATGCTCACGCGGGAGATGTGGAGCGCGGAGCGAGCGCCCTGCGCACGGAGCCCCCCTCAGCCCACCGGCAGCACGGCCCCGCTGCCATCCCCGCTGCGTTGCCGGGGTGGAAAACAGCCAAATGAAGCCTTTTGCTGGGGAACATGGTGCCCCGGCGGGCGCCAGGCTGTGCGCGCACGTAGCCGGACGCACAGAGCACACGCGCAGCCGTTCTCGCCGCCGGGGCGCCGGGCTCTGCGGCGCGCGGCAGGCAGTGCCCGCGGGCAGCCCCGCGGCGCCGGCTCGTGCCCGCTGCTGGCATGGGCACGGCGCAGCCCGCGGGCCCCCCCGGCGCTCCGCACGGCCCCGGGGCGCCCGGCACGCGGGGCTGCCCCGCGGCCCAGGTGTGCCGGGCGCACCTGTTTGCTCCGGCGCACGCAGCGCCGCTGCCCGCACGGGGCCTGCTGGGCAGGCATCTCCGGCATCTCCTGGCACTGCCGGGCACGCCGAGCGTGCGGCTCCCTGCTCCGGCGTGCAGGGCTGGCTCTGCAAAGATTTATGTTCCCACAGTTATAAACAAGCACATGCGCAGCGTTGTGCCCCCCTTATCTGCACCATTCCTGGGTGGTTCACTGTATACAGAGGCTCGTACAGAGACACACTTAGAGGTGCTGCTGGAGCAAAGGAGCACAGAGCAGAGTCCACATCAGCAGCGTTTGCTCAGACGTGTCCTTGCATGTGTGTCTGTGTCGGCTAATGTGCAGGGCTGGGACCCAGCTGGGGCTGGCGTGTGCATCCCTGCACACCTTGCAGGCTGCGCGCACTCCTCCCCTGCGCACATGCCTCGCTCTCCTCCCACGGCGCGCAGCCGGCAGCGCGCGGCGCCCGCACGGAGCCGCTCGGCTGCAAGGGGACGTGTGTGCGGAGAGCACACGCGCGCCCACGCGGAGGCAGGGCTCGAGCGCTCGCCTCCCCGGCTGCATGCACGCGCTGCCCGCGCACACGCAGACCCACGTTCCCRGGGAACAGCATCCCTACTGCAGGCCCACAGCGGGGCAAACACACGGCGCGGYTGCTGCTTGGCATGGGGTGGCCTTGCAGATCAAAGGGAGCACCGAGAGAGAGGAGACCTAGCCCTTAATCGGGATGCCGGTTTATGGCCTCCCTGGGATAACTGGTAGCTGATGGGGAGGAASGTCCCTAAAGCTCTTTGCTTTGCCCCTGTCTGCAGGGCCTCGGCCACACTCTGCTCTCTCTGCTTCGGTTTCCTTGCCTGTAGGAAGGCAGTAATGCCACTTCCTGGGCGTATGGCTTCGGYAAGGCTAAATACAAGTGTCTAAATCCCCTCAGAATATACATATTGTGTCTGTGCTATGCATATGGCTATGTGGAAATCTCTATACCCAGGAATAAATACCTGGAGATGAGCAAATGCTGGTGCATACAGTCAATCCGTGGAGAACCTGTATGCATAAGCACAGTCCAAAAACTCTCCAACCTGCCTAGAAATCCACAGGTGCAAGAAGATTTTGCAAGCACAGGTCCCGCTCTGTGACAACGGGCACCTGGGCGCACCTTGGTGGCCTCGCTTTTCCAGTGAGTAAAGCACTGTGATGAAGAGCTCCCTACCAGGAGCCCACGCAGGATCTCTGCTCCCACACAACGTCCCCAACATACAAGTGATGGACGGGGTAGGACAACCAGGGGAGCTGGGCCCTGCAAAATGCACTGTCGCATTTACTGTGAGTTCACATGAATAATGAACACGCACACAGGCCCACGGGCGCTCCCGACTGCCCCACGCACACGGGTGCAGGGAGGCCTGGGGCACCCGCAGGTACCTGCCCTGAGCASCCGCGTGGGGAGCAGCCGCACGCCCTGCGCCCCTGCGGGGTCTCTGCACCCGCTTCCACGCGGACCTGCATCAGGTCCCATCGCTCGCAGACGCGTCTGGGCACGTGTTGCACGCTCCAGAGCAGTGGCGCGGCCGCATTGCCACGCAGGGAGCCTGTGCGTGCAGGGCAGAGCCAGGAGGGCGTGCGGGGCTGTGCGGGCACCTGMGTGCAGCTGCACGGAGCCCCGCGAGGCGCCGGGCGGCGCGGAGCCTTCGGCCCGGCCCTTGTGGCAGCGCTGACCCTGGAGGACGTGCTGTCCTGGGGGGCCTGCAAAGAGCAGTGACTGCCGCTGGCCTGGGGTCTCCRCTCTCATGGGAAATAGGGAACAGAGGGTGACACAGAGGCTGGATTTTAAGGCGAGAAAACCTACAAACCCTGCAGCATTGGGTACGTTCAGTATTTTTAGCATCCCCTGCTTTCTGCTTCCCCTCCCTTGCATTTGCTTTGAGTGCTCCTAAAAGGAGCCCCCGTCCTGCTGAAATGCCTGGGGGCCCTGGGCGAGCAGCAGCGAGGCCGGGCACGCCGCGATGGCAGGCCCGGGCCAGGGGCCGCGCAGAGCCGCGCTCGGGCACACGGAGCCAAAGATGGACTCTCCTTCTCCCTGCCGCTCTCTCCTGGCCRGCGTTGCTAAGAAGCCACAGCGATGCTGAGAGACACAGAATTGTTTCACATGCCAGCGATTGGCTCTAACATCGTGGCCGTGGGAAAAGGAGTGCTGGTGTTCGGCTGTCCTTCAGGGATAGGGAGAAATATCCGGGTGCCCTGAGGTGGCCCTGGGGTGCACATGAATCTGGGGGAAGAGTGGGGAACTCACTGCATGATGAGCCTGTGTTTGGGTTGTGTAAGGGGGGAGAAAGGGCCCAGCGTGGCGGGGAAGGCGAGCGGGCCTTGCGAGAGGGACCGCAGCAGCCTGCTGGGGCGGCCTRGGAGAGCAGCAAGAGGGCGAGCCGGGCCGGCCGTGCCCTCCAGGGCCCCCCGTGTCCCCGCAGCTCGGGGCGGCGCAGGGCGGCCGGCGGGACGGAGCGCCGCGGAGCGGCTGCCCCTGCGCTGGCGTGACCAGGGCTCTCCTGTTCTGCATTTCAGCCCCTCCACTGGGAATATTTCTGTGGTGAAAGAGATCGTGGACAAGCTGCTGAAGGGCTATGAYGTCCGCCTCCGGCCTGACTTTGGAGGTATGGCGACCCCGGGCGCGGAGCAACACGCTGCCAAACTCCCCCTTCCGCACGCCCATGTCTCCCCAAACCGCGATGCTTTTCAGCCTTCCTCTCCTTCCTTCCTTCTCCCCACTTTTCTTTCTTTGCCTCCTAGTTTCTCTCTTCCTCCTCCTCCTCCTCCTCCTCCGCCTGCTCTCCTCCCTCTGCTCTCCCCTCAGCTCCCACCCCGCTCTCTCCGCTCCCTTTCTCGCTCCCACGTCACTGCCTCCCTGGTCCCACCAAAGCGCCGAGCTCTGTAATGCACCAGGCAGTCAAGAAAAAAGAAACCCTGGTCCAGGCTCAACTTTGCTGAGAGTCAGGGAAGACCAGAAATAATATATGGATATGTATGAATATATATGAAAGAAATACCCCCTCATCCCAAATTTGCAGTGTCTATAGACAGTGACTGGAGCGTTCCCCGTGGCAGGATGTGTCTGAGGACGTTTCCTCGGGACAGAGACACACTGGTTTTCTCTGCTCCAGACATCCTCTGTGATGGACTGCAGGTCACACCGCTGCCACATTCCCGGCTCCTGATGCCAGGTTCTCCTGCTGTGCTCCCTCCAGAGGGTTGGGGTGGCCACCCACATGGCTCTTGGTCAGTCTTTCTCCACTGCCTCTGGTGGGATGCACCCTCACTAACCCCCTGGGATGCAATATTAATTGAAAGCTGGTGGTCTTGCTGATAATCGGTAAAAAATGCTGGTACCTGCAGAAATATTCGTGGGTCACCTATCGCACTCAAGAGCACCGCTGGGGCTATCAACTGGAGAAGCAGGCTGTGGAAAGCCCACAGCTGACCACATGGCGAGCTGAGGGCTGGAGCGCTGCTGGCTTCAGCCTGCCAAGCGGGGCTATTTCTGCTCTTTGCTGGGCAATGCTGCTTCCTCCTCGCAAGGAGTAGTGTGGACTGGGAGGATCTGCAGGCTGTAGGAGAACAGGAACCATATTGAGATGTTCTTCTGCAAACAACTGCTGGGAAGCAGATTCATGCCTGTGGTCTCAAGGGACATGTGCCAGGGCCAAGTCAATGGTGATGCAAGAGAAGAATTTTTTTTTTTTTTTAAGAAAGGCTTGGCCTGAGCTCTTGAAGTCAGGGAAGGCGGGAGTATCATCAGGTTTGGAAGTGTCCCTACATATTCCAGTTTTCTGTGACACCATAAGGYAAACCATCTTCCCCTGTAGTTGAGCTCAGGCTTCCCTGCATTTCACACAAACCTGCCCCTGTCCACTCGCTGTTTCTCTCCAGTGGAGCTTGGCCACATCCCTGCACACCCCATCCCTCAGCCCCACACACCTCCTCTCTCCCGTGGTGCTGCACGGGCTTTCGGGAGAGCAGCACAAACCTCTGCTGCACCCAGGCCCCAGGGAGAGCTGCCGGCTGCGGGAGACGCTCGCCCCTCTGAGGGGATCCCTCCATAGTGCTGCTGCATTTGGGAATTCAGGAATTCACAGCAGGACGCCGCTTTTAGGAGGCTTGTAGCACCCAACAAGGGAGCGGAGCCCCCCTTCTCCCTCCTCTCCTTTGGATGTGCAATACGGCCGGGTTTGATTTAAAGGCTCTGTCTGGGAAACACGGAATGTCCCTATTAGCTGACCAGCACCAATCACAGAAATTGGTGCAGTCACATTTTATGAGGGGGAGAACTGCAGAGATGACATAAAAAACTGCAAGAAAACCATCTTGTAAGCTATTGAGATGATTATGATACAGTAAAGCAGTAGGTGATCCGGCTCCGCGCAGGCACAAAGCAGAGGGGCGAAGGGGGAGCTGGGAAGCCGCCTGCAGGAAAGGGGTCCCGGGCACAGCCTGTGCCCCACGGCACCATCTTGCCCTCTGGGACCTGAAGYGCCCCTTCTTTCAGCTCGGGCACAGCTGCTTGGTGCAAGCGTTGCCGCCTGACCTGTGTGGTGCAGGAGCTGGGCTGGCCGGGCACCGAGCTCCTCCTGACTGCAAGATGGATGTTTCTGGGGAAAACACCGCATTTTATTTCAACTTGCTCTGAATTCCCGAAGTACACACAGCATTTTCCTCACTCAAGCAGAGAGGGAGGAAGACAAGGGTAACCCTGTTTTGTGCGTGCACCTCTCTGCTGCCTTTCACCCTTTCTTGTCCTTCCCTCTCCTCCTGAGCGCAAAGTCTCTGCTGACAGCACCAGTGATGGGCACCTTTGGTGCCCGGTACGCAGTGATGCCCTAGACAACCTGCCCTGCAGGATGTCTGGCCCTCTGCCCTGGAGGATAAGCCTCTCTGGATAAAATTGCCCCTGCAGCATTTACAGATAAGAGAAGGATGGGCTGAGAAGGGAGCCCGAAAGCTGGAAACCTTTAGCATTATAAAGGCWGGAAAAAGAGGTGGATGTTTCTTTGCACTGCCACTGTCCTCAGAGCTCACCAGTTCTCCGAGATCTTGGGCCAAATCTATAGCTAGGATAAATTMTGTGGGATCATTCCAGGAGCTTGTCTAAGTCCTGGTAGCGTTTAGTCCATGTGCAAGCCATGGGGAAGGTGGAGTTTTGCACTCCCACCAGCAGCGCGTGCAGCTGGAGACGTCCCAAAACTAACCTCTTGGGCGAGGGGCATGGGGAGCAGCACCAAACCCTGGTCACAGGAACCTCGCGGTTGTTCTCCTAGGGATCGGCGAAGGTGTCTGCCCTTCAGCCCTGCGTCCAGGCCCACCCGTGGCGGTGGACAGGCCAACTTTGAGCTTGCTGCTCCCTCTGGGTCCCCCCCAAGCGCGGCGCCTTGCTCCAGAGCGCTGGGAGCTGACAGGAATCTGAGAAATGCAGCCCACCGAAGTAACAAACCAGGCTGCCTTCGCTTCCTCCCGTCTCTGCTCTCCTTCCAGTCCTTTTCCATTCCCCCCAGCTTTTTAGAGAGCCTGTGCTCCCATAGCACAGCAGCACCCATGCTGCCCGGGTGTAGATGTGTTTCGACTAGCGTGTGCTCCTCTTTATCCATCCTCTTCCCTTCCCAGCTTGAGCTTGTGGTGCTACCATACCCATTTCTGTCCTCTCTCCATCTCTCTTCCAGCCGAAACTCCTCTGCCTCCCCACATTATGAAGCTTTCTCTCTTTCACCCCTCTCCCTTGACCTGTCCCCTGCTCACAGCCCTGCTGTGGCCCCAGCCCATCCTCACTGCCAGCCCAGGACGTGCAGGGAATGGGCAGGCACGGAGAGCAGGAACCAGCCCACTGGCCTCAAAGTGGTGGCCCCAAAGCACGAATGGTTTCCAGGGCACTGAAGGCTCTGCCCTCAGACAAGRGCCCCCTCACAGCCGCCGCGATGTGGGGCTTCCACAGCCTCAAACGCAACTCGCAGCTCTGCAGTCCTCGTTTTTTGCGAAAGAAAGAGAACTCCGACTAATGCCAAAAGGAGGACAGGCCTGCTGGGGATTGCAGTTCACTTTTTAATTTTGAGATGCCTCGTTAGCTCCGGGCCRAGCTGAGCGGCTGAGAAGCGTCACCACTTACTCTCCTCCCCTCTCCCCCATCCCCTTGGAAACCCATTAGGCCGAGGAGCAGGTCGGCTCTCAGGGGTGGTGCCGCGGGCGGCGACGAGCGCGACCCGCACGCCTGGGGATGGAGCTCGACTGGGACCTCGACTGGCTGGGCACAAAGGGGCAACGCTGGAGCCACACAGGGCTGAGGGAAAATGCTGGGAGCAACTCCTCTGAAAAGCCATCCTGGATCGGACACGGTGGCGCAGAGGGTCAGGAGCAAGGGGATGGCATTGAAGGGGACACTCCAGAGGAGTGTGCAGGGGTAGCAGGGTGCGGAGCGGTGCACCTGGGTGCCGTGGGTCAAAGAGGGAGGTGAAGCTCAGTTCTCATGGGCTGRGCAAGCAGATGGCCTGAAGCTGAACAGGCAGAGGGTTATTGCAGAGAAGATATAAGGGGTTTTGGTCAGAACCGTGAGGGGGGATCTGGAATAGACTTGAAAGAGGGATCCGTGGTGCAGATGGAAGATTTGACCCGTGCTGTAGGTCTGCTGAAGAGGAAGATCTCCATCCTGGTACTGCAAGAAGGACAAGGGTGAGGAGCGAGCAGAGTGTATTTGGGAGCACGCTCAGCGCTAGGGAGCACAGCAGCTTGTCTCACAGGGTGATCACGACAGCTGTGTGGGATCCTGCTGGGATCCACGGAAATGGGCAGCGTGGGGACCAATGCCTCCTTTGGGCTGCTGTGCCGCAAGTGCTGTGTTGCAAGACAGGCCGTGTATAGAAAGCAGCGTGTCCACAGCTCAGGACTGTGTGAGCAGGGGATGCTGCAGATGAGATCTGGGGAGCATTGCAGAGCCAGGGGTGAGGTCGAGATAAGGAGCTTTCAGAGCAGCGCTACGGTTATTGCAAGTGCTCTTAGCCTCTCACTTTCAGAAGCATTAGTTGCATAGCAGGGAAAAAAAAAAAAAACGAAAACCAGGCAAACGAAGACTGTATTGCCTTGGGGCAATGAAGGCAATGAAGGAATGGCAGGAGGAGCCCACTTGAGCTCAGTGACTCAGCTGCTCTCTGTTGGCGCAAAATTTCCAGCCCAAAACTTTGCAAGAGTTCCAGGCAGAAGTCTCTACACCCAGGAGTGGATAGAAGAGGATTCTGTCTGGTTTTCCAGCATCTTTTACAGATCTCGTTAGCTAAAAGCAGGTTGAGGGTATTCTCTGTTCCTTGTCCCCAAGCCACCTAGAGAGTGCAGGAATCTTGATTATTTTTTTCCATCCTGGGGTAATGTGTGCAGTGTCTGCAAATGTCTGCGGAAAAGGGAATGATCAGAAGCCTTTGTGATTGCACAATAAGTCCTTGTTTCAATGACTATGGGTCTGGCAGCATCCCCTGCTTCATTTTTTACTCAAACTTCCCTGAAGAGAATTAGAGCTTAGGGAGTCTTGGCTCTTCAGAGGCACAAAAACGAGCCTGTGCTCTGCTCCTTGTCTGCTCTGTCGTAGAGACCTGGATTCGGAGCTCTCACATCACCCTCGCTGTGTCACCCCTCCTCRGAGAGCCAAATCCCTCCTTAGCTGCAATATCTAGGCCTCCCTACTCTCCCTMGCCTTCCTCTGCTCTCCTCAGCCCCTCTCTCCCTCCTCACACGTGCACCTCATCCCACATCCCAGTTGCTCCCTGCTTGTTCCCTGCATTTCCTCTTCAGGCTGCACAGAATGCAGCGGGCAGGGCATGAAATCCTCAGCCGTTCCCCGCGTAACAGCAGCCCTTGGAAGTCAGAACTGTAAAAATAAATGATTGCTGATGCATAAAGTGTTGCAGTGCAACATCGCCAGTAGTTGAGGGCTCTGGAAGCAGCGGGGCTGGGAGGCTGGGCTGCGCTGGCCGCAGGAATGCAGCAGCAGCAGGCGCAGGACACCGAGCACGGCTCACCAGCCCGGCTGCTGGAGGAGACCTGGCCAGAGCGCTGCTGTGCCGCGAGGGATAGGAGCTTCACACCTCAGTGCCCTCAAGACTGGCAGTGCTGCCCGTTGTGAAGGCTCCCTGACAATGTCCCCAAGAAGCTTGTTTTCTGCTGTGTGTAACCATCAGCCACTCCGGCTGTGGTTTTCGGTTTGCCATACAGGTTGCTTGCTTTGGCTTTTCTGGGAGGAGTGGGTAGGTTTTAGGCAAAGTGATTCAGGCATTTCGGAGAACCAGCCCAGGCATGTAAATGCCACCTTTTTTTCCTCTTTCAAAATGTTGCAGAGCTGCAAAATGGCAGCTCTTCCAGCAGGCCTGGCCCCAGGTGCATGCAAAGCAGGCAGGTGCCCAGCAGCTGCTGGACTGGCAAGATGATTGTGGTCCCACCACCTACTTTGTCTGTGCAACATCTCAGACTGGCCGGTGCTGCTGAGGGAAGGGCTGGGGTCCGTGGGGCTGAGAAGCTTGCTGTGGGAAGGAGGCAATGCTCCCCAGTTCACCAGACACGGGCCCTCCTGGTGGCAGTAGGGTCTGCAAGCCCTTTCCACTGCTCTGCCCACAGTTCCCCTGCTCCCTGTCTGTGGCAAAACTGTCTAGTTCTGAGAGCAACCAGATTCATTTTTCCCTTTCCTTCTGACATGCCTTGAGCCAACTCTCACACTCTGGGGCAGGGAATTGGGACTTCAGTTAGGAGGCACTCCATCCATCAGGACCATGCCCTTCATCTTCATGTTCTGCAGAAGAAAGTGCCCAAACTTGGACACAAGATTAAGCT
This sequence comes from Nothoprocta perdicaria, assembly GCF_003342845.1. Lineage (NCBI taxonomy): Eukaryota > Metazoa > Chordata > Aves > Tinamiformes > Tinamidae > Nothoprocta > Nothoprocta perdicaria. The sequence goes on from NW_020454871.1 coordinate 262,756, forward strand.
GAAATTCACACTTACTAGAGTGGGAAGTACCTTCACCCTTCCTTTCTTATAGSCAGGCAGGGGGGAGAGGACAACTCAGGATTTGAAAACAAATAGATGAAATATGGATCAGAGGAAGAGAAGGAGTAGTTGTAGAAGGAGAGGTAGGGACAGAATGGACAAGTAGGCTAGAGTTTAAGGAGCCATTTCATGGGGAGACTGCTGAGGACCTCTGAGGATGGACTGGACCTAGCAGAAGGCAGCGAAGGTATCTTGAGGGGAACAAGGGGGCAGGAAAAGAAGATGTAAACATCACTGGAGAGGGCAGAAGGAAGTGGAAGAGGGGAACAGTGGAAAAAACTGTGAGGGAGAGTGGGAGGATGTGAGAAACCCATGAGAGAGAGGAAGAGGCTGAGCTGTATTTGGGCCAAGGAGGGTGAGGAAATRGGGATGTACAGGCCTGGTGCCCTGACGTTGCCTGGGAGGCTTTTCCCTACCAGGGATTATGGAGGAGGGGACCTTGAGGGAGCTGGGGCCTGGAGTACTGAGCAGCCTGTGGCCTGCGCTGAGGAGAGGGGACACCAACCAGCCAGGGAGAGAAAGAGCCAATGCAGAGGAGAGAGAAGATGGGGACAGAAATAAGGTGGCAGGAAAAGGCCTAAAAGACAGAAGGGACCACTCTGGAGAGTAAGGTTAGGAGAAGACGCTGGGCCACCTGGATTGCAGTCCTCTTCAGAGACCTTAATACCCCCAGGTCCCAGCATTCCTCCATGGAAACAAATGCCAATGTAACCCGGGGCCAAAGCAAATGTGGATATGCCACCAGGAAGGGCAGTAGCCCCACTCTCCTGCTGTTTGACAGGCTGAGGAATGGCTGTTCTTGGTCAGCAGACTTGGCCACAGCTGGACAACTGTGCAGGCCCTTCTTCCTCCCCCATTTACATGACTTCTGGCCCCAGATCATGGGTCACATCATCTCTAGGGCTAATGTAGAAGGAAGATGACAACCTCCTGCTGTTATGTCTTACTTCGTTAACTCAAGTGGCAGGAAATGAAAGGATCCAGTCCTTCTTGGGACATATGTGGATGTTAACACATTGCCACATGACGGAATTTCTATTTTTTTCAGTTTGCTCTTTTTATAGGAAATACATACTGTTAAAAAGATTTTTCAGGGTGTAAAGTCAAACACTCAAGACATCAGAAACACCAGAACTGAGATTGTTTCGTAGAGCCGTATTTGCTCTGCTTGTCAGTGGGCATCGGGAGGCAAGGTCCACATGCTTTTCCCGAGCACCTCTTCCTCACAGAGCATCCAGAGATGCTATTTTTTAGGGAGTTGTTCTTTCTGGCTTCCCCTCAATAGAAAGGGGACATGCTGGGAGCACGGCAGTGGGGACTAGATGAGGAGGTCGTGGCAGACAATTAAGACAGGTTGAGCTAGAAGAGGCTGGAAGGAAGATGCACATCTAGTGCAAAGGGTGGGACTGAGCAAGCAAGGACCAGCCTGGACTCGTGTCTTTTTGATGGCTCTGTATTTGGACCCGCTGCTAAGCAGAATTAGTTGTTTTTATGATTGCTGTCAAGCCCACCAGTASAGCCTGAACGTGTGTGCAGCTCCCCTCTGAGGAGTCAAGAGTGTCCCGCACTGTGGTGTGGCCACTACTCAGACACCTGATTTTCCAGAATATTTAGCAGCATTATATTGAACACACTGTATCATTAAAGCACAGCTCCTATGGATTTCAGCCACAGCTGTGAGTGCTCAGCTCTGGTGCCCCATGAGAGAGACATTCGGAGTTCGGGAATACCTGTGAGGTTTAGGTGTCTTGCATAGCACCAGACAGGAAAACCTGTGASACATCCAGTCTTGGAGAACAGGATTCACCAGCCACCTTCCCTCCTTTCCTAGAGATCTACATCTCACTTACTGCATGGCTATCAGCTTCTTCAGCAAATCAGGCAGGGACCCTACCAAAAGTGCTCTCCTTCACTATATAATCCTGACTCATCCTTAGAACAAATCTATCCTCTGTCAAACAAGGAAGGGGAATGAGCAAGGATCTTGGGGATTGTTTAATAAAGAACTGCCCATTCAGCAATGGGCATCCTTATATCTGATGAACATTTTGAAAGCTTGCTTATTGTGATGTTTTTTGTGTGTGTGTGTGCARTAATATTTTAGGACATTAGACTCGTTCTTTCCTCCAGTGTGATAAAGCTTGGGAGCACCTCTTTACATGTTGAGTATATTCATGAATTCCAATGGGGACTCACAAAATTTTTATTATCCTCCTTCAGAGATTGGAAGATCTGATATAAARTGGCCAGGGAGGTAGTTTTGGGTGGTGTGACCAAGAGAGCAGTGAGGATGGGTTCCCTTGATTCTCAGCCTGCAGTCAAATTAGAGGARGATGTCTAAAGAATTTGTAAGTCTGGTCAAAAGCAGTGCTTAGCAACACCAAGAGTTTACTGGATTTGATACCAAATGGAGGGCATGTAGTCCTGCTGTCATCTATTAAGCCACCACACTTTTGCAGTAATAGAAGTTTTGATTCTCATGTCTGCACTAAATCCTATTCAGTATAATTGCATTTGGTTGCTCTTCATTTTCCTTTTCACCCCTATTTTTTGGGCTTTGCCCAACCATTCCACTCCAGCATGGACACAGACAATTTCCAGGGCTGTTGGAGCTAGTCCCTGGTAGTGCACTCTAACTTGTGAAGGACTATGAGATCTATTTCTGTAATAGAAAGACCTCGTCATCATTTTAGTAACGCATTTATTCCAGGAATTTCGTCTCTTTTCATAGATAAWTTTTTTTTATGGTTGGCACAATATCTTAGAATTATTGATTGTAAAATAATTCCAATAATTCTTAATTGATTATTTAGTTAACAGATCAAAAATGGGTTGTTGTTTAGAGCTAATCTGGAGTGATATCTCACTTGGGCAGTGAAGTCAAATGGTGTTGTTCTTCCTCATTATTATCTACATAACGTCACCGTTTCTGTGAATATTCCTGCCAATAATATTCTGGGGCTGTCACTGAAAGCAAGATGTAAAAAGAGTGCAAAATCTGTCAGCATGAGTCCTTCTGATTASTCAAAATATATTTCCATAATCCTAAATCTATTCTTCAGAATAGCTTTACATATTGCATTGTTCGTTTCTTAAAGCTGCCAATAGCAGTCAGTCAGAAAAATACCTTTTTTTACCTGTATAGCGTAGAACATAAAGGCCCAGTGATATGTTCTAGCTTTACCTCTACATGAAACAGATTGTGTGTGCACATCATTTTTCTCACCTGGTTCAAATTAAAGGTTACTAGAGTGTCAGGCYGAACTGATGTAATATAGCTCTTTAGTGGTAGTCACACTATTTCGTGTGGAAGACTCTAAGATCCATCCTTGCAGACAGCCTTTGATGGGATTTGTTATGTGTTTATTTATGTCTTGATAYCTGATCATGGACAAGACAAATGATGTGCTTAGTGATGGCGTAAGGCCCATTCGAGCAACTCACATCACATACATGAAAAGAGGAGAAATGCTAGAAGGTAGAACCCTACAGCCGGAATAGATCTGTGGAATGAACAAGTATGCTGTAGATCCAGGGATTTCTCTTGTTCTCATTAAATGGAAGACAGCAGAACTCTTTTCAGTCATACGTTATTTCAAGTCAGTAAAAACACTGCTGTTTGCTTTGAGCAGGAGATGAATTTCAGGGAGGTTTGGAAAACACTGCACATGCAGTTCCAACAGGTTATTCTGCTTTCGGCATTTATCCTTGGTTCTGTGTCAGASTTAGGAACTCTTTTTCTTCTCTGATCTTTCTCCCCTTTCCTTTTCTCCTCTTTGCAGTCCTAGTGGAATAGTGCTGTTAAGTAATTGTGCACTTAGAGATGTCTGTGCTTGTGACAGGGGCGAGCCTCAGCCCAGTCTAGCGTGGCTTGAATTTCCCTCCCTAGACCTCAGGACCTCTTAGTGCAAGTCTGGGATGGTTCAGAGTACAGCTATAGTTGGAAAAGAGCCTCTGTAAAAATTACATCTTGTTGTTCCATATTTATTCTCCCTCAGTGGTTTCCATGTCAAATTTGCTCAGTTTACCAGTCAAAACAAGATATTTCTACCTGCCAGCTCTGCCAGCTCAGCCAGGGCTCCGGAAATCAAGCTGTGCTCTCTCTGCTCTGGACATCATCACCAGCCAGAAAGGATTCTGGAATCGGGGCTGAGCGGAATGTGATTTTCATTATGCACGAATATAATTTGTTCTCAGGTAGCATTACTGGCTCCATGTGACAAGTAGCAGCAAGGTTTCTGCACTGTACAAACACTGACTAAAAGGTCTTCCCTGCTTCCTGGGGGCTAATGCACTTCTACTACTCTGTTTTACACCTAGGAGATACCTATGGGGACAGCTTGTTTGAGCTGACACAGAAAACCCTGCGACAGAGCAAGGGATAGGACCAGGAAGTTCTGCTTCGCACTATTACCCTTTATTCACAAGAGCAGACCTGAACACCTTCAGTGCTGTGGTCCACTGCTTGGTCACCAAACCGTGACACTTTCTTCGATTGTGGTAGCCGGTGAAATCCCCAAAGGGAACAAGTACATGTACCCACTTCTCACTGCAGAGAAATAGGAGGGGCAGAACTGTAGGAAAATCTTTCACCTGAAATGGGCCTTAGAATTGTTCAGAAATAGTTCCCTCTGTGATGGATGGGACAGGAGGGCATTCCCCAACATCCATTTCAGGAAATGGATTCAGTTACCTCAGAGCTGGTTGAGTATTTTAGAAATTATGTGTGGAAGATAATATATTCACTGTTATGAACATGTCACGTAGTAGAGAAAGTGGGAAGGGTGTACTCGCTATTGCACTACTTCCAACCTTTACTTTTCATATGCTTCTGTAATGACTTTCACCACAATCTGTTGGCAAAACCTGACACGAGGGCCTTCTGTGTCACAATGTAGGCCTCAGCTCTCACAGCCAGCAGGGTCATTTCAGCCACTAAAAGCAGTTCTAGGCTTTTATCTGCTATGCAGACTGGCCTCTATGAGTGAGCAGTGACCCAGAAGTTGTTTCCTATGACARTTTATTGTCAAATGCTTCCTTTTAAAGCCGAGGCTCATCCATTTCAGTCAGCATAGAAGTGAGTAAGCCAAACATGCCACTAYGCTGACACTAGTATGGGTAAAAGCTGCAGCAATGCCACAAAACAGGGCCTGGTTTCCTGATCCAGAGGTCTTTCCAATACCTCTGTTATCAATCACCAGGCAGTTCCTTGATATTCTTCCTGCTCTTCTCTTATACATTAGCCACAGTGGGAGAACTCACCTGCAGCTCTTCCGTTAAGTAGTTTTGTGTTAGTAAGACTGCAGGAGATGACTCCTCCAAGTTGTGGGAAGCCTGTACCATGGGAAAGGCTGGGATGGGGAAGGGTATTGTGAGGCAGCACTGAGCAGCGCAGCTCTGAAACACGTGAAGAAGGGGACATCCCACCATAGTTGGCAAAGCTCTGAGCAGGACACTGGTGATGGCCATCCCAGAAGAGGAGGCCACCTAGGTTACAGGTTGGAGTTTACTGGTTGGACATTGTTACTGGTGGAGAAATCCTCGTTTTCCAGCTGGGAAGAGGAAGTCCTGCTGGGGAGCCGAGCTGTACGTTATACCTGCCAGAAAGCCCTGTGTGATGGTATCTGGGACAGGTTTTTASACAACACAGGGTCGTGGCTTCATGCTGATCCCGATCATAGCAGACTTACTCTCCCAGTGCTTCAGATTTCATGTGGACCTACACGTTGCAAGACCTTCCCCTAATACGGCCTCAAATCTGCAAGGCCTTGTGCATCTCTGCAGGTCTTGCTCATCTGTTTTAGTAATGCTGCTTCTACATGTAACATCCATTTGAACAAAGCTCTGCTAAAGTTGCACCAGACTGAGACTTCACTGAGAGCAACTGAGCCAATCCAGACATTTTTTTTTTTCTGTTTTAGAGCAGAGAAGCCYTGGCTAGTGCTCTAGTGTCCACCAAGGGCAACTAAAATGTGTGGTTCGAACCCTTGAGAACAGCAGCTGCAGGAATCAAAGGTGTGAGTGACACTGTCTGCTCTGTTCTCCTAGTCAGGAGGGTCTGTATGTTAAGTGAAAATGAAAATATCTCAGCATATTTATCTCAGCTTGGCGAGGAAATTTTTGTAGAGGGGGAGGGTGGACTATGAGCTGAATTTTTCTTCTTATCCTCCTTTTATAGCAAAAATAGAAAAACATTGATCAGACGTTTCCCTGCATGTTTTTCTTCTCTTTTTCATGCTAGCTCCTTGCTAGTATTTGACGCTAGAGAAAAAAAATGATGAGTACTCAAGTTAATAATGCGTGATTATTATGTTGATGAATTGCCGGAGATGAATATATATGTAAAAGCCCTGCAAGATTCGCTCATCCATGAATCCTGAGTGAAAGCAATTATTTTGGTGAACAAATCACAGTTAGCTGTATTTTTTAATAAGTGCTGGGGTAGAAGGTGGCCAGGTAACTTCGGTCCTGGTGAATACCCATGACCCTCTTGCAAACTGATATTTGCTGAAATGACAGGAACAGGAGCCTACAGGGCCAACTGTTCAAAAGTGACCAATTTACAAACTTGATTTCTCCCTCCTACACTTACTCGCAATTCTCAGTCATCAGTGAGTTAAGTCAGATTTTCTCTGTCTTGAGGCTGCGGAGGAAAAGCAGAAAACCCTGAACACGGCATATCCGAGGGACTTGGAAAATGGAAGACGGAAACACGCAGCCCCATATATAACATTTGGAAAGGGGGAGGCTGGCTTGTGTGTGTGCTCCGACTCGAGCTCACGCTTTCAACGTGAATGCCACGGTATTTTGGGCTCTGAGTCACCGCTGTCCCCAYGGGTGACCGCAGGCCCAACTCCGTGGACTCGGGCTTTGCGCCACGCTGGGGTGAAGGAGGGTGTTTAGCACTGCCGAAAAACGCCCAGGGAGGACGGCGGCATCTGACCCCACCACTCCCAGCATCCTGGCACCAATATCCCCACTCGCCCGACAATTCACCGCTTCCCTTCTCTCCCCACCGTGGCCTGCGCGCCCGGCAGGATCGCGTCCAGGACATAGGCAGCGCGGCATCCCGTACAGCCAGGCGCCTGTGAAGAGCAATGAGGAGCTGTGACTAACTCWTTAAAACTGAAAAACAGGGGGAAAGAAAGGAAAACACCTTCCCGTCGCCACTTTGATAAAAATGACAAGCCAGGATATTTTGTTGTTGTTACAAATATTTCCGGGACGGAGTAATGGATTTGATATGAACGGAGGAGCTTGTGTTAACCCATTTAAATTAATTTGGTTCGGCTCATTTTCAGCTAAGGGGATTAGGTGGCTCAGGCTGCCGTAGTGCAGGAAAGTGTTTCCCCGAAGAGGTCACGTACTCGAGCGTAGCCTGGGTCTGCAACCACGTTGGGGACACTGCTCTGGGTGCACAAGGAGAACAGGCCTCCTCTGCCCAGCAGGACAAGTGGTCCCTGAGGAGAGGGTCAGGACCCACAGTAACACCCGTAATGTCCCATAGGTCTCACCTGCAGCCACCCTACCAGGGCTGGGTGCAGGAGGATMCTGGGTGGTGGGACCATGCGTCCACTGCCCATGGAGCAACACCACAGGCTGGACTGGGGTGGGTTGGAGTAGGGTAAGATGGCCTACCCCAGATGTAGCTGGGCCTATGGARTTGTTGGGTGGTTTCCTCAGTGCTTCTTCATGATGTTGTGGGAAAAGCTGTGACTCCAAAGCACAGTGGGGATGTGCTCCCCTGCCAAGGTGCTGCTGGAGGTAGCAGGGAAGGAGGGAACCCTCTCAGGTGGGAAAATGTGAGGCATGGATCAGATTTGCTCCAGGACAGCACCTGGCATGTGTTGGTCTGCTGTCGCCTCTGGTATTATATGCTATATAATCTGCTGAGGAAGCCCTGTTGCCCACCTGCATGTCACCCTTGCTGCAGAGTAAATAAGTCCTGAAGGCTGTGGTGGTGTCTGGTGTCTCTGGTTTTCCCTGGTCAGCTAAGCGTAACCACAGGGAAATGYGATGCTTTGTAGAAATGCGCAAATCTGTGGTGGGGGAAAGAGTGTGAAAGAAAAAACCTCCAAGTTAGCGGTGTGCCCTGGAGGCTGCCCAGCCAGGGAGCCGYGTGTGCAGTGCCCTGGGAGGACATGGGGAGGAAGGGCCTCCAGTGAGGTCTGCTGAGCAACCTGGCTCCAGCAGCAGAGCCCCAGTGGGCTGAGGSCCTCCCTAGGCCGCTCTGGGCCTCCAACCCCTAAAGAAACCTGCGCGTGTCCCCGGCAGCCCCTTCTGCAGTGCACAGCCTACCRTGACCTGGGCCAGGTGTCCTCTGCAGCAGAGGACAGCTCCTATCAGGGAACCTTGGTGCTCCTCGTAAGCATACTATTAAAGCAGTGATTGCTTGGGGCATACTAGTGGTGCCAGCCTGGAAACAATCAAATCGGGTTAGGTGATGCAATTATACATAAATGAGAGCAAAAACCTGCAAAACATATCCAGTTTATGGTAATTCTGGGAACTTATTTTCCCCTCATTTTGCAGTAACCTTAACATGTCTATTAGGAATACAGAAAGCTTGAGAAAAATCTCTTCGTCGCTAAGGATAACACGCMTTTATAACTGACTTCTGAGTATTGACCTAGGCCACTACCAAGAATAGCTAGTATCCTGAGAAGTCAGTGATGTTTTTTTTCTTAATACTGGAAGTGCTGTGTGCATATATACAAGTGCTTTCTTGAACTGAGCCCACTAGTAGAACAGAAGCCGGAAAGGCTTGGTGTCTACTCTCTTGTTCATTTTTTARGCCTGTATATATGAGAACCTTGTTTTTATTCAGCTAGGGTAGCTGTCTACCACCATCTTTTAAAATCAACCTTGATTTAGCTTCCTTGGTAATCCTTCAATACCTTTGGGACAGCCTTTACACTGTTCTTGCAGCCAACTGATTGTTCTCTCCAACTTCTAAATTTCCATGGGATATTTGCAATATCCCACACTAATACCTACTAATCCATTAAAAATACCCATGAGATAGATTAGGTAATCCACTGTGCCTTGCAGATTGTGCTCCTCAGCACTCTGTTTTCCCTAGAATAGGCACAAAACGAATGCTATATCTGCATTGGAAAAGCATTGTTCCTCCAGAAGGATCCTCCAGCATTGGCTCACTGGCAGGCACAGCTTGCTTGCTTGGGAGAGGGAGGGAAAAAAAAATCCTCAGTATCTATTCAAATCTACAGGGACAGCTTCAGTTGACAACATGTTGGAAATGTGGCTGTTACATCAAGGTTAACCTGTAAGTTTGTAAAGAGCGTCACAAGATAGTAGTGCTTGAGCAATCAGTTCTGTCTCCTCCACAAGAGCTGCRTTGCCTGAAGAACTGGCTTCACTGCTTGCTGGGAGGAAAGGCTGCCTCCTATTGAAGCCCATGTATTTTTTTTTGGTGTTTGCATATTACAAGCACCTCCTTAGGTGCTGTGTGCAGCTCTCCTGGTTCTTGAGCTGCCAGGAGGTGTTAGGATTCACAGGCTTGGCTACATCCTCCTCTAGCTGTTCTATCAAACCAGGTGTGCAGTCCTTGCTGTTTTGGTGAGAACTTGCTCTAAAGCTTCCATTTCTAGGGGCAAGTCCTTAATATTTTCCCCATATTWAAAAAAAAAAAAAGAAAAAAAAGTCTTGCAAACTTGCTGATCTGGCTGGCTAAGGCCAAAGCCAGGCTTCCAGCCTGTCTCATTAGGTTGTCTTTAGCTTCCTTGCACAGGAGTGTGCTGTGGCTGGGAAGCCTAGCAAGGTTAGGCACAGTCCTGTTCCCTGTGCTAGCCTGATGTCTTACGAAGTGTCAAGCACTCCCTAAAGAACGTGGCAAAGGAAGGAAATCTTCCAAGCAGAAGGAACTGTTTTCTGCCAGCTTCATTGGAGAATTACTGCAGTCTCCATAAGAATCGGTGTTAGATGCTCCTCCTGCCTCTGCAATACAGTGAACCTCCGTGGAAGCAGGAAGCATTGACAGTCCCATGTGTCCTGGAGAGCAGAGATCTATCTTTCAGCTAAACAACATTGCTTTCCTCATGTGAAGTAAGGGTTCTCACTAGCAGCGGCAAGTCCCTTATCCTCCTGGTGCTCCCAGATACCAGAAGGCAATGCCATATTTGCTGTCCTGCCATAGGACATCGCTYCTCTTTCTGGCAATGCACAACAAGTGGCCCAAAGCGTAACGTCATGGTATGATTTACTCTTATAAATCCAGTGGATGTCATGGAGTGACCCACTAGTAGCAGGGTCCCACTAGGAGAGCTTTGATGCCAGCCTCTCTGTTTGATGTTTCTGGCTGTTGTGCTGAGCCTGGCAAGGCTTTTGTGCGGCCATCGACTGAGGGGGCAGGGGAGAGGTCAGCAATGAGTCAGGGAAATAAGAGCAAAAAACAAGAAGAAGAAAGCTTGGAGAGCATTTAATGTGTATTTAAAGCTAAATTTTGCTGGGAAATTTTAAGCAGATTCTTAAGTGACCTCGCTGAACTCAGTGCTTCTAGGTGTTGCCCATTCCATCTATGCTAGATGAAAGCAGCTCCCCAAACCCTTCTGCTTTCATAATACATGGGCAATGTTTCTTGTTCCTTCAGCATTGTTAACTCTTGCTGTGTTTGTGCTTGGTGCTGTGGGTAAATACGTAAGCTAAAAAAAGGAAAAAAAAMCCCAGAAACTTATTTTTGGAAATGTATTTAATTTGGCTTCTGTGTAGCCTGCTGGGATGGCACCTCCTAGAAATGCCCATCCAGACTGTTATAGCAGAGCCCTGTTCTTGCTTGAGAACTGTGAGAACAGCCATAATGTTGGTAGCGATTTAAATGTTAAAATCCATGTGTATTATGAWGGGAGAAAATAAAAGCGTATTTCCAGTCTCCCTCTCCTGGGAAGTAGGTGTAGATCATTCCCAAGGGAACCCAAGCATGCTGAGAGCAGGCTGGCTTCTGAGTTATCCTCTGGGGGTGTTTTAGAAGAAACTATAGGGGTGCATCTTCCCCACCGTGACTCAGGACTTTAGCCTGTGGGCTGAAAACAAGGATCTAGTTTAGGAAAGATAGAGTGGCTTTTCTTAGGAGAAGGGTGCGCTGCATGCAGGCTAGCGTCTCCCTGTTAGTCAAGGAAGCCTAATGTGGAATTTGAGCTGTGCCCTACACCTCCGATTACCTGGGAGCTCTTGCCTCCTAACTAGCCATGTCTGTAAAATCAACTCCTTGCCGCACGTAGCAGTGACGTGGTCCGTGGCTTTAGGTTTTCAACAAACTCGGGCTGCCCTGAGGTTCTGTGAGCAAAGCGGAGGGCGGTGGCTTGGGTAGACCTTTCTGTGCAGAGGGAGACGGAGATACCGAAGAGTTCTCCCTTGTCCAGCAAAGCAGGGGTAAGAGCCCTGAAGGAAAAACTCCTGGAAGTGACATTGGTCTGTGTACAAGATCCTTTGGCAATGACCTAACTGCTGATCCTGATGCCAGTGAGGGTCCTTGGAAATGCAGGTGGCAAAGAAGAGGCCCTGCAGCCCCATAGTCGCGGGTATGAGCTAAGGTTACCCTCCTTGTGTCTGCCTCTGTCACCCTGTTTTTGCACAATTAGCTTCGCCAAGCAGCACAAGGCAGCTTTGTTGAGCCTTGCTGTTCCTGGACTTTAGAGCCACTGCTGTCCTGCTTCTGGAGGGCTGGGGATAAGGTTCACCATGATCAGAGTCTATGCCTGRGGATGCATGGCATTTTAAGGTAAGGCGCAGTTATTCTATATGTTGGCTTACTGACTGAAAACTCTCCTATTTTTTCCTGGCTGGCCTTATGTAGTCAGCAGAAGACACTGAGGCAGCTTTAATGCTGCTGCAGGGGTCTGAAACCTGCCAGAGTCCAAAGATGCAGGGACCAGAACCACCTCGGATAATCCCATAGACAGGGTCCAGGCAGAGGACACTGGGGCTCATGTTAAGCTCCGTTTAAAGAATCTCYACGCTTGGCCAGAAGAGAAGGAGCTGCATTGGCTGCTCTCTGCAAGGCTGGGAGCTGGGCTGGGCTCCCAAGTCAGGCAAACTGCGCCGTTGACATCTCTAACTTCCTACACAAAAAGAGCAGCTCCCAGGGTGGGTGCAGTGAGGCTGAGGAGACTTCTTGTCATGAATTTGCCAAAAGTGTTTTTTAAGAGAATGCTGCATATTGGAGTTTTTCTCCTCTCTCCTGCACTGCTGAAATGTCATCTTTGCTTCGGTGCTTGGTTTCTGGATACCATACTTTGAAAGAGATGTAGACAAATTGGCAAGATGCCAGCGAAAAACAACGTTAATTGTCRGAGGTTTAGAAAACATGACCTCTGAGGAGAAGGTTGAAGAAATCAGGTGCATTTAATCTAGAAAAGACAGTGCTGGTGGTGGCRGTGCAGGGAGGGGGATGTCATGGTTTCTCAGTACATAAAAGCTGTTGTCAAAGGATGATTGATTTGTTCTTTTGCAGTCATTGGGGGGAATGATGAGATGAAATGAACTGCATTTACAGCACAGAGAAGGCTTAGTTTGAATACTTAGGAGAAGCTTTCTCAAGTGCAGTGAAAAGCAGGAAGAGAGCATACAGGGGAGGTATGGAATTTGTGCTGTGATGTCTGTAAAGAAAACCTTCATTAAAGAGGCTCTAAGCTTACCTGGATCTTCCATGAGGAATTGGCTTTGAACAGCCTCCTGAGATCTGTTCTCAGCCCTCTGTTCCTGCAGTTTGGGCTGGCAGGTAGGCTGGAGACTCATACCTTTCCCTTAGTGACTGCAAGCATTGKCCAAGCTGGCGTTGCCAAGTTTGCATGGTCAGAAAGCATCAGACACCTCAAAATACTGACTGTGGCTCATAGAGCTTGCATTGCATTATCCTCCACTGAAATACATATAGCATTTTTRTTTATCTGCTCACTGTTTTTGAATCTTTCGTGCTGCGTTTATGTTGCAGTTAGAAATCTGATGGGAAAGAAACCCAAGCTCGCTGTAGTCTGGCTCTCTTGGGTAGATTTGGAAGCATCACATCCCTTCCTACAAGCCAGTTGCCCAAGTAAGCATCTAATGTCTCAGGAGACCTACTACACAGGCGCGCTTTGAGCTGTTCCCTCTGCCGTGCTCTGCAGCTGAGCTACCAGGATGAAATCTAGAATGGAGCTACTGACCCATGCTGCCATCAGCTCCGGCTGTAGCACAGGCGAACTGCAGCACTGAAGGGAGAACAGCTTCTCCTAGCAGAACAGGACTCTGGGACTGTAAATCAGGATAAAATAAAAAGTGGAAATAATAATTGGTCGTTGGATTTGTGAACTTGTCTACAAATCTTTTCCAGGCATAAGCTTTTTCTTTAACGGGCTGGTGATGGGGGAAAGGGCTTTATTTTATGCACACATTGGGCAGACACAGATAAAAGCACAGGCCTTTAATACGAGACTTACTTCTTTTGCCTCTTCTCAGATCTGCAAATGCAGAGCTCTGCCTCTTGGTCAAATTCAGATGACGTTATCTTGTGTTTTAACTACCCTACTTTTTGTATCCCTCTTCCCTTAAGCTATTAACATTGGCAGATTCAGTGCCCTTTGTTTGTTTGTGTACTACTTAGAGCCTGAATGTTGGACACCAGCCGGTCTAGTTTCTCTTTGGGCAGTGGTAGGAGCTAGGACAGGTTTTTTTTTTTCCTCCCTGCTGGCTTTGCAAATGCATCCCAATCCTGAGGAGACTGCAAGGCTGCCYTCACACCAGGAGCAGAGAAGGTGAAATGTCCTCCCTCACATCCAGATGAGAGCAGATCCAGTAAAGCCAGGGCTTCACATACCTACGTTGTTGGTGGTTGCATGAAGATCCTGAGCTCCTGCCTGTGGGAAAAGCGGAATGTCCTGCTGCCCATGATGGATGGGGAGTGGAGGTGTGGACAGTGCCTTGTGTGCATGAGCAMAAAGCCTTGCTAAGTATTAGCTGGGCTGAGCTGAGCTCTGCTGCTCCCAACTCCATCGTTCATCTTGGAGCTGGGAGCTGGATCTCTGGATCTTATCCACAGCTTTGACACTGAGTCACTGCATGACCTCAGGCACTCGGATGCCATGGTGATGCACACTGCACAAACGTCTAGACAGATAGATTAGATTGAATAGACTCTGCGTTTGACAAATCCTTGTGTACCACCCTTGTCAGTGCTCCCCTCCTAGAGCCACCCAGTCCAGTCCAGTGGGTCTCTCACACAGCAGTGAGGAGGAAACACTTCTTTCTTCACCGAGGAAGAGCTGRGCACATGACTACAGAGCCAAAACTACCAGCGGTGACAGAGAGGGAATAAAGCAGGCAGGAGGGCAGCAAAATTGCGTGGCAGAGAAGTCCAAGAGCTGGGAGAGCTGCCTTGTTCCCYGTCTTCTGCAACCTGGTTATGTGGCGCTGCCTTTCTTCACATAGCCAATTAGCCTGCAAATTCATCAGGGCGGGAGCTATTTCTTTCTTTCGTGGCTCCTATCACAACAAGGACCTGCTTTCTAGAGGGGAAAAAAAAAAAGATAAACTCTCAAAAAGGAGATTTCTTAAAGGTTTATTGGTGTCCCCTCTGCCTCTGGCAGAATAAAGGGAGAATTGGCTCTCACAGGGACTTTCYCTGGGAATGACTTTTGGTTATTTTCATACCCGGCTGCCTTGTGGGGGTGAATGCAGCAGAGCAGCAAAGCCGTGGCTAGGAGCATGCCCTGGGCAGAGGGATTTTGGGGGGCTCTGCTAGATTGCCCGAGAGTGCCCATCTCCTACAGGGCTGACAGCAAGCTCTGGGTGCTGCAGAGGAGCACTGTCTCTTTAAGGAGATTTGCATAGCGGGGTCTAATTAGGGTTGTTGTTGATTCTGATGTGTTGTCCATATTCCATTAAAGGATAATGCTGCTTAATTTGCAGCAGAGGGTCTCGGTTAACCGTGCACCCAATCATAAGGAAGCCCTAATGACACCACTTCCCTACTTCTGGTAACACATAATTAAAAAACCACTTCATTTCCAGTTGTGTGGTTCTCCCCCAGTCTCCTAATTACTTTCTAAGCCATTTCATGATGATCTGCAAATATTTCAGCACTTAGATCTACTTAATGAGTCCATGGAAGAGTTAATACCTTGAGTGGCATAAAAGCTTGCCAATCCAGTAGTGCAGCTCAAGGAATTGTTTTCCACTTGGCTTGYGTGGGAAGAGGGGCTTTGATTGCAGTGGGAAAAGTCTCTGCTTTGGCTTTGAAACTGGGATGCTAATGGGCAAGGGATGTGCTTGGAAACCTTGACTCAAGGTGTGGAAGACCCTTTGGTGGTTTTCATACTGGGTGCAGAACGTTTTGACCAGCTTAAGTTGCAGTGAAAGGGCTGTCYTGCTGCCTGACTGTGGGAGCTGCTCGTCAGAAAGGCTTAGACAGAACCAGGTGTGTGTCCGGATCTGGATGGAGATACTGCACATCTGGAGGTAGGGAGTGAAGTGTCCTGCTTCTGCCCCACCTGTGGGAAACCATAATACATCTCTTTGCACTTGGACAAGAGAAGGCAACAGGTCAACCTGCAACTACCTGTCACCGTCATGCTTCTTTGCTGTGGAATGAGGGTAAGGGAAGAGCTGATTTCCACAGAAACCTGGGGCATGGATATTTGCTGTGAATCACTCATTCCTGGGAAGAGGATGTATGTGTGCGGAGTGGGGATGTGCACCCCAATGTCAATAGTAAAGTGGGGAATCTGGTCTGTGATTCAAGTGCAGTCCCTATAAAAATGGTCTCATCTCTGTGCTCATCTGGTACCTTGGGTATTAAAACTCTCTTGAGTTGTCAAGCTGAGTACTGCAGAGGAACGAGGAGGGTGAAGGAGTAGGGAGTGGATTATTCTTCCTGCCCTTTTGTTGCATGGGTGTGCTTGGTCTGTTCTTTGCATGGTCAAACAGCAACACCTGGTGCAAGCTCACTGGGAGCCTGGTGATGTCTCTGAAGGCATTATTTGGAATAATCAGAGATAATTGTATAACGAGGGGGTAATTAGTTTCCAGGAATTAGAGACTCAAGCTTAGGCTGCACTACCCCTAGGAGTGAGTTTATAAGGCTAGAAGTTAGAGAATTCTACTCTTCTGTGATCATTTAAGCACATGCCTTGGAAATCCTTGAGGCCTGAAGAATCTTAAGCTGTTTTGAATCACATCTGTGCAATTTTGGTTAATGCTGTAATATGAGGTAAGGGAGGAGACCTAGAATATGGTCCTCATCTGCTCCTTTTGTGTTTCAGGTAACCCTGTCACAGTGGGAATGAGCATCCATATCTCCAGCATTGACCAGATCTCAGAAGTCAACATGGTGAGTAGTTCAAAAATATATAAATAAAATAAATAGCAAGCTGTTCTTCCATTCTCCAGCTGAGATACAAATCCAAGACAGTGTCTCCTTGGAGTCAACTGAGATCTGAGAGTGTACTTTGGAAGAGAAGGGTGCTGACACCTTCTTCATAAAGCTACTTTTGCACATCTTCCCTGCAATTGTTGGAAAAAGAGGAACTTTCCCAATAAAGAATAAGAATCATTTTTTGGTCTCCTTTGGAGATGGTTAGAATTTTTATGAGATGATGGGATGATATAATAGATAGGATTCTTCCTTAGTAAAGTGCAAGGAATTCAAGTATAATTTCTTCTTGTATAGTGTGATTAAAAAAAAAAAAAAAAAAGTTAAACACTTCCCTGGGCTGTAATAAAATAAGTTTCCCTCCATTTTTTTTCTCATTGTACTGATTTCAGTCTGAGCCTTGCTTCTTCTGACCTTCTAACCTGTGTTATTGGTGCTGAATGCCTGTTGGCTCCATAGCTTCAGTGCAGCTCCGAAGTAAAACAATGCTGAAATTAAACCCTTGCAACACAAGGCAGACATGAGATACCTGTCATGTGTTACGTCCAGAAGTAGGTGTGCATCTCCAGTGTCTATGAGCACATGAGAAGACTGTCACTACCTTGCTGACATGAGGTAAATTCTAGTGGGTTAATAAATGTAGCTGTAATAGCTTGCTTAAGTATGTCTGATGTTAGTTGTGAATGTGGGGATAGAGGATCTCGAGTGGCACCTAAGGAGCAGCTGGCACTAGATCTGGAGGAGAGATGCTTATCCCTAACCCTTCTGTCTTGGTTGCGTGGACATCTTTCCTGGTYATTAATGGATATGCTTGAAGCAGTAGATACTTGTTTCCAGTGAGGGAAAACAAAAAAGGGCAATGGTGGCTTTACCATCAGCTCATGACTGCCAACTTGAAAAGGAATTGATGTTTTTATAGGCTTGTTTGTGGGGATTTGGCATGTATTTGGAAATCTGTAGTGTAGAAAGTGTAGAGAGAAAGCCGTGTAGCAGGAATCGGCTTGTTCGGGCTGACTTAAATGGGCCGGAGTTTTTGAAAGCAAAAAGGCCTTTAAGTTGGCAATTTTTTAGGGTGTGAAATCTGTTAATCTGCACTCAAATCTTCTAACCATTTTGGTCACAAGACGGGTGCCCACCCAGGCCTGTGATGTTTCTGCCTAGGCGAAGCCCTGAGGACTCACAGAGGCCTTGCATGGTGCTGGCCTCTTCTCTGACCCTTCCTCTCTCTTATCTAGGCAGTCACCAAGTGACTTTTCCTCCAGGCTCCTCAGCCTTCCAAAGAGCTGAGTGGCGTGGAAAGCTGGCAGGGGTCACACCCAGCAACATCTGCCCTGCTCCTCTCTACTTGACCGARGTAGAAGAGTCCTAGGCCGGTTTAGAGCTCTTGCTGATCAAGTCAATTAAAACTTTGGTCTCCCAATGCTCCTGTCCTATTTCTCTGTTTCTGGACTCTCCTGCCCTGCTTCCCTGGCCCACCAGCTCTTTGGCTGCTGTAACAGGGAGGAGGGGAAGCAATCATCTGCCTAGTTGCTTTGGTTCTAAATTGCTTGACATGTCTGAATGTGCCTGTTGGTGCAGTCCAGCCTGTGAGTTTCCAGGTTCTCCTTTGCAGACATTCCTTTTTGATATACAAGAGGCTTGGAGGAAGATGGGGTCAAACCAAGGCCTGGGGTATTAGTTACGGTAAGTGTAACTGACCTACAGGTTAAACCTCTGCCAAATAATTGCTATTTCTTCTTGGTCTGAGCTATGAAGCAGACTGCTAGGTGCACAAACCTTCCCTTAGTATCCCCCCACTATCATAATTACCTGTACGGCACGTTACACCTCAGGCTGTAATGACAGGAACACTGGACAGCATGCACATATGGGAATTCAGACCTTGGTACAGATCTATGTCCCTATTGCACTGAGTAGCTGTGCTTGAGTTGAGGCTCAGCGTAGAAGAGACAGATGGCTTAACCCAGTTACATCCATCTTGCCTCTCAGGACAAAACTCAAGTCTTAATCATTTCCTCTCCCAGTCTTTACTTGGACCAGAACTCCCCTATGTGATGAGGTAGTTGTCACTGTCTTTGCTAGAGCTGGTGTGAACAACTCGTGGGCCTGTAAGGCCCAGGAACAGTCTGGGCCTGTAGCCTGGGAGCCAGACCCAAACTTACCTAAATGGGGSAGGAGGGAAGGAGATATTTACCTCYGTTGTTACAACTGCCCTGAGCTTCCTCCATAGGTGTGAGAAGAGGACTGGGCAATGCAGAGTCAGGTACAGGGTGAATCTTTTGCTGCAAACGTGCTGCCTGTGAGGGATATTCAAGCGCTCTGCCATACACCTCTTACAAACCACTGTCCTTGGGCATGCTGTTCATTGGGCAAGTAGAGCTGGCAGAGCCATTCCCTTAGCAACACTTTTCCATGACAAGGTTGGGAAGGCAATGCTCTCTCCTTCCCAGTGACGCTCCTTTTCTTCGCCCACAGGATCCCTGGGGGAATGTGTGTGTTTAGTGCTGGATGAAAAGGGCAGTGTTCCTATCTCTGTGGGGCGTGCGGGAGTTGGGCTTCCCGGCGCCCTGGCCTGGGCCCTCATCCACGTGCAGCTCTGGGACTCATAGAATTTGGGGACAGGGCCCCCGATGGGCTCACGGAGCGTTTTTGATAGTTGTGGCGCAGTTCATGACTACACTGGGCAGCCAGTGATGTCACTTCTGTGCTCCGATTACCCCTCCTAGCCCCTGTTCTAGCTTGTCRAGCACAACCTCCTGCTCGTCCTTCCTGTGTATGTTTGAGAGGAAAGGTGCACGTGAGCACCCACCCAGGATCTACAAGTGTCATGGGGAGGCAGCCTCCAAAGGGTTTAAAAATCAGAATCATCTTCCAGAACACATGTTTAAGGAGTGGGAAGGAGTTCTTGTGTGATTCGAGTTTCCAGGATTAAGGGATTTTATGTGCTGCTTTCTTCTGGGTGGCAGGTACCCCAGAGAAAGGGCTGCATCTGACTCCTGCTTTGGACACAGATCCTGGCAAGAAAAACAAGGCAATTTTTTTTTGGCATCCCGTGTGATTGGGGAAGGGACTGTGCAAGGAATAAATTAAAGGCACACAAGTGGAGCGGAGTTGTCCTGGCAACCAAATAGCTTCTATTGTTACACAAGGAGTGTTATTACTTACTGCCCCTTGCCGGATAATTAATTAATCCCTAGACATCTTTTTCTGGAACAAAGGGCCTGTTGCTGAGGCTGGGCAGCCCGAGGGGAGCYCCAGCTYGGCCGTCCCTTCCCTGGGACCCTGGAGCTGCTGCCRGCACCCACGGCAGGAGAACAAGTGCTGCGGGTGACTGGCTGTGGCGTGATTCAAGAAGCTGTTTTCCATAGCTTTCCAGATGGACACCGTGCTGTGGAGCAGCGTAGCTCCACCCGTGCTCTAAAGAGCATGCTTTGCCCACGCTCSCATGGGAACTGTATTCCCAAAAATGATGGTATGGGGGCATTTAATCCTGGAGGCTTGCAGGGTTTTACTGCAAGGGCAGTGCAGTTATGTCTCCACTGGAAGTCCCCCCATGCACAGATTGGGATGCAGTTGCCTGTCCAAGCCCCATGGGCCCTGACGCCTTGATCTACAAAGGTGACGCTTCTCCGTCTGCTTGAGGGCCATGCCTAGACCCCGTGACATGGCACAGCAGATAACGGAGTTGTGCTGTAGTGCAGGGAGCTTCTAGGTACMTCATAATGACCACTATAATGTTCTCTCCAAGGACAAAAAGACCCAAAATGGCATCTTCTTGCAGCCTGAGAGTGGTCAGCCGTATTTTAAGGCTCACTCACTAGAGTAATGCTTTACTGCTGTGTCCTCGTCCTAGCCTCAGTAAGCAGTGCTGAGCTGCAGCCCCTGCTCTTGTCGGCGATTAGAAGGGTTATTGTCCAAGCCAAGATCAGTGACATCAATTGAAATGTCCAGGAAGGACAACATGGGACCGGACAAACAGATATTGGAGAAGGCCTGTTTCACAAGCAGACTCTCCAAAGTGCTGATCTGTGAGGAGGAAAGGCCTAGCCGGAGTCTTTCAGATCCCACACTAATTTCCAAGCTGAGGGTTTACAGGTCGGGCGAAAGGAATCATCCCGACGCTCTGCAGCCACCGCGATCTGCAGGGAACGGCAGCATCGTAGCCACTAATTGTCCTTTAAGGAAAYGGGCTGAACAGATTATCTGGCAAATGTCATTTTGCTACAGATGGTGGAATTGTTGCGAGCGCGGAASAATGTGCCGCTATTTATAGAAACGTGTCGGTATTTGGTGCTCGCTGGACAGCGCTGCGGTCGCACCTCTCGCTGTGGTATCCCACAGGAGGGATCCCGATGAGGACCTCGAGTCCCCCTGCAGTCACAGGGGCACACGGACCTTTCCATGTCATTGAGGTACGTGACCTGATGCTGCCCAAAGTCCCTAACAGACTAATGGTCTGGTTGAACTGTGCTGCTTTGGTGGATCCATCTCTAACTGCATCCAGCAGCGGCCGCCTCGGAAGGAGCTGGAAATCTCCCTCCCGCTCCCGTGTGCCCTTTGAGGGGACAGCTGTGGACTGACCTGCTTAGGCTGGGCTGTAATCGCTGGGTGGTGCCAGGAGAGGTGGTGCTTCCAGCTGCAGCCTTCTCTCTAGGCAATCACTAGGGTCATATTTTTGTTGCACCAGGCAGTTCAACTCCCTTCAAGCATTAATGGACTATCTGAATAAGGAGGAAAAATAACCAAAAGCTTTGTATGCATTTAAAATAAGAGACAGTTACCCTTCATAACGCTTCATTCTTCCTGCCCTATGATCTGTGCAGTCCTAAAACCAGCTCCCGCCTGTGTATCTGCACACTGTAGGCAGCTTGGAGCATCCAGCCGTTGTTGTCATCATGATGTCTTTGTGGCTCCTATAATTTATTCATCCCGAGATGCTCTCCTACATCTGCAATAACATTGTTTCGGTTTGTTATAGCACTAGCTTTAAAGTTTTATAAACCTGGTGACAAGTTGAAAAGTTGCAAGCGGATTATTGTAGAAGGGCTAGTATAAGAAGGGAGGTTTCCAACACARATGTTGGCAGGAATGTTCAAGGGATGATGCTGGGGCTGGGACCCATGTCCCATTTTGCTGGGGACAGTCTGCAGTGCAGACAGCTCCGCGGTTGGCGCAGGGTGCTTTGCAGAGCTGGCCATGGTGCTTTCCTTCATCGCCTCCTCCTTCGTGTGAGCCCATTGCCACATGGATGCCCATGTGTCTTTGGCCTTGTGGAAGGAGCCACCGTGCCTGCTGTTCTTCTAAAAGACTTCTATAAGTCTTTTTTATTTTTTTTTTAAATCAAGTTCTGTCTTGCTCAGAAAATGTTATCTCTACTCAGGAGAGATATAAAGCATATCCTAAGAAAGCCATGAGCTGCAAGGGCTTTAAATTGGCTTTCAACTCAAAACAAGGTGGATCAGGGTGTGTATAAGGCCATTCTTGACTAGGAAAGTTCATCCTAATGCCCGTTGTGCCATCACCAGCAGGACGTCACTCCTTACATTATGCCGAATTTTCCATCCATTAGGCATGTTTGAAGTGCAGTCTTTGCAATGGGATCTGTCTCAGTCAGGCTCAGCAGCTCTCTGTTTTCACTGGGTATAAATGCACACTACCTAATTGAATTTCATTTTCAACATCACCCATATGTACCAACTTTTAACTGAGATTATTCTATTGCCATCTCTTTTTAATGGAGAAATGGCATGTAGGTATTTCCCAGTGAATGTGTTCTGTCCCTGGTTATCCAAAGTTTTAAAATGGGCTAAAGAATTGAATATTGTGATTGGAGGTTTCTGCATTTATRTGCTGCAAGGTGTATGACAGGACGTTCTGGTGCTGTTCCCCTGCTGCCCTGCGACACACCGTGGTATTGAACTGCGTGCGTGTGGACACAACATCCTCGTTAGGATTTAAGGCTTCTGAATATTGAAGCCTGCTGGAATACGGTAAAGCCAAAAGGCAGCTTTGCTGGGCCGATGGGCTGGGGATGGTGCCCTGTGGTGGTGCTGCAGCGCTCTGCTCRTGCTGGGTTGCTGCAGGTTGCAAAGAGGTTATGTGTTTTTTATATGCTAGGGATTTCCACGTGCTTTGGTTTAAATTAAGGCATTGGCAACACGCAGCTGAGAAGGTTGACTTCTTCAGAGCGGGCAGTTCTGCACCTCCCTCTGGCAATGATGGTTTCAATATGACTTAGGCCATGCGGTTGTTGTCACTTCAAGCCCTGGGGAGCAGGGCTGCAATTCAGCGAGTGGTAATCTGCTTGGGAAATGGTGCTGAGGCTCTGTGGTTCATCCAAGGAAGAAACCCACTGAAGTCCTAGAAACATCCTTGTGGCAGCGTGGATGTCAGTGACCCATCTTCTCTGCTGTTGCTGGGTTTGAGGTTGCCTCATCCTTGCAGTGTTGACATCCTGTGATGGACTGCTGGGACTCAGGGTGACTTTCAGCAGCACTTCCATGGTTTTAAACAACAGGAGTCAGGTTTGCAATATCTGACTGTGCCACACCAAATATACCTTTCTTTTAACAGGAATTCCACTGATTGTAATGAAATATCTCTTGAACTAAGGTAGATAAAACCTCTGGCCTCAGRGGATCTCTGCAGTGTGATGGGATGGGGGAGTGGGAGCTCAGCTCTGAACAAACAATTGTCCCCTTCATGCCCCAGAGACAGGGATGGTCCTTCTATAATCGGATGGGGTTTCTGCAAAAAATGGTTTGAATAAAGCAAACAGTCATGAAGTGGCCTGAAATACTCCAAATTCATTGGTTCTGAAATTGGTTACCAAGAGATTGTCCTGGCTTGGAAACTAGAAAATAGGTCAATGTGACTCATATGTCAATATTTACTGCATTTATGGCAATTTGTAGAAGAGAAAAAAAAGTCTYCTTTCTGATATTTTCCAGGATATTACACAGATTATTCCACTCCTATGTCAGAATTTTCCCCATTGCTTTAGCYGTGGTGTTGGTTGCCTCTGCAGAGAGTAAATTCACTCCCTCTCACAGAGCCTAGTTGCTAAGTAACAACCCCAATATCACCATACAATTTCTTCAAATACTGTGGCAAGCTAGGAACCAGGATCTCCACAGAGCACTAGGAACTGCTCCTGAAACTGGAGTTTTGGGGGATTATCTTGGGGATTAGGTGCACGAGAGGCAGGTGGTGGTCCAGGAAAAGAGCAGTCCTGCCAGGCCACTGCCACTGTCCTGCCTGGGTTGTCCTCCCGTGAGTGAGGGGACAGCTTCATGGCTAGCCCCATCAAGGGGCTTCCTATGGTTGTGCTGTTTGGGTGTGTTGGGGTCATTACTGACATCCATGAATTAAGTGTTTTTGTTGGTCAGACGAGCTGTGAGTTGTGGAAACATCRCTGAAAGAAAAGCTCAGGTGCCTCTCAGCTGAAATTTTGGTAAATGCTGGACTGGGGAACAAATCCCTCCCCATGAGACTTTCTACTCTACCATAGTGGTTTCCTCCCAGAAATCCTGTAGCATTCGCTCAGAAATTAATTAATGGAGATTTTGAAGAAAGGTCTTTATCTGCATAACTGGCAATGCTCAGGTATTGGCATGCTGTCGGTGAGTGGACTTGCTAGTTCAGCCTATTCCCTAGAATAGTTCTAGCCTATTCCCTAGGTTTTACAGCACTAATGAAACCTGGTGGCAAGGTTTATTGTGAATGTTCTCCCCTTGCACATCTCTTTCCGTGATGCTCTCATCCCCAAGGAGCGGTTCTGCAAGTCCTCCAGTATCACAGGTTCGAGCCTCAGGAGGACTGAGTCCAACCTGCTGCCGGCGCTGAGGAACGCAGTTCAAATSTTTTACTCACCCGGTGTTTCCCAAGTGAGAACATTTCTGTGCTTTCGCTGGAGAGAATAAGTTCACTCTGAATTTCTCAGCTGACTCCTTCTCCTTCTTGGAGATCTTTAGATCCAAAGTCTCCTTCTCTGGAGATCTTTAAAACCCGCTTGGACACAGCCCTGTGCCACGTGCTCCAGGTGACCCTGCGTGTGCAGGGGGTTGGACTAGATGACCTCTGAGGTCTCTTCCAACCTTAAGCATTCCATGATTCTATGATTCTGGCCCATGGCAGGAGAGAGAGGTTGTTTTGGAGAGTCCATGGTCTGTTTGCAGCATGCTTTGGGCTGAGCAGTGCTATGCGTTGCAATACCCCATCTGCTCCTGTAGCAGCCAAGTTATCTTTAGATCCGAACACGCCACAGTGTTGTATGTAGTGGCATGAACCACTTGAGCTCGCACTCCAGCATTCCTGGAGTACTTAGGGGTTGTTACTGCAGAAGACTTTGCACAGGATAAAAAATGTATTTTTTCTATTCAGGATTTTATTCAGGTTTTTACATAGGCAGAACTCCCACAGCCTATATATGTATGTATATATATAATATATGTAAATATATATCTGTTTAAAAAAAAGCTGTCTGTATTTGAGAATGGCGTTCCAAACTGCCACCTGCTTCAGTTGCATCGCTGCAGCATTGGGGAGTATTACTGCGGAAGCTGAAGTGTCTTCCCACAAGTGAAAGCTTCATCTGCCTTGGTTTGATTGAAAACGAGATTCGATCTTGAGGATGTGACCTGCTGACATCCTGCCATACATACATTTAAGGCGTGTGGCAACGGAGTGCTTGTGTGCAAGAGTGTCAGCGCCTCGATATAGAATCCAGATCCAAATATGAGTGCCTGCGTGTTGCTATTTGAATATGTAAATAAATGGGGCTATTTATAGCTCTATATGTCATGTACACGTTAAGTGCAGGTGGCAGATATGACTTGTGAGTAGCTTTGCTGTTTCCGAATGGTGGAGCCTGGTGGAGGCTCCGCGCAGGCTCCCCGCGTCCCTGGTCCTTGGTCCTTGCCCCTCTCTGCCTTCCTGCCATCACGTTTCTCAGGCCTCTGGAGAAGATTGCGTGTGGGGACAGGAGCTGTTAATATTCCAAGTCTGTGCTGAGTTGCTAGGCTACAGAGAAAAATGAACATTCAAGGGAAAAGGGTGGTGGAAGTGAGAGGATCTGCTGAGCTGTCTGGAGGTCCAAAAAGGCCCTCTAGTCCCATGAAAAGGATTTTTTAAGGGGAGGGAAGGTGGGATGCACATGGGATTACACGCAAGGAGTCCCGGCTGTCCCGGCACAAGTGCTCTCAGCAAGATGGCAGCAGAAAGAGTAAAGCAGTAGGTTCTCTAAAGCCTGTCCCCTTCGGTGTCATTGCTTGCAGGGGATGCAGAGCTGGCCTTTCTGCCTGTGCAAGGGTGCAGGTTGGACCGTGCCCTTTTGAACATCCTCCCTCCCCTTTTGCAAAGCACTCAGTTCCAGTGCGAAGCTCTAGGAAAGCGGGAAGCAAAGCCAGGACGTGCTCCCAGCCTGCAGGTTAAACCTAATCCCTGCCTGTCATTGYCACAGACCTCTACTGCAGCATCTCCTCTAACCTCATCGTGGCTACAAGGAGAGACCGCCTGTGGTCCTCGATGTCCCCATCACTGCGCCGGTCTGATGCATTCACACTTGCACCACGCACAGACCCTTTTGTGCATCGTGAAGCTGGAGCTGAGGTTCAAGGGGCCTGCAAGGTTAACACCACCCTTGGGTGACAAGCGTCTTGTGTCCTCTTGTGGAAGGGCAGCTCTGCCCCTGCTCCTGCCTGCAAGACTGCTATTCCCTCTCAGGATGGCTGGCTCTATCAGAACCCTCGGAAAAATTAAACGGTGCCTTTGGGTATTTTTATTATCTGGATACTTTATTTACCAAGCTCGCATGGGCTCTCTGCCAACAACTTGCAGCCAGCTCTGCAAATAGAGCTCCTTGGCTCCAGGACTGTTGGTCCTGGTACTGCAGAGAGCACTCGCTCAGCATGGACAGGGACTGCAGCTTGTGCTCTGCCATCCAGTTGGCTGCAGAGCCCAAGTCTGCTTGCTTGTGGTCCTGCAGACCCTGCTGAAGTCTCGGCTGCTTTTCTTCATGCGTCCTGTAATAAGCTTGACTTGGTCAGCAGCATCAGGGATTTCCCAGCCCGTTGTGTCTCGGAGGTTATCACCAGTTAACCACACTGCACCCGCCTGTCGGGGCTGCGCTCCCACTGCCAACATCTGGATTGCTAAAGTGAAATGATGTCTTCTGTGGTCCCTCATGCTGGGGAAAATCCTGACCGTTTCCACTGGCTTTGTCTTGGCATAACTGAGGGTCGACTAATCCATAACGGAGGCAGAACTAGACCTATTGTATTAGACCACTTGGTCCATACGCTTGATATAGACATAGGATTGGGCGTCTGTACATGCAGATATTCTGGGTGAGCTGGAATGGATACCCAGGGATGATGTTTTCCAAACTATCYCATCCCAACGGGCTTTTTTTTTGTCCTGTGCTCTCTGGCAGGCAGTGTCTATGAGAAGGACTGTAGAACCTACCCAGTTTGGGCAGGGTTTGACAGGGTTAGTGTCCCCTAAGACTACTGGCAAGATGGTGAAGGCGTTTGTCTAAAAGACMGCCAAACATACAGAAATAGGCGCAGGGAAGTGATGAGTTCTGGGAATGCTTTAGAGAAATTGTTCTTGTTCTTTAGCGTGTTGTTTCTGCTAGAAAGCCTTTTGCTTTTTGATGGTTACTTAACGTGAGCATCGCTCTGCAAGCAAGAGGTAGGAAAGCAACTGCAAGGCAAGAATTCTCTGCGGGTTTGCACCAAGGCTGTGAAGCCTCTTTGAAGGGGTGTAGGTAGCAAGAGTGATCTTCTTGTGTCACCTCTGCATTGGTACAATCCAGTTTTCTTTCTCTACCTTTCCAAAGGCTTTAGAAACTGGTATCTTCACCAGTCACTGTTTAGACGTCTTGCTCAAATTTAATTTAGTCTAATAGGGTAGTTGTTGCATGTTTAATTAAATACCAARCGATTATTTAAGAACATATTTTCGAGCTTTAATGGTTGTTTATTWGATATGTCTGCATGTGTATGCAGCTGGACGCTGGAAACGGGGATGCTGTAAGGCAGTCGGAGTGGTGCGCAGGAAAGGGAATACCRGAAGATGGGCTGGGAGAAGCTGGGTGGGAGATGGGAGAAGACAAGGTGGGATATGGGCAGTTGCACCGTCTTCTGGCTTGGAGATGTGCTGAGAGGGGATACATATATATACARTGTGTGAGCAAGCAGCAAAAGGTGAAGATGGTCATTCTGAAAGCACCATGTTCCCCTGTTGCAGGGCAGCAAAAGCCTAACATGGCATGATCTGTTTTAACTCCAAACCAGAAAGCACGTTGCAACAGAAGCATGCCCTCAACTGCCCTTGAGCAGCTATGCAATGGRCGATCATAACACTTGGGTGGAACTTCACAGAGTGCATTAATGCTCRTTTGCGGCGCAAAGCCTGTGGTAATGGGTAACCTTGTGGATAGCTGGAGAGAGGTAAGGGAAGCAGGAAAAGGGTCTAAGTTAAGATTTTGCCTTAAGCAAATGGGATAAGAATTAGAGTAGGGATTTGGAAGGACTTGAAGCCCTTTTGAGAAGTCATTTGATGCAGTGGTAGAACCTAGAAGATGTGTGTAATGAGCCTGTGTCTCGTGGAGGTAGAGCAAACTCTGTGTGCTGTGCTCGTCAAGTAATTCCTGGGATAGATTTTGCCTGAAAAAAGTAGTATACTGTACTTCTCTGGGAGAGCATCAGCTTGCTCCCCTGCCCTTGTTAACCAAAGCCACCCTCCAGTTTGCTCTTCTCCTGAAAGGGATTTCTCAGATGGTGACTTGTTGCCTGAAATGCCTCCTGCTTTAAGTAGATACCTGCTTTTAGGTGTCCTAGGTACCACCAGGAGTCCTCACCCCAGCTTCCAACCCATCTTTCAAGAGAAGGTTGTGTAAACCCCATCCCTTCAGCTCCGTGGCTGGAAGTGAATTGATGCCTTGCCTTTTACTCAGCTTAATGTATTGCCTTGCTTCTTGGCCTCAGCTGACAGCCTGGGTGGAGCATGCCCTTCTGCTACGTTGGCTCGGCACGGTAGGTCTTAGCACCAAATATTAGATGAGATGATTGATCGACAGGAGCTAAGGAGCTCCCACCTGGAAAAGAGGACAGTTTCTGAAGTTGCAGTGGGGTTTGGAATGAAGGTTAGGTGGCGACTCAGGGTTGGGAAGGCCAAAAAATCCTGCTTTGGGTGCAGAAAGGGCTCCAAGATCTGCCCAACCATCAGTCTTCATGGGGAGCAGAGCTATGGAAGCAGAGCAGCAGAAACTAGTGTTCAGCAGCTCACAGCTTTTACCGGTTAAGAACAGAGACTGCGAGGCTTTGCTCCCTGATAGCTCGGCATACTGCAGGGGCTGATGTGGGCATGGCTGCCCGTAACCCTGAGCAGGGTTGCTGGTTTGCATGTGCTCACGGAGCAGGTGCTGTTCACCCCTGGGCCCATCACCTCCGGCTTTCTCCTCTCCACCTCTGCTTCCAGCACGACTGGGGCTGTACAGCTGAGGACATCTGGTAGCCCCTCCTGTTCAGGAGCTTTGATATACAGGATCAGAAATCTGAAAGCCTTTTCACGGGCAGATCAACCTCCTTTTTGCTTAGGACCCAGTTAAGAGACGTCGTCTCTCTTACGCCAGCAGGATCAGCACCAACCCAAGTGCTGCAGCGATGAGGCAGGGCAGGAGAGAAATAGGGCAGCCAAGCAGCAGTTTACTTGCACGCCCATACCTGTTGAGAATACAGCTGGTAGCTGTCCCAGTTTCTGGATATGCATCCAGCAATTAAACACATGCAAATTGCTACAAAAGTAGATCAAATCAGTGAGGGGAACGTCTCTATGAAAACTCCTTTTCAAGTCCTGCAAGAAAATCAGTTCATGGGCACAAAGATCTGCTGCACAGAGCATATCCTAGAGGCCAGCATGTTTGTCACCTTGCGTTAATGGCAGGGATAGCACATGGAAGGGGCCTGCATTGTCAAAGGCCTTTTGTGATCCCCAAGTCGGTAGTGACACCTGGTAACTCCAAAAGGGGAGAGGTGGGAAAAGGGACCAGGTTTCTCACCCTCTGGGCTGAAGCTGTTGAAGAGCAGCAATATCTGATATTCTAACAGTTGTCGTGCAGAGCTTCAGCATTGTMACTCGGTCATGAAAAGAGAAATTAAAGCAACGCTGTCCCTAAGGAAAGCACAGTAAGTACCAGGGCTGCTTCCTCCTGSCTAGGCAAAGGTGAGAGTCTAAACACACTGAACTTTCCTAGCRCTGGAAGATTTCTATCATGTCTTTACTAATGTCAGATTCACTGGGGCTCGTTAAGGTCTGGAATCCCCTGATTTATCTTATTTGGGTAGAAATCCATTAAGAGGGCAAAGCAGACTGCTTACTTAACAAGCTCATAGAAGAACTGTGGCCCTCCTGCTCTGCCCTTGTATTCCTCTATGTGTCTTACACTGCTGCAATTCCTTGCAGCTGGCTGCAAGCACATCCTGTCTCCTCCCCCGAAAAATAATTCCTCTTATTTCCCCTACCCGCTCTTTGAAATGAAAGATACTATGAAACCCCTTTGTCCTTTAATTTCTCTCCCAAGAATGACAGGAACAGGAGCTGGTGTTAATCATCAAAGAAGTTGGAGCCAACAAACTGTTCATTAGTTGCTGGCAGTGGTGGCTTGGTTTTCAGCAAGTCAGAGGTGCTCCATTTTTCCCCCTCTTTCTGGAGCATCTTGGCTTTCCTGATGTTCTGTTCTGATCTTGGTCAAGGAGACCATATRCCACTTGCTTGTATCGGGTAGGACTTTTATTTGGTGACTTCCCCCTTCAAAAAGCAGATGCTGTRTCAAAATTGGGGCTGAAAAGTCGGGTGGCACAGCTGATGATGAAAGTGTCTGTTTTCAAGGAGCTTACTAATGTGCTTGGTGAAACACGGCCTCCACGAGTAGCTACCTTTCTGTGGGAAGCTTTGAAGGCAAAGGTACTAGTCACTTGTCAAAGACAACACTGGGCTAAGCAAAAGAGACACCCTTTCAGCCAGAAATGCTGTATTCTGCATAAAGACCACATGCTRTTCTATGTACACTACTCCTTCCATTTCTAATGCTGGTTTCTGAGTCTGTTGGGGGTGCCAGTAAGCGTGCACACTTCTTGCTGCTGGTCAGGAGCCTTGTTTCAGTACCGAGGACTCCACATTCCCACAGAAGGAGCCAGTCTGACCCAACCTGCCAATGGTCGGTATCTCCAGGGAGGCCCCTGTGCAGCTGCCTGCCCAGGAAGGTTCCGTCTGGTGCCTTCTTGCTAGAAGCTAGAGCTCTTTCTATCGCAGCAGGAGGAGGCCCTATGTCCTTGGGCTATTCTTTCCTTTTAATCCCTCCCATTTCTAACTCAGACGATCATGTTTTCCGCATTAGTGTCTAGAGCTTCCAAGCACTGCTAAGCTCCCGTCTTCAGTGTGTTCATAGCTGCAAGTTCCATGGGCTCCTTGGGAAGTTATTTCCACTGCCTTGTCTTCACTGTGTTCTTCTGCAAGAACTTAGATGCTGTGGGCATTCAGGCCTGTCTGTATTTCTGTGTTTAACCCACACAGTAGTTTTTTCCCTTCTTGCTGTCTCTCTTCTCTGCAACCCTTAAGTATCTAATAAGGGTGGAACACAGTCTGGGGTGTGCATGTCTTCAAGGTGAGACCAAGCGGTCTTGTGAGGAAAGCCACTAGGGACACGTGGCAGATTTGTGGTCTGCATGCTCCCATGAGAGGTGGCAGGAGAGGGACAAGCACTGAACTCCAAGGGGACACTGCGTGAGGGAGATAAACAGCCTGGATAGTAGAGAGGGAAAAAAAGATGTTTGGAATATAAACTTATGGAAAGTAATTCTCCAATGAAAGCTAACAGTGCCAGCTTGTTTTCCTTGTGCTGCAAAGCAAGTTCCTTTAGCTGTAGCTACCGTGTCCCTTGCGAACCTGGAGAATACCTGTGCATGTTTCACTGTGAATTTGCTGCTTCTGTGTTCTCCAGGAAACATCTTCTACTTTGCCTTSTCTTTGCCTCTTGTGTGTCAACATCTCATCTGTTCACTTCGATTTGGGGTCTCTGATGAGTTTCAGGAAAGACTGAGGTAGTTGATAGGGTTGCAGTTATCAGCCTGCGGTCCCTGACTGCAGATGRATGCTGCAGACGGATGCTAACAGCCCATGCTCCTACCATGCTGGTAGGAGGCCCCTGTTTCTTCTCTCACATGAGGCCCCCAGGTGAGCTCTGAGGCCGAGCAGGCTGAGGGGAAGGACACGGCGGGTCCCAGCGGGACRGGCATGGGGACGACCTCCCCGGCTGCCGTCTCGGCGCCGCGAGGGGTGACCGGGAGCAGTAGTGCTGAGCGTGGCCCCGCACATGGCTGGGTCACCCTGCCGAGCAGCGGGGAGCCCACGAAGGCCATGGACACCGCAGCAGGGAGCCCTGCAGCTTGTGAGCTGCACGGTGCTGCTTTGGGGAGCAAACCAAGGGAGCTGCCCACCCTGGAGATGCCGGTGGAAACACGGAGAGAAACAGCTTGCTTTGGAAGATCCAAGCTCTCTCAGCATAAGCGGAGTGTGGTTTGTAGGTCAGCCAGACTCGCCAAGGCTCGTGGGGCTCTCCTACAAGGCTGTTGCCAGCAGCATTTCAGCTTCCTGCAGTGGGATGCTGGTCAGGAGTGGGCAGACATGGCAAGACAAGCTGCAATAGTAAAGCCTGGCTAGAGAAAGGCTGCAGGGGTCTCTGGGAAGCTTGCTTTTCCTGGGGGTGGAAAATTCAGAAGGATGAGGTAGGAAGGCATAGAACTTCGGAGTAGATCATTCCCTTTCAGTTGTTCCAGTTGTAGAATTTTGCCTTTCCAAGGCCTCTGCAATGCAACTCACACGGAGCCTCCGATGCAGGTGGTGTCCCCCTTRGTCCTCATGTCACCCCCACTCCCCTAGCAACCATCAACGAAGCAGGAGGAAACCTGGAAGCCTCTTTGGTGCCCCTGGAGCTGCACTGGTGCGGTGTGGAAAGGGCCTGAYGACAGGATTGGAAGGAATGTGGGAACACTCCTATTTCTGTCTCCACTGCGAGGTCACCTCTCCACCAGTCCCTCTGGAGACACAAGCCAAGCCCTCTGGAGWCACCCTCTCCACCAAGGGTGCCTGTCTGGAGACACAAGCCTCCTCTGCTCATCCACGGCACAGGCAGCTGAAGAAGCTTAGTTGTGTTGTCCCACTAACATGTTTTGACGTTGAGCTGGAAGAAAGGCCTGGAGGGGTCCATGAGCTCCCCAGGACCTTCAAAACCTCTTTGGTTTTGAAGTTTTTCTTGGAGCCTTCTGGTAAAGGGGCCGATTTTTTTTCTCTGCTGGTGATGCTAGGGGCATACGGGTGGAAGTGGTAGGCTGTGAATGCAGTGGCTACTGGGAGGCTTGGGAAACCCTGTGTTAGTGTAAGTGAGAGAGAAAACCCCAGAACATTCACGGTTTGGAGGAAAATCTTCTGATTCCTGCACTTGCGAAATACTGTGTGCATGGGCTTCACCTGGCCGTTCTGCTCCTAAGGAGAGATGTCACCTGTGATTACTATTTTATCTGCCTCTGAAATGGACACTTAGAGATCGTCCCATGAGCTCTGGAGCCTGGTCACCTATGTGTGATGGGGAGGAGAAGGACATGGGTGTGTGTGCAGGGCAAGGACCGACGGGCCCAACGGAGCTGCCCACTGGTAGATGCTGGAGCAGGGCAAGTAGATGTGGTTTGTCCTGGTCAGAACAGGTGATGTGGGGCTGAAGGYAGCGCAAGGCCTGGTGCGCTTTCATCTCCTGCAGCGACTCCTGTCATAGCCTCCCCAAGGACCTTCCCTCTCTTGGGGCTGCTCCCGTTCCTCCATACAGTGCATGGTGCTCAGAGGCAGAGCCTCCTGCCTGGACATCAGGGCTGCATCCATCAGCACATCCGTGACACCTCTGCTCTGGGCAGGGCTCTGACCTCTGCGCGTTGGACACTTGCCCAGCTCTTCTGTTGCTGCCYAGAAATGCTGCACGCTCGGTGACAGAGCTGAGCGCTGGGGGTCAGGGAGGCAGGACAACAGCAAGGAGAATTTGAGGAGAAAAGGGGTGAAGGGCAGTGCTGGAAACAAGAGGGGCCGTGATTGTCCAGCGCTCCAGACTTCCATGACATTGTCCAGATAAATGTGTTGTATGGGGAAGCCTCTCAGCAGAGAAATGAATGAAGAGGGCTCAACCCAAGGCCGGACGGGCTGTTCTTCCCCAGAACAGGGTCTCCAGAATAGCGTCTCCGTACCCAGCGAGCATCCTTAGCCCACCAGATGAGACCTGGAACTTTTCCCATTAAAYCTGAAAGCCTATAGGAAGTTAATGTGGAAGGTGTATGAGTTGGGTGGTGCTCAACTTTGTAAGCAGCCCTCTCCTTGAGATGGGTGCGATGCCTTGTGTGCCACTCTTGGGGACAGGTTGGAGCCTGCAATGACAGCAGGGTGGCCTGGTTGAGGGCTGAGCTGTTGTGCAGCTCTGTCACGAATTAAGAAGGTGCAGGTCAATGGTGCAGTTTGTTGTGATGTGCAGTTTGTTGTGATGTGTGTTTGTTGTGAGGGGGAGCCCTCACATGGAAATGGTTGCCTTTGAGCTGGGTGTCTCTGGAGCAGGGAGGACAGACACCATAAAGGTGAGAAGCTCCAAGCACTTACTGTCTGCTCTGTGCCCTCACTGCAGTGCAGGTGCCACCCCCTGGGAGGGGTAGCAGGGAGGATGTTTTCCTTTGCAGGGTCTTGACCAAACGAGAAAACRTTGGGGTCTCTGAAAGATGTTCTCAGGCAAAAATTCAGCAATCCCTTAAAAAGCAAAGCAAAACAATTTCCTGGCCAAAAAGCTGTCACTGTGTTTTTGTTCYTTTCCATGCAATACAGAAGATGACAGATAAAGCATTTCTATCCAGATTCCACCAAGGGTTTGCTCTGTGACCTTTTGGATATGCGTGTGGGTCTAGGTTTCTGAATCACAGATACCTGCAATCGCCATAGCAATGCTGGGGGATTAGTTGAGCTTGCTTTCAGAGGTGCTGGATAAACCCGATGTCAARTGACTGAATAAAGCTGGTGTCAAGACAGGCAGCGTGGCCCTGTGCTGGGCCCAGCTCCTGCTGCACGTGCGAGGTCCTCGGCAGTGCCTTGTGTGGTGGGCACGAGCTGAGCAGGAGAAGCTGTGCTGCCCTCTGCACAGACCAACATGGCCTGGAGTCCTCTGGCACTGTGCGTATCTACAGTATAGTATCTAAGAGATCTTCCCATGTAGATACTCACAGTAGATATGGGAAGAGATCTTCTCAGTGGTGGCCAGTGATAGGACAAGGGGTAATGGGTACAAGCTGAAACACAGGAGGTTCCATCTCCAGGTGAGGAGGAACTTCTKYAYTGTGAGRGTGMCAGARCCCTGGCACAGGCTGCCCAGGGAGGCTGTGGAGKCTCCTKCTCTGGAGATCTTCCAAACCTGCCTGGATGCCACCCTGTGCCACATGCTCTGGGTGTCCCTGCTGGAGCAGGAAGGTTGGACTAGATGATCTCTAGAGGTCCCTTCCAACCTTGAACATTCTGTGATTCTGTGATAACATGTCCCCTAGCTCAGGGCATTACTGTGCAAGATCATTTTCGTGCATTTGCAGAATGTTTTTCTGTATAAAGACTTCTGCAAAACTACTTTCCCTGTTAAGCCTTACAGAGCTCAAGACCACTGCTAAGCTGCCCACCTCTGATCTACAAGCTTATTTTCTTAGCTCTGTTTTCCCCACTCAGGCTTCCCCCATAGCAAAAGATACTTGATTCCCAGTCTATTTAAGACCTGTTGCGACAATGTTTTGTCACTGATGTGTACCAACCCCCTTCCTGTTCTATTAACATATCTGAGAGGAATTACTAGTTCTTGTAGGGCAGTGCTGTGATACTGCATCTTTGAAGAAATTGAGTTAGGGCCTATGGGTCTCCACTGGAAGCGAGCTTAACTCGAGGGGTGCAATGTTACCTTGTCCCCTGCAAGGCTCAGGCTTGTCCTTGTTCCTCAGTACAAAGTGTAGCTCTCACAGCCCATGGAGGTGCAGCCTTGGGCACATTAGTGCCAAAAAAACATCCACCCCGACAGAGGACTCAGCATTAGCAGGGGTGAAGGGACTGAGAGTTCTGTTCCTACCCTGGGGCCAAGCTGACTCTTGCATGTTTCTCCTCCCAGGACTACACCATCACCATGTACTTCCAGCAGAGCTGGCGGGACAAACGCCTAGCCTACAACGACCTTCCTCTCAACCTCACCCTGGACAACAGGGTGGCCGACCAGTTGTGGCTGCCTGATACCTACTTCCTGAACGACAAGAAGTCCTTTCTGCATGGGGTGACAGTGAAGAATCGCATGATTCGCCTCCATCCTGATGGGACTGTCCTCTATGGCCTGAGGTAAGTCCAAGGGGAATCTTCTGCCCATTGTGGCTGGGAACAATGACATCTCATTTAAGTTTTCACCTGGTCCTGAAGAGATTCTGGGGTTTTTTTTAAGCACTGATCAAAAAGGATCAAGGAGAGGATCAAAAAGACCAAAACCTACTCAAATATTGCTCAATTTCAAGTATCTAGTCTTTCTCCAAGCTGAAAATGGTTGTTTCCCCATGCTGGCATAAACAAATATTGGGAATGGGAATAGTCAGTCCTATACATTTCAGGTCTCTTGCCGCTCATGTTGCCTAACACTTCCATTTGAAACCTGTTTCAAGTTGCTTAAAATTTTCTGCAAGTTTGGCCTATGGAGRTGGGCCTTTGTTAGTTTGGTATCCAAGGCTGAATTTCATAGCATTTGAGCCAAAACACTTCAGTCATTTTGAGTATGAGATAGGAAGCRTGTTTTTGTACTATTAAAAAAATGTCTCTTGTCTTTACCAGAGCACTTCTAGAGACTGAGGCTTGGAAGTTGATGTTTAGTAGCGAAATAATCCTCAGTGAGGAGGCTTTTTGTGGTGTCTGGAGTAAATTAATGTAGCCAAGTTCACAGCCTTTGGAAGTGCTGTGCTGATGTGCAGTGCAGGTGGCAAAGGTTGCCCTTACTTTATTATCTGGATGTGTGAAATGCCAGGGAATACAGGAAAGTTAAATGGGAGGGAGCAGAGGGCGGAAAGAGAAGTTTGCAGCCATAGGTAAGATTTAGGTGAAGCTTTTGGACCCTACAGCTGAAATACAGGCAGTGATTTTCTCCATCCCCTATTTGTCTGCTTTGAGCTATACCTCTCACCGTTGTTTTGGGTTTTTTCCTTCCCTTTTCAACTACCAAAATTCACAGCTGGTTTTTAGACCTGCCTCCACACTCGCAAATGATGGCAAGAGCAGCTCCGGGCTTACGTCCCAGTGCAGCAAAGCGGGAGGAAAGACCTTTCTCTCTCAAAGAGGGTACACCCACCCCTTCCCATTTACAGCATCAGCTCCTCTRCTGCTTCGTGGCTTGCGGCAAACTCTGATTCTTTTTCTTGTGATTTCCTCCTCTTTGGCTAGCAGGGCTGTTTCTGGGAGGGCAGGGCTGGCTGCAGGCAGGAGGTTGCCCAGGGCCTGCACTGCCAAGGAGTCCCGAGCAAGTTTTGCTTGCCCAGCAAAAGGCATGAAGCCTCCACCCTGATTTAACACAAGATTTCCCGTTTTGTGTTAAAGCAAGAGCAGGGCGAGAAAGCACTTGGACTCGGGGCAGGCAGGAGCGTGAACCCCAGCCACCTGGGGAGGAGGGGTAAAGAGCTTTTAAACTTGTGCTTGCCTCACCAAAGCTCAGGCTGCTCTGTGCTGAGCCAGCCCATCTCAGCAAAGAGCTGCCCCCGCCAGCACGCGGGAAGCCTTTGCGTGCACCTGCACAGCCAAGGAAGCAGAAATGCTAGGGTATAAATATCAGCTTCAATTTAGTCAGCTCAAATAACGAGCGGTGCAAACCCTGCAGCGCAGGTGACAAGTCCTTCGAGGGTTTGCACTTGTGCTAGCTCCGGATAGGAAGCCTGTGCTGGCACCTCCATCACCATTCCCTTCCCCATTCCCTTCCCCATTCCCTTCCCCATTCCCTTCCCCATTCCCTTCCCCATTCCCAACAGCCCAGCAGCACAGAGATGGGAGCTCTGTGCTGGCCTGTGTACATGGGTACCACAAAAGGAAAGTTGCACTCAGGCCCCAAGGAACAAAATGCCAGCTGCTTTGCCCCTGTTATTTCCAGGGTCGTAATAAGAGCTGCCCATGTTGTGTTAACTTTTGGCTGTTTTTCCTGGAAGCTGCTCTCTTGCCSCTGGAGAAAACAGCAATCGCAACAGCCAAGCTCCGAGCCATTTCTGAGCTGCTCTGCTCTTCAGTGGGAGCTCCTGGGGCTGTACCTCAGGTCAAGGTGCCTTGGTTTTCCTGTTCTGGGAGTACACTGGGCCTTGAGGGACAAATCAGTTCCTCCCTGAGTGCTAGAGGTCTCTCTAGGGGTACGAGCAACATTTTTGCCAGGGCTTCCTTTCTGCATCAATTCCTGCACCTGTGATTTTGCTGATAATAGGAGTCATAGGAGCAGTTTTGCAGGTGCAAATAATGGATACACTCACAAATACAGAGACACATGCACAGCAGGTGTAAGAYGGTAAGAAAACAGTGATCACGCTCACCTGTGTACCCTTTATTGACGGAAAATTGTACCTATGCTTGCCTYGCAAAAAGGAGGAAAAATGCAGATCCTCCCTGTATTTTGAAGCCTGCTCCTGTTGGCTTCTCTAGCATCCTCTGGAAGGATTCTTAAACTGGAGCTGCCCGGATGGAAAAAGGCCAAAAGAGGCAAATTCTGCCCCTCCTTGTTTGTTTGCTTGTTTGTTTTTCCGCAAGCAAGATGCCACAGCTCTGCTCCTCCTGCTACCTTCCTGCTAGTCGCTTCCCCCTCCTTTGAGCCGCTCCCGTAGCAAAGTGACTCAAGGATGCTATTTGTGGCACAACAGTCCCTTTTCTTTCCAGCAGTCTCTGATGTCAGAGACCTGGGAGGATGACACCCCAGCAGGCCCCGGCGCTCGGCACATGATCCAGCGACCTGCAGGATCAGTCTCAAAGCCCAAATCAGGCCCAAGGTCCAAGATACCCCATACAGGTGTGGACAGGTATTTCTGGTTCTTCAGTGAGGCCAGATCAGGCGTCAGCTCTCTTGTTTCCACGAGTAAATGAAGCCCTTTCTTCCCCCACTTGGCTCCAGTGTGACAGTTCTGTGTCGAAGAAGCATATGCTCGTTTTTGATAGAATTAGCAAATAAGTGGATGAAGGGAGTGCAGCAGATGTAACATAACCTCGTCTTAGGAAAGCATGCGATACAAAAGCTTGCTCCCAAATTAATTCACACTGGGCTTGGATTAAAAGCGGCTTGCCAAGTCTGCAACAAAAGGGATGCATAAACAGCAACGGACTGAATCAGGGGAGGCAGCTCTGGGGCTGCTGCTGCATGCATGGAGCTGGGGCTGGAATTTCCTAGCTCCTTCCTTCACAAGCTAGCAGATGGCCTGAATCCCAGCAGGAAAAATGGGGRCCTGGAGCCCAGATACAGGCGAGGAGGCGCTCTTATCTCCATGAACATGAAGGATGTGCAGGCTGTGGCGGAGGATACAAACCCGGCTGAGCCAACGGGGCTTGAGGGGAGCACAGCTTAGCGTGACGGCACCCGAACCTGTCCCACAAACACCTTGCTGGAACTGGAAGTGCCCCTCAAGGACRGGGAAGCGTCACCTGTGGCCCACAGCAGGGAAGCACTAAGCCATAGGGAGAGCCCCCGATGTGAAGGGGGGTTGTAGCAGGGACCCCCAAAGACAGGGTGTGCAGTTAGGAGTTCGGGTGGTGGAGCTAGGCAGGTAAAATGGTGAGGAAAGGCCAGCTAGAACCATTTGAATTTAATGRATTTTCCACTCCTAGCGGCTTTTTGTCAGAATTGGCAATGGTTTCATCACATTTTAAACAGAAAAAAAAAGTACAAAAGAATATTTTACTTAAGAAATAATGTTTCAGAAAAATGCTGATGTTTCTCTCCTAATTTATGTGGCAAATTCTTTATTTTTTTTGTCAATACTTCCCTCGCTAATTCAGGATGTCCATACTACCACTGCTGACGTTTGGGCATCATGCAGACTCATCAAAGGCTTTCTCTGGACCTCCAGAGACTGTCCAGCCCATTCCTGCTGTTACATTCCGAGCACTTTGCATGCTCAGTCGTCACATTTGGAGTCATTAAAGGCAACTAGAATATAATATGGACTGAGATTATTTCCTTTTCTAGACCACRTTGCCTTCGTATGGTGCCGAAACGAGTGGCCCCTTGTCAAATGCAAATGTCATCGATATTCTGCTATCTGTTTTCCAAGACCTAAAAATAGAAAATCCCTAACAATGCCGAAATCCTCATGCCTGATCTGAAGCCACGTTCTGAAATGAGCTTAAACCCGTCCTGCGGGGCACTCTGGAGGCTGTTTGGTTTAATTCCACTTAGGGACAAAGCGGAATTCCAGCGGAGCGGGTGCTGTGAGGCGCTCCGAGCGCGTCCCGCAGCCGCAGGGATGCGGAGGGGCCGGGATGCTGGGAAGCAGGMGGCAAGCCGAGGGGACGGCAAGTGAGAGGCGATGCCGGGGCTGGCGCGGAGCCCAGGCGATGGAAACTAAGCAGCTGAAAAACTGCAGAGGAATTTGATGACGGAGAGAAATTCTCTCCTGTGCGGAGAGAATGAGGGATCTCCTGCGAAGGTGGAGGGGGTGTGAGTGCGAGTTTTGCTTTTTCCGTGCCCGTGATAGTCACTGCAAGGAGCTCTGCTTTAGGGACCAGGCAAGAGCAGTGCAGCTTGGATGCACGCAACGGTGCTGAGGCAAAGCAGGGCATGGAGAGCAGTGAGTGCCCTCCTGGGGAAGCCAACCCCCGTCGTCCTCACCAGCGTGAGTGTTGCAATGTTGTTATCCTTGTGACAGCTGAAAATTTACATCTTAAAAACTAGGTGAGAGTGAGGGGAAATGGATTTCATCAGAAGCTTGGTTCCCTGCTTGAGGTTAGGGACRGATCACTACGTGTATTTTGGACCCCATGGTTGGGATGAAGTGCTCAGCTGGAAGAACTAGAAGGAAGCTTAAGAAAGACAAAGTTTAAGAAAAAAAAATGAAGTTTCAGAATACTGTCTTTGAAGCTGAGGAAGAAACTGGAGCTAGCTAGAGCTGAGCCAGAGCTGTTCCTCCTCGCTGAATGTTTGAAGAAAGCAGGCAAGTGCACTCCCAAGTGCCTGGCTCGACCTGCTGCCTGGGGCACATCTCCCATTGCTGGTTATTGGCAAGATAGAGGTCAAGGCACATGTAGAAACAACTGATCGCCACCRTCTCCTCGCAAGCCACTTGAAGGGCTTGCATGGCCAATACCCCCAGTTTGCCCTAGCAGCTTTGTAAAGGCCTCCTGTTTCCCTCCCCTTTGCTCTCCTATCCCAACTATCAGTCTGAGTCCATCACTGGTCTATTTTTACCAAATCTCTGAAATTTCAGTCCCAAGTTCCTGTCCTATTAATTAAGCTTCATCACAGCCTCATGCTGTAGAAGGAAGGGACCTCCATTAGGTGCAGGTCACTCTTCTCCRAAGCAACCACAGCAGATAAACCTCTTGCTAAGCATGTTGCACCTGCACGTTTCTTACCCCCCACTCCTGTTAGCAGCTTGCCAGACACAGCCCAGTCAATATAAAGAGGCAAAAAAAGCAAACCTTGCAGCAGCAGCAGCTCTTTGGACTCTCACAGGACATAGAACTGTTTGATTTAGGTGATTGGYGCCCTGTGTACTGGCCTAGAAGAACTTTGGGAGGTTTTTTTCTCCCTCATCTAATTCAAGTCAATGTGTACAGCTACTTATCAAAAGATGCCTGTGCAAGCACTGATGTTTTTGGAAGTGGAGTGACCTTAGCGGGATTGTGCCAGGGCTTATGGAATCAGCTTTAGGTGAACAGACTCGAGGAAAAATACTCCGTATCGTTCCCTTGCTTTTGGTTCTGAAGTGACCTCCAGGAGTCTGCAAAGACCAGATCATGTTAAAAGAATGGTGTAAATCAACGATGGTTCATAAACCCCCTGGGCCCTTTGAAGTTTGTATTTAATGCCAGTCGGAAGGTKACACCTGCCATCACGTTTTTATGAGAGAATTTCAGAATGTATAGAGTAAGATGATTTTCTCTCCCTTCCCTCCTGTCCCRTTAAAACAACAGTTTTGGCTTTCTCTAAGGATCATCTTAAGTGGAAAGGGACCACCTTGCTGTAGAAATCCTTCCAAGATACATAACTTTCCCTATCTCTGCCCCCAGTCCTGTTGGAGAGCCTGGTCCTGCTGTTTTTGAAATTCGAGGGTATTTTGGGGAAGCAATTTTTTCCCCTTTACTTTTGTTGCTGGCAAGCTTGTTTCTCCTGGAAGGTGAAACGACGGGTGGCTGAGGGCCTTCGCAGTAGAAGTTTAGAGGCAGACCCACCTGAAGTAGGTAAGGAGCAGGATAAAAAAGAAGATGGAAAGGAGACACTCAACCATTGAGATCTGAGCTCAATGCTGCTCTGTGTCTGCTACCTTATATAATCATTCTAAATAAGACAGAAGAAGCCATTAATAAGTAAAGAGCAATGAAGAAAATCAGAGAGGGAATGAAATGGCTCGTGATATGCGTGTCTGTGAGGAACTGAAATATTTGTGTTGGGCTGGTGTGCAGACGTTCGGCACTTCTGTCTGAGCTGCAGGTGTGGTGGAACTGTCTCATCCCACTGCCCTGCTCAGCTCACAGCGGCTGCTGGTGGAATAGGAGGGTGAGGTTGTGTTGTCCCTCCGTGACACAGGTTTCAGGTGGACACTCTCCTTACTGTGACACCCATTTGTGTGACTTGGAGCTCAGTGGCTGCTTTTCTGGAAATGGTCCCTATCTGTTGCTTGGATTGAAGGATACTCTCCATGGTGATGTGTCTCGACTACCTCAGCCTACTGCTCACGTCCTCTGGGTGCGATGAGGACTCAGATGAAATAGGGGGGATGTTCATCCCCCTATGAAATAGGGGGATGTTCATCAGCTCCCGACCTGCCAGAAGTGCTTGRTAACCCTTGACTGAAAATTATTTTTGATGGTGTTTTTTGTTGTTGGAGGGTTGGTGGTTTCTCCATAGCCCTGTCTCCCCCTAGGAGAACTGTGCCCCCTTGGCAGCAGTGCCAGAGGAGCAAGGCAGAGACAACCCAGCTGCATGGCTGCCTGAAAGACATCATCAGGGCAAGGGCATCAGTATGTCCTTTTAGAGGGAAGGGAGGTAGAAGGGTTGCGACCTATCAAGCGCTTGGTTCTGAATCCTTAAGAAGGGGATAGAGATTGACGGAGTAAAGGGCAGTTGGTAGAAGGGGGTGGTGGTGGCCACGTTCAGCAGCCAGCGGGAGGCTGGGAGAGCAGACTGATTCATTGAGAGCATCATGCCAAAAGCAGGCGAGCCTCTGATGGGCAGTGTCTCTGTGAATCTCCATCAAAGCCGGTGAAATTTCACACTACACAAATATGAAAGGGGACAGAGATGGTATAAAAACAAGAGGAGAGGAGAAGGAAGGAGAAGACAGAGYGTGGCCAGGTTCCAGTGCCCATTTGTAATGTCACAGGGACCGTGACATCCGTCCCTGGTGTCCACCCACCCCTCCTGTGCTCCTTTCTCCCTTTCTCTCCTCCTGGAGGCAGTGTGCCCTGTCTGAACCTGTTTACAGGGGGATGATTTCTTCTGTCTCTTCCTCTCCTTTCTCACGGAGTGAGTAT
This sequence comes from Nothoprocta perdicaria, assembly GCF_003342845.1. Taxonomy (NCBI): domain Eukaryota; kingdom Metazoa; phylum Chordata; class Aves; order Tinamiformes; family Tinamidae; genus Nothoprocta; species Nothoprocta perdicaria. Next base: position 305,978 of record NW_020454871.1, read on the forward strand.
CACTCCTTGCTTTCTGTCTTTTAACCTCTTGTTCTTCTCCTGCTCGCCTCCGCCCGGCTCCTTCTCCCCGTAGTTCTCCTCATGCCTCTTCTCTCCTCTGCTCTGTTACCCCACTGGCCTCCTGTCCTTTACTGTGCTCTCCTGTCTCTCTTCGTTACTCCCGTCTCCTCTATCAATGCTCTGCCATCACTCTTTCTTCCTTTCCCCATTTTTCCACCTCTTACTCTCCTACCAGCCCATAAATACGTTTGCCACCCTGCGGTCCCTCGCTGTGCAGTCACTGCCTCATACATCTACCCAGGCACTTCTCCCCGTGCACCATTTGTCTTGCGTGTCAACTGAACACATCTCTTTATGCAACAGCTCAGCGCGAAACAAGGTAATATATTTATAGCCATCAAAGGAATAGGTAGAGATCAGTCCCACGACCTTCTGGATGGGGCATGAATTGGCACGTGCGCTGGTGTGCCCTGCTCTTGCTCTAGTCCTCTTTTAGCTGTAAGAACTGAACAAAACTTCTCATCTCTTTGCTGGGTCCCGTGAGTCCCTATTATGCAGCCACCAGAGGAGCTAGAAATTCTTGTTGGCCCCTCTGTGGCACCAACATCCTGTGTTTTAGGGCAAGTGGGTGGTGAGGTTATGGCCAGGCTGGGCGCGTCCCAGAGGGTGATGGCTGCTGCATGAAGCAGCAAAAGCCAGGCCTGCCTTGGGGTGGTGGGAGTGGGGCTGTGATGCTATGGCCACCTGTGGACCCCGAGCGGCAGGTGGCAAATTTGGTGTCTAAAATGTTTCTGAGAGCTGAGGAATTAAAAATACCCTTTCTTGCTGGGATACCATTGGCTTTAACCCAGTAAGGACTGTTTTATTAAGGTTTAGGAAGCCTAGCAGCAGCATGTGAGCTGAACCCAGCCTCCTGGGCCCRCTGCCCCTCACATCTCACCATGGGAGCTCCAGCTCCAGGTGGTTTCTGTGCTGCTGGTCCCCTGGGCTTGCTAGGTAGCCCTGCACTGTGGGGTATGGCACTGCAGCAGAAAGGCTCTGGAAAAGCAGGTGACAGCAGTGCGCAATTGCACCAACCCAGGYTCCGGAATAAAACATGCAGGGTAGATATTCCCATTCTCACTTGCCCACCAGTGTCGCAGGAAGATCACCAGAAGTTCTGGACCTGGAGCCAGCTGGGATGTCTCTGAAGGATKCAATGTAGATATGTCCACACTTTAACATAGAGAAAGGTTACCCGATTCCCTGGGGCTGGTGCCGTCTTAAGCTGTTTTTCTCTTTTCCGTTCTACTGTCTCTAGGTTCTCTTTGCTTTGAATCAACAGGGCTGAATTCTGCTCTGATGTAAATCTCTGCTGATGTAAATTGGTGTGATCTTGCAAAAACCGGTGGAGTGGCTCTGGATTTATGCTAGCTGCTCGTGTGAGCAGGGTTTGGTGCATGGAGTGTGGTCGCCATCGCTCACTGTGTCGTGCTCTGCATTTCCAACAGGCACTGCAGGTGATAAGCAGATCCTGCTGAGAGCCTAGAGGAGCCCTCCCATGCCAGAAAAGGCTCCCTCTAAATGCCCTTTGTGTGGCAAAGTTAGCCAGCCAGGCAGCAATCTTGGGACAGACGCTATGGAAAGGTTTTAGCCCACAGGGTCCCACAAATGGGGTGGAAAATTTTCATTTAATACATTTTTGCGTCTTGCACTTTAGGGAAAATAGGAGAATGCATTTGTAGCTGCTCTTTCCCACGGGTGCCGTATAATCCATACAGTAGATGCCGTGTGCGGCGCCRGGGGAATGACTCATACCTGTTCGTGACTCGTTGGGCGCAGCGGCTGGCCACGATGGACCCGGGCCTGCCGCCCTGCACCGTCCCGTCAAGGTGCAGCCGCCCCCGGGTGGATCTGCACGTCTGCTCCCCTGCCACACCGTCCTGCGCCCAGCAGGATTAGGGTGGGAGACCTATTGTATTTGCAGCAGCCGAAATGCCACGCTCRGAGGCTGTAAAACCAACCCTTGCAATCCCAAAGCCGCGGTGATGATTTTTAAGTGGTTCCCATGCTGTTCTCCTTCTCCCCCCTGTGCTTTCTCCCACACCCTGGCTGCATCATAGATAAAAGGGTTAAGAGCTCGCCTAGGCCCCCTGCTCGGAGAGAGGGCAGTTGCAGTGTTGTCTCTAGACCCAGTGAGGATATATATAAATTCCCTCCGTCTCTTCGGAGCTATTTATAGCACGGCAGGCAGTGGCAAAGGCTCTCCTCAAGGCTTCATCTCCTACAAACAGTCTTCACAGACAGCAGAGAGATAAATTTAGCACACGAGATTTCTTAAAGAGGCAGCTGCTGCTCCGCGGCGCCCGCCTCGCCTCGGCCCCTTCCCCRCTACCCCGCTTCCCCATGGGGGCCCATCTTTCCTAATCCTCTCCCATCCCTTCCAATTTTCTGCCCAGCTTGACCTCCCCCCTTTCTTTTTCATTGATTCCTCTGGCGTTTTTTTTCCTCCTTTTTTTTTTTTCCCGCTCCTTCACCATCTCATTCCCTCCTCTCTTTCTTGCCTTTCTTCATTCCGCGCTCTGTGCCGCTCTGGCAGGCCACAGGGCTCAGAAGATAACAAAGCTTTCTCGTTAACAGTTCACTGGTTATGCCTACATAGTAAAAAAAAAAAATGTGTAGCTTGATTAATGCCTTCCAGATGGTTAATTGAGAAAAGAGGGGGGAATGCACCAGTCTCTCCCCTCTCTTCAGCGCTGCGTGCACATACAGTGCCTAGGAAGGAGACTGCATTGAAGGGTGAGGGGAGCGGTATATTGGAGGAATAGGGGCAGGCTCTTAACTCCAGGGCAGCGTGGCCGAGCTGCTAAGTTAACTGTTGGGTTGCTCCRTCCCTGCTTCGTAGCCGCCTTCTCCAGGCAGGGTGATCCTCCTTGGTGTGCAGTGTGTAACGTGGGCTCGCACACATCCTCCTTGCTGTTGCAGCCGCTGGCTGGGTGTTTGGTGCTGGGTTTTTGCACTGATTTTGCGCCCCTTGCCCTTGCAGGAGTGTGCTGAGGGCACACGTGGCTCTGCCCTCCCTGCGGGCGCCGAGGCCAAAGCCACGTGGAGCCCCTTTGACATCTCTGGGTATTGTGGGGGGAGAGGAGAGGGGAACACATCAATCTTAGGCACGTTTTGAACCTGAAATCACTCGCGCAAGAGCAAATCTGTTCATGGAGCCAAGGAGTGCTGCATATTGTGGGGAAGGGTTGGACACACCGGTGGGCTCCGGGTATCCCAGAGCACTGGCTGCAGGATGGATGTCATGGGGGCRAGGGACAGGCACAGGGGCCTGACTTCAGGTCTCCCGGAGAGATGCCATGATGAATTATTCCTCTGCGCACCTCCTTGCAGAGCAATTTAATCAGCCCCTTTGCAGCTCTGTAGACATGTGTCCTCTGCCTCTCGTGCACATAGCAACATCTCCCCTCCTCGCCCCTGCCCGTAGCTCTGCCTCCTCCCACTCCCTTTGTCTCCCTCACGGAGAGGAGAGACCGAGGAGGAACTCGAATCCCTCCCCGCCTYGCCTCGCTGGTAGAGATGCTGACGTGAGTCACGGAAGATGCGAGCGCTGCGGCTGCGGGTGAGGCGCATCCAGCCGCCGGGCCGCACACCTCCCTCCTCCCGCCATGGCGCTCCCTGGTTGCCACGGGAACCACAACCCAAATGCCGCCTTTCCTGCCGGCCTCTCCTTCCACATTTGTTTCTTTTCTCCCCCCCATTATTTCCTTCCTCCTTCTTCTCTAATATCCATGTGCTTTCCCCCTTTCAGGATCACCACCACGGCCGCCTGCATGATGGACCTGAGGAGGTACCCCCTGGACCAGCAGAACTGCACGCTGGAGATCGAGAGCTGTGCGTACGCCTTGCGGCCTGCTCCCCATCGCCCCACGTGCCGCTGCCCCTGCTGCCCCACGTCCTCCCCAGGGCACTGCAGGCCCCTGTCCCTCAGGGTGTCCACCGAGCCCCGTGGGTCCCCATTGAGAGCGGCTGCTGCCCCATCAGGGCCCTTGAGCAGGACCCTTCCTCCAAGCCCCCCTTCATGGAGCCTTGTGGGCAAAAAGCCAGGGAAACTGAGGTCCTGTGGTGGTCTGGGCATGAAAATGCTCCTTGCCCTCAGGAAAGCTGTAGGAGCCTCTTCTGGCACCAAGGAGGCCCTGGGTGTCCTGGCCTGACCTTGTGGCCACCCTGCTCTGAGCAGGAGGTGGGTCCGGGGACCTCCTGAGGCCCCTTCCTGCCTGAGTTGTCTTTGGCCCCTATAAAAAGCCCTTCCTGACCACAGTGGTGAAGGAAGTCCAGCTCTCCCTCATAAAAATGCACCGCAGTATCCCCATAGGAGCGGTCCAGAACAGCACATCTCTCGGTAATGATGATGCAGCTTCAGCGATGATTATCAGAGAATTGCTTTTTGCCTAAAAGAGGTCCCGCGGCGTCCGCCGTCAGACAGCTCCGTGCTGCCTTCCTGGCCGGCCTATGCCTGGGAGCCCCCGCTCGTCCCGGCACGGCTCGGGACGCRCCGCGATGGCAGCGCTGGCCGTGGTGGCCAACGGAATGTAAATGGGGTCCTGCTGGAGGCACTAAGGACACRTCGTTTCAGGCACTTTTTAGTATTTTGAGAATAGTTTACTGTACAACCGAGGAAACAGAAGGCAGAGAATTACCTGCGGTCCCCCATGTTGCGATTTTGTTCTTAATGGGACATGTCAAGCCAATTTGTTAGCCAAAGCAACGTTTCCTTGCRGTCGTTCTAAGATCCACGCAGAGATGAAGAGACTCAGCGTTTATTTCCTCCGAGCTTTTGTCTCTCTACACGTTTGGCACCTTTGAAACTGCAGGGCTGTGTGGTGTTTGTTCCCGTGTCCGCACAGCTTGGGAACAGTAGTCCTGTGCGTGGCTTGCTTAAAAAAGAGGAAAAAAAGAAAATCCACCAAAATAACCCTTTAATGGTGCTGGTGTGATGGATTTGCAAAGCAGGGAGCTGGGCCAGTCCCYTTTCCTAGGGCAGGACGGGCGATTCTTCCTGCATGGTGTGGGTCATCTCCCCAATGTTTGGGTGTCCTGCCTCCCCCCATCACTACCTCTGGCACCGCTGCCTTCCTTTGGCCTCCCTGGCCCCCAAAGCTGCAAAATACCTGTGGCAAAAGGGACAGTAGCCAACAGTGTAGCCAGATGTACCAATGAACGATGCCAGAGGGATAACCTGCATTGCCAAAGAAGGTTTATCTAGCAATGATCTTCTGATCAGACAGGATTCYGTCTGTCCTGAACAGCAGCCCTTTCCACGGACACCCCTGCATCACCGTGTGCCAGTGCCCAGCAAAAGTGCCCTAAATTGGGCAACGAGCGCACTGTTAATCTGGTATTTCAAAATGTTCTATCAATACTTTATGGTATATAAATTTGAAATGAGTTGTCTTTTTGAACATTACTTTCTAAAAGTGAAATGGAAACTTGCTTCTCTTTTAAAAGCTAGAAATCAAAGAGAAGTATTTATTTTTAGAATGAACAATCTTTCCCTTTAGAATGACTTTAAAAAGTAGTTTCCTGAAAAACATGTTTGATTTCATATTGCATAATGCTATGATCAAAAAAAAAAAAGAAATAGATCAGTACCTGATATCGTCAGGTCACAGAATATACGGAGTAGGAACTAGTTAACTAAGACATCTCCTAAAATTAGTTACTGTAATTTGACATTTTCATTGCTGATCAGGAAGTAAAATTAAAGTCACTGCTGTTAAATTTGTGGATGATGAAGACAGCAGTCTGCGTAGCTCGCTCGCTGCACATTTGAATATATCCAAATTTGAATGCATCCAGAATACATTTGAATGCAGCTAAATGCGGAGCCCTGTGTCTGGGTGTGGGAACACAGGCCAGACTGAGGGACTCTATCCGAAGGAGTGTCCATAGGGGAAAAAAGATCAAGGCATCCAAGTGGCTGAGAACCACTGCTGGAGGTCTCGTAGCAGAGCTCTGGCAAAAAGGGCTGGAGCGAGTCTGGGTTATATAAACCAGGGGAGCAGTGAGTCAGAGCTGGGAATCGATTGGCCTCTGTGTGTGTATGTTGCTGGTGCGACTGGGAAAGGGACCATGTCTAATTCTGGTTTCCATAATTTAGAAAGGAAGTTGAGAAATCAGAAGAGGTTGGGAAAAAAGAAAAAAAAAAAAAAAAGAAGATGCTGAAAAGTGGTTCAAGGGCTAGAGCAGATGTTTTGCAGTAAGAAACCTAAATAGCTCAATCTGGTTTGTTTACTGCAAAGGAGATGGAGAGGTGACTTGTTTACAGGCTGCATGTACCTCTGCAGAGGGCGAACGCTGGATGAAAGGGCTTAATAACCTAACAGAAAAATGCAAAACAACCACTAGTGCCTGAAAGTCTGAGTCAGATAAATTCAAATATAAAATTGCACTTTATCTGTGAGTGTTTAAGCCACTGGAAACAACAGCCAAGAGGAGTGGGGACCTCCATGGCTCCTTGTTGCTTTCCACACTTGTTCTCAGTACTTGGCTCTTTGAGAGCAGCTTCAGCCAGATACAAATACCAGTTCCTGTGCATCAAACTGGGGTAATTGAGGCAGTGCAACAGCCTATGACACCCTTGCAACAGATGAGATGACCTTCCTGACCCAGCTCCTTCCTGACCAGAAACTCTGCATCTCTGTGGGCTTATGCCCATGAGTGTTTCATCATTTACTGCAGTGGGAGCCAAGCAGGCAGTGCTGGGGAGCAGGTGGAGGCCTCCTTGAACTGAGCTGCACCAGGAGCAGATCTCACTTAACATTTGCAGGACTCTCATTATTTTTTAGCACTTGTGACTAAGTGCAGCAATGATCGAGAGCTCAGGCAGGACGTGGGTTTGGAAACTAAGTCATAGGGTAAGTCAGTTTGGAAGGGACCTCGGGMTGTCTCTTGTCCAGGGCCCTACTCAAAGCAGTCTCAACTTGGAAGTCAGTGGCAGCTCGGGACTTTCTCCCCTGGGAAACTGCAGTGTGTTCAGCTCGGATGAGGGAACCCTTGTCCCTCTGCAGCTAGGGAGAGCAAGTTCTCCTTCCATGCTACGCGGAGCTGCTCTTTGTGCCACTGGGCTCGCTAATAAACCGGGGCTGGTTTTGGTGGCAGCTGTCCTTGGTGGCCGCTAGCCTGCAGAGAGCCTTGCCAGGGGTTGCTGGCCAACTGCTCCTGTGCTGCGAGGGCTTGTGCACTAGGCAGGCTGCTGTGCTGCAGTGCAGGCTGTGCGTAGAGGCTCTCTCTGGGCATAGGTAAAATGCTCTAAAGGAAACCCAGCCCCCTGCATTCCCTGTTTTAGTGCTTGTGTACGTGCAAAGATGCTCCCGTGCCGCTCTGCGTGCTGGAATATAAGGCAGCCCGTGGACTTGTCCAGAAGAAGCCATGGTGCTTCGAAACCTAACTGGCCAGAACCAGCGTTAATTCTCAGTTGGAGATGAATCTTTGTGCTCGGGGTGCTGGGCAGGGCTGTGATCATCGCTGTAGCAAGAGCAGGGCAGCATCGTTTGCTGCTAGGGACCTCTCTCCTGCTGAGGCCAGAGCACCTGAGGAGTCCTGAGCTCTGCTCCTGGAGCTGTATTTGGGCTCCTCAGCACATCCATCCCTTGTTACCTGGCAGCCAAGGCTTGGAGTTAAAGTAAGAGGTGCTGTCAACCCTCCTTGGTGTATTTAACCTCTAAATGAATCCATTAGCCTGCAACAAAAGAGAAAAGCATTTGTTGCCAGCCTGATTCCCTCTTCTTGTTTTCTCCAAGTAATGCTCTTTTCAACTGGCACTTACTAAATGGCTGCTCTCCCAGAAACCCTGACCACTTCCCAGCTCCAAACTTTGACCAAGAGCATTTAGAAGAGGGGGATGCTCCAATGCTCCGATTGCCTTTTTCACTGCTGTTGTAAATATTCTTCTCTTCGGGTTTTTTAATACTTAGAGGGACTGTTTACCAAGTCTGCATGGAAAAGTATTGTGTGATCTCCCCCTTCTGGTAAAAGGCAGCAGTTTTCAAAAAACAAAATGCTGGGCTGGTGCGTTTGTGATGCACAAGTCCCTGTTATGTCAGCTGGGGAGGTTATCTAGCACAAGTCAAGAGATGTTGGACCATTTTACAACTTTTTCTCCTCAATTCTAGTTAAAAGGGGGAATTCTGACCAATTTTTTTTTTTTTTTTTTTTTTTTTTACTGCTTTTGGGGATCATGCTGCCAAGCTCAGCTGATGAACCAATGTATCAGCAGGAGTGGGGCTACACATGCTTTCTGATGGCACAGGCTTTCCTTTGCATTTTCGTTCAGGTCACCTTAATGAAAATGCCATTTGCTCCAGCTTGTCAGCTCATTTCTCTCTTTGTGCTTTGCTGCAGATGGTTATACAGTTGATGACATTGTGTTCTTCTGGCAAGGAAACGATTCTGCTGTCACGGGGATGGAGGTGCTAGAACTGCCCCAGTTCACCATCATCGAGCAGAGGCTGGTCAGCAGGGAAGTGGTCTTCACCACCGGTGAGTCTGCACCCAAAGGATGCCATGGAACGTGTGCCAGTCAAAGTCCATCTGCTTGCTCCTCTGATGGAGCTACTGAAGCACTAACTTAAGGTCTTCGATCCTTACCCTGATCCTTTGGAAAGAGCTGTCCTCTGTGCCTACCAAATTTCCCTTTTTTTTTTGACTGCCTATCWTCAGAGAGTTATAGGATGATGTTTTCTTTTTTTTTTTTTCTTCTGCAGTTATTTCTTAGGCAAAACACCACTGAGCTCAAAACAGAACCTCATCAGAAGGTTCTCAGTGTTTTCATTATCTCTGTGTGATTTGCAACCACTTCTTGAAGACAAGATGGGTGTATCAGTAAGCAGAAGTGTTTTTCTATTAAGAAGCAAGTGGTCTATGGGATGACAGAAACCCATCTGCACATCACAGTCAAAAGACCTGGAGAGAATACCCTTTATGTTTGAAATACTGCCAGTTGAATAGTTGGAGGGGCTTGGTTTTTGGTTACTGTCTTTGCTTTGATGTGGCATGCAGTTCACTGCCAAAGCAGCGTGCCACACACCTGTGAGATAGAATGATCTTCCAGATGTCATGAAAGCAGTGCCAGAGACGCTCAGTGACAGTGGCAGATGGTGCTGTTGCTACAATAGTGCCTGKGGGGCACACCAGGAGAAGAGGCCCTTGCACTTGGTGTTCTGGAGATCCTTCATGAGAGGCAGTCCCAGCCCCTGCAGCAGCTTGCAGTCTAAATAGCTCAGATCTGCAAAGATGAGGAGCTGAAGTGCCTTGTTCAGGCTATGCAGAAGGCAAAGAATGGGGAGAAAACCTAATCTCCTTTGACCATTAATGACTATTGTTCTCTTAATAGTTATTAACAGCCAAACCTCAGTTAAACCAACACATCAGGGCAGCCTGCTACGCTGTTGTAGGGACAGGGGTGGAAAGGAGGAAAGGCTTGGCCTTTGTTTTACAGAAAAGAAAAAAGAAGAGTGATGCTTTGCTTCTGTTAAAACGACCCTGCTCCAGAGCAAGGACTGTAAAAGTATTTATTGTTGTTACTATCCTCATTAGGTTTGCTGAAAGATTAGGAGAAAATTGCAAGAACTTAAAAAAAAAAAAAAAAAAAAAAAAAGCAGATTAACTTAAAACGCTCCATTTGCATATGAATTTGCCCAGCCTGACTATAACCTGTTTTTAGAACAGCATGGGAAATATGTGATCCAGATCTTCATTGCTGTTTGGAGGAAAAGCTAGCTCATGAAACAATGGAAAATCATCTCCCTGCATCCAGATTTAGGGTTAAAGTCTCCCATGTAAGTCTATCTTACTGGCACGTAGCATAATGGCAGTTTTCATCCAAGTACTGGGCGAACACTCTCCCATGGTGTCTGACATAATGATATTACTTAGGTAGAGTCTCTTTACTACTTAATATTCTGAACAAATTGAGCAGACCCTAAAGAGCCTCTCGCTAAAGCTGTTGAATCTGCAAAATCATAGGAAGGAAAGAGCAGAGATTCCTCACTATCACTGACTCTTGAGCACATATTCCAAATTAAATTGCAATTTCTAACCTGGATTCTTACCCTAAATACAGTCTTGCTTTCCTCTCATCTTCCTTTAATATCTCATTGACAGGTTCATATCTCCGCTTATCCTTGAGTTTCCGGATTAAGAGGAACATTGGTTACTTCATCCTCCAGACTTATATGCCATCCATCCTCATCACCATCCTGTCCTGGGTCTCCTTCTGGATCAATTATGATGCTTCTGCTGCACGAGTGGCACTGGGTAAGTACCTCTTCATTATATATTAAAGAAAGTGTTTTCCAAGAGAAGTCAACTAGAACAGCTCTGGGAAAGAAAATACCCTTTTTGTTTGCTCTTGATGAGGGAGCAATGAAAGTAAATCAGATCTGTCAGTCATTTCCTCCCAAAGGATGAACATTTCTTCTTAGAACAAGCTTGGGAATATGTTGCCTGCAGAGACACTTTTTTGTTAGAGAAGTAAGTACCTCCAAAGCTTTAGCTCATATTATTGGAATCAGTAAAAACTGTGCTGTAAATTTCTGTGGGTGCAAGTTAAGACTCTCTAACAAAGACATAATGGTCCCATAGTCTCAGATATATGATACTGATATATCATTCTAGAGAGGGTCCAGCAGAGAGCAACAAAGATAAATAAGGGACTGGAGCAGCTATTATACAAGGGAAGACTGAATGAGTTGGGCCTGTTTAGCCTGGAGAAGAGAAGGCTGAGAGGGRATCTGGTCAATATGTCTAAGTACCTGAGGGGAGAAAGTAGGGAGGAAGGGRCCAAGCTCTTCTTGGGGGTGGCCAGTGACAGAACAAGGGACAATGGGTATAAGCTGAAACCCAGGCAGCTCCATCTCCATGTGAGAAGAACTTCTTCACCGTGAGGGTGCCCGAGCCCTGGCACAGGCTGCCYAGGGAGGCTGTGGAGGCTCCTKCTCTGGGGATCTTCCAAATCCGCCTGGATGTGACCGGGTGCYCCRRSCTCTGGGTGTCCCTRCTKGAGCAGGTGTTGGACTGGATGATCCCTAGAGGTCCCTTCCAACCTCAACCATTCTGTGATCCTGTGATATGCTGTGAGCACACCAGTTTTCTTACTCTGATTTGTACCTGTTTTCTCAAGAAAAAATGGTCTGGGCACCTCTTAATCAACAGGTATTCTGATAGTATGTTAGTTGGATGATATATTCAGAAAACTAGTGGTCAAAGAGCAGTAAGGATGGTGAATGAATGGTGAAAGATGATAAAAATGATTGAAATGGCCTTATACATTCCCATCATATTTCATGCCCCATACATTTTGTACCTGAAGACCTTCATTAGCAGGAGGAATAGGGGACACTAATTTAAGTCCAACTTTTTAAACATGTGCCTCTCTAAACTGGGATGTTTTCCTGTATGAAGGAAAAAAAATGAGGTCTTTTAAGCAACAGAAGGGAAGTGGGGGTGGATTGCAGATGAGGATTTTGAAGAAGAACAAGAGAAAGGGTGGATGAGTGGCATATGAGAATGGGGCTGTGCAACATTGCAGAAAATTTAGAGGAAATAAAAGAGGCAAAGGCAGAGGGAGAAGGTTTTCAGCTGTGAGTGAGAAAAGGTTCAGAAAGGCAATGGAGCAAAGGTGGAGGGTGGGTCTTACAGAGAAGGTCTGGGGACTTAAATTAGCTCTAGGGGAAGGCAGAGGTTTGGATAGAGTCGGAGGAAGGGTGATTTGTACAAAGAAGGGTAAGGGAAAGGGTTTGAATATGGTCTTTTGGAGATGCTGAAGCATAGAAACAGGGAGGGAACAAGAACATTGCAAAATACAAAGGTAAGGAGTTGCACTTGCATTAATGTCACCAGTGAGGAGAGAAAGACAGGACATTGCTGGCAGAGTGACAGTACAGACAGAAGGGTGGACATGAGACACACAGCTGCTGGATTTCTGCTGACATCTGGATTCACAGGAGARGAAACAAGAAAAACCCTGTAGATGATCAGGACTAGAACAGCTCTCCCTGAGCCATTCCTGACAGCTCTCTATCTAACATGATCTCAAAAAGCTGCCAGAGAGGAGACTCAACAGCCTCCTCTGAGCACTACGGCTTCCTCATACTGTTGTAAAACTCATATTTGTTTCTGTTCTAAGTCTCCCTTACAGTTTAAACCTCGGAGCTTTCTGTCCTGTTATGAATTGAAATGGAGAATTAGTTATTCCCCTTTTCTTTGCACCTAATTTCTACATATTTCAGAATTGTTGTCGTTGCTCCCTTCTCTCTACCCTTATTTGAACCAAAAACTCTCAGTTCTTTCAGTCCTTTCAGAAATGACAGTAAATACATGGTAGTGATGAGGGGGAAATAGGACAAACCATGTCCACCATGTCCTGGGAGATATATGGAAACTGTCACTGTGGAGGTGGGAGCTGAAACCAGGAGAACAAATGAAGCCATGGATATTGAGAGAGCTAGAGGCAAAGAATATAATCTGGAGAACTGCCAACAGGGATATGGGGAGGAGAGATACTAGAAGAGAAGGGGATCATCAAGGTAGTAAGAAAAGTAGGACAGCTGAGGTTGAAAAGAGACAAAATAAGATTAGGTAGAAGAAACACAGCAACTGCCCCGAAAGAAGCATGAAAACCCAGTGCTACCTTTTCAGAGCTTGCAGAAGATTGCAGAAGAGACAGATCTGTGGCCATCCTCAAATCAGAGAAAGGGAAAGGTTGAGAAAAAGCCTAAGAAAAGGGATGAAGGCCATGAGAGTAACTGCAGGTACATCATGCTCTTGAAGACCAAGAAGGTGAAAAATGATAAGGTGGTCAATGAGAYCAAGAGATGTTTACTTCAGGATACAGACCTGAAAAGGAGAGACGAAGAGTCCTGTGAGGTGGGTGTAAAGATAGTTGAAGCAATGCCTTGCAAAGCTCGTGAAAGGAATGTGGGAATTGATGTGGTCAAGAATATAGATGAAGGCTATGAGGCAGGCCATAGAGGAAAAGCTGCAAAGAGAGAATCTTTTCTGTCTTTCTGCTGTTCATGGCCCTGGAAAGACAAAAGCAGATTATAAATTCATGGCAAGAGTACTGAGCCATTCRGTAGTGCCTAGGGAAGCCTGAGGAATTCATAAAGTAGAAGAAAGGGAGGAGAAGAGGTTGAAAGACTGAGAGCAAAATTGAATTCCTCCTGCCTCTCTGAGGGAAAGAAGAAGGATGAGCAAGGACTTAGAGAACTGTGCATGGYTGATCCTTATGCTGGTGATACTCAGCTTGGACATTTTCTCCCACTGTTGAATGCTGGTTTATTTTCTGTAGTGATTTATAGCAGATGTCTCATCTTAGAATAACTAGAGTTTTGTTCCCAGTTGTGCTGTTCCCATCACTCCTGCTACCTGGGAGGAGGGACGGAAAGCTGAGCGTGCCATTACAGGAAACCCCCAATTCCTTGATAACAGAGTGCCTGCCCTCTCCTTGCAGGGGTCACCACGGTGCTTACTATGACCACCATCAACACCCACCTACGGGAGACCCTCCCTAAGATCCCTTACGTCAAGGCTATTGATGTTTACCTCATGGGCTGCTTTGTCTTCGTGTTCCTGGCACTCTTGGAGTATGCTTTTGTCAACTACATATTCTTCGGGCGAGGCCCACGGCAGCAGAAGAAACAGAGTGAACGGATCAGCAAGGCCAACAATGAGCGCCACCGTTATGAGGAGAAGAGGGTGAGAGAGCAGGTTTGTCCCCTTCTTTCATTGTGGCAGGAGAATTCAGACTCTCCACGGCTCATTCAACCCTGAGTGACCTGTGGAGCAGCCTTTCTCCTCATCAGTAGAGGATGCCTTGTGTGGCATGCATAGGTCTTCTAAACTTTGCAGGCAGATGCCTAGGAAGACCTCTTCCCAGTGATTATCAGAATTTTCTTTGTCCTTGATCATTTGGTCATCAACCTGAACCAAGTCTCATCAAAACCATTCTCTTGCAAGAGGAAGGTGTACCCATAAGTACCTCTGAGGCTTTTGGTCCTATTCTGTTGGCCAAATTACATTTCACAAGCTGCAAGTGCCAGTAACTGATCCTTCGGGTCCAGTATACCCACCAGTATTAGTGGGTAATATTTTCAGATTTGGAAGTGCAGGTGCAGTGCCCACAGACAACCTAACCAGTGGCACCACCGCACCAAAAACTGTTCAAAATCATCTCATTTGGTCTGATGACATGACCATGGGTGCACCATGCGCAGGGCTTCCTTGCTACCTCTCTCTCTCTCCCCCSTGTTCTAGGTTGACCCTTATGGTAACATCCTCCTCAGCACTCTGGAGATGAACAACGAGCTGCTGGCCACAGACATGATGAGCAGCGTTGGCGACTCTCGAAACTCTGTCATGTCCTTCGAAGGCTCAGGAATCCAGTTCCGCAAGCAGCTGGCCTCTCGGGATGGCTTTGGTCACCACCCAGCCCTAGACCGCCACGTCCCGCTGACCCACCACGCTGCGGCCCGCAACCGCGCCAACTGCCGCCTGCGCCGGCGGTCGTCGAAGCTGAAGCTCAAAATCCCAGACCTGACAGACGTCAGCACCATTGACAAGTGGTCACGAATCATTTTTCCAATCACCTTTGGATTCTTCAACCTTGTTTATTGGTTGTACTATGTAAATTGATGCCTGCAGCCTCCAAAAGAGATAGGGACAGACACTCAGACAATGACAACACGGGAGTGTTGTGGTCTTTTGGGTTTGGGTTTTACTCTTTACTATCATTATCATTTATTCCTTTGATTCATTAGATTTATTCTAAGCTTACTCTTCTCTTTTCAGCACATGTAGAACCACAGAGTGTGGGGAGGGGATGAGGGAGAGAAGGGTGTAAGGGAGGGGTCTTGGTTTCAGGGAGGGATGTGTTTGTCTCAATTTTGGTTTCCTGCCGATGGACTTAACCATTGTAAAAACAAAAACAAAAAAAGAAAGAAAAAACAAAAAAAAAAGAAAGAAAAAAAGAAAAAAGTCAGAAAAACAAAAAAAAAACAACAAAAAAGAAAAGTTTAAAAAAAGGGGGGAGATTTAAAGAAATTGAGTCAAAAAATGGTGTGGGGGGGATAGGTTATCTTTGGCTGTGCTCACTAATGCGCTATCCTCACATACATTTCACTACCAAATTTCATCTTTCCCTTCCCAGTATTATTATATTTTTTAATCTTTCTTCTGTCTCTGCTCTTAACCCCTTCATATTTATTCCTCCATGGATTCATGAGATGGTGAGGTTTCATTCTCATGCCAGAAGATTTCTCTTTTCTTTTTCTCTCTCCCTCTCTCTTGCTTACAAGCCTAAAAGAATCTTTTAAACCAACAAACAGAAAGAATATTTATTTTGGAAGATCTGGGAAGCGGGGGAGGACAGGGCAATTACTGGGGAGGGAAGGGGCAAGGTGGGCATATATGGGAGGGGGGCGGGAGGAGGGAGCTTATCAGAAACAGAGGCACATTTGCAAGTTGCCTTTTTCCACCTTCAGGAGTTTGCAAGCTGTTTTTCCTGCGTGAATGTGTGTGTGTGTGCGGCGCATCGGTGTGTGTGTGTGTGCAGGTTACGGGTCTGTGTGTGTGTGTGCAAGCATGTTTTCTGGGGCGGGGAGGGGGGTTTTGTAATGTCTTTTGTAGAAAGAGAACACAGATGACATTGAACCGGCAGCGTTTTGGGGGGAATAGCAGGGTTTTGCTTGCTCATTGCAACTTTGAGACTTGGAGGTCGGAGTCCTAGCCTCTATCAGAGTCACAGAGCTGGGGTCTGTAGATCAAACCATCGTATAATTGCTGAGGAGAGGGAGAGTTTTGGCTATCAGCCATGGGACCATGTCGGTGTCCCCAGCTGGCATCCCATCCCAGGTAGACTAAGGTGATCCAGATCCGAAAGGAGGGGTTGTTCCTAATCTTTCCCACCCTGCATTTACTTGCTGAGTTTGGGGAGGAAAGCAGATGCAGGACTCTGAACAAACGCAGCCCTTTCCCTCTCTACCTGCTCTTCATAGCCAGACAAGGGACTTCACACTCCAGCCCACTGAATGAGCCTAGCCAGCTGCAAGGCTGAAGGATGAAAATAAACTAGAAATAATAACTATTCCCCCTTCCTAAGAACTTCAGAAGCAAGCGGTGGGCTGGCACCCTCTGATGCAGACTGCTTCTATCGGACGTTGACGTATATCCATTAATATGGGTAGAGCGTAGAGAAGAGCACACTGTGCCCCTTCTTGCTGAAGACCCAACTAAGGGTGCAGTGGAGCTCCCCGGAGCATCATCCCCCTGGGAAATGATGGTCCTCAAAGACTGGGCAGGGTGAAGATTGCAATGAAAGCGCTGAGCTTGTTGGTGCTGGTGGAAGCCCCTAAGTTTATAGCAGCTTCCAGTCCCAGGCACTTGTTATAAAGGGTACGGAAGGGTAACTTGGCCTTGGGCTGCAAGGTCAACATTTTCCAAAGGAGCCAGAGACTTTCAGGAAATCACTGAATTACTGGCCACTTTGGCAACTGCTGATGATTGATAATATCTCCCTTATAGTGTTTATAAAAGCCATGAAAATAATTAATTCACAAGTGCAAAACTTTAACCCTAGGATCAATCTGCCATTCCTGGAGTAATGATGAGAACCTTGTTCTTACCAATGGAGGCTCTTACATGCCACACACACGCACACACGCACACACGCACACACACACTGCCTTCAGTCCAAACATCCCTTAATTTTTCCTGTAGTGCACTCTTCCTTTCTCCTTGGTTCCCATTCCTTGGAAAAGCAGAACGATCCTCTGAAACCAGGGAAGTTTTTCAGAAACTCCTGTTTTTCAGATGATAGATGCATCTAATGCACTTTTTTTTTTCTTATTTTACTAATTTATATCTATACAGTGCAATGAAAATGTGAAACCCTATAGGCCTGACCTAGCAACCCTGAAGTTATGGGAAGTTTTGCCTTGACTTGACTAAAACAGGACCAGGGCCCATCAGAGTAATAGTATTGTTATTTTTATATCAGTAACGTGTCTTATGCATTTTCTACTAATAGAATCCTAAGCCTGAAAGTAGAGGATCCATCCTTCTCAGTTATCCCTGGTCTGTCTCCCTCTCATTTACATGCATGCACACATTCAGTCCAGGTCTGCCTGGACTCACCAAGGTTTTAGCACAATTGTTAAATCAGACTTAGTTTCCCAGCTGCCCTGCAGCACCGTCTCTTGGTGGTTTTCTCATTCAAGAGAGATGCTACTGTAAATGGGTTTTCCAAATGTAGTTACAGTTTATCATCYAGGTGGGACTTGATAGGAATAAGAGTCTGAGGAGTGAGCGGAGCTTGGTTGTAGGAGTAGCGCTGGGCTGGGTAGCTCYGTCTACCTGATGCACAGAAGGTTTAAAGGTTGGCCAAAAGAGGAAAGTCATGATTTCTACTGGGATTTGGTTTGGAAATGGTATTTAAACATTTTAAATGAAGTCATAAGTTGCATTTTATGACATCAGCAATATGATGTAGATGGAAATGTGCATGTTGGTTGGTCATGATTCTCAAATGCAGGCTACCTACTGGTACATTCCTTTTTAAGGTGAGTCTAAGCAGCTGATTGAACATTATTAAAAATATCTAAACACTTACCCTTTATAAATATGATTAAAGTGTAAAGGTTAGTCAGAAGAATAAAAGGGAAGATAAGGAAGGTGGTTATAAGAAGCACTTTAAGACTGGAGAGGGAACAAATGGTCACATGAAAAGTWGCATTGAAGCTGAGGGAGATGACTCAGGAACTCCAGTAATTCAGTAGTTTTTTTAAAAGCCTGATGATAGGATAGGATTAAGAAGGATTAAAAGCCTGGTGATAGGAGTGAGGTGCCTGAGAGCTCTCTCAGATGGTCCAGTGGCCAGCAGTGGCACAAGGGTGATGCAAGGCCCACCTCAGCATTTTGTTTGGGTGCCGAGCCCATATGGAGGGGCCACTGACTAACCCCTGGTACAACGTGGGGCCTCCAGCACCCGGAGCTCAGACACAGAGGTCCTGCGTTTTCTGCYCAAGGCTCCCATTGGTGACTGGGCACAGAATTTCATTGCAACAATCCTAAAGCTTTCCGGGGAAGGAGCACTGCTCAGCTGGTTACTTCACTTGCTCACTTTGGAGCCAGGCTCCTTCGTTATTCCCAGGTTCTCCGTTGGCTGGGTTCTCTTTCTTATCAGGAGTTGTCCTAGTTTCTCTCTTTGAATGTTTCTGGCCTGTCGTTGCCAGGTCAGGCTTATTTCATAGGGTCAGTCTTAGTCCATCCAGACATCTGGACTATTTGGTCCTACACAATAATCTTTGCCAAAGAGTGCATGGTCAGGACTTTTCACAGTTCAAGGACTGCCTTATAATTGTTGGTGACAGGGCAGAAGGCTGAAGAACAACTGAGTCCTGCAAGTTGGCTGAGTAATAGAAAATGTGTCTTCATATGGGGATGAGGGAAGGATTGCTGAAGGCCTTTAGAAACGCCCTCCTCCAGAACTCAAATGGCACCTCCATTTTCCCCCTTCATCACAGCCTCTGTCCACCCCTACGAGAGACAAACCACAAAGCAGTGTGGCATTCTGGGGTCTACTGGTCCGGAARGGAAGTGGTGGAGAAAAGTAGGAGCTTTCATCCAACTCAAGGCTTACACATTCCAAGCCACCATAAGCATAGGGAAAGGAGATGACGATGCTCTGACAGAACGGGTACAAAGCTAGTGGTAGTGGAGAAGTGGAGTGGATTTCCATGCTGCAGCTTGCATGGGAGCTGCCGTCTGCTTTGGCTTCATCAAGGGAGAGYAGAGGGGAAGGCAGAAGGAAGGAGAGCTGCTCCACAGCAGAGCCGCCRGCTTCTGCTCCCGCAGCGCTGAATTCAGCAAAGCTGCCCCTGCAGCAGCCGGGTTCCTTTGCGGCTCGGGGCAAGATTGCTCCTTGCTGGGTCGTGCTTTTGGCCAAGACGGTAGCAGGAGTGTGAGGGAAGCTCCAGGCTGCCCGGGGGAGCTGGGCTGGGGGAGAATGTTTTCCGATTTTCCCGTGTGCACAACAGCCTAGGAGAGGCACGTGGAGGAGGACACGGAAGAGGAGGAATAGAATTGAAATCTCTCTCAGGATATATACATGGCCAACACAAACCTATCGCTTCATTTTCTGATACTGTATAGTGCTGTCACTCAGGGACCTTTAGGAACTAGGACCTTGGGACTGTAATTGTACCTGTCCCCCTCCTATCCCCCCSCTTCACCTTGAGTATTAAGAACTGAAGAGAGAATGAGAGATCAAAAGAGGAAAATAAGAGTCCTGGTAGCAAACCCCTGCTATTCCATGGGTAGAAGTAAAGCTTTGGTTACTAACATTAAAGGAAAATGTATACCTTTATATTCATGTCTTCAAGCATAAACCAGCCCGTAGTGTATATAGGATAAGTTCACAGTGCATGAAACAAACAGGACTGTAGGTCTTAACTGGCATCCAGCTTTCTTGCATGCACATCTGACACCACACCAGCAGCTTATGTCTTGCAAATAAGTAGAGAACCTGCCAAGGCTTGGCACTTCCTCTGTCCAATGGACAGCACATCCACTTCCCAGAAACAGAGCCATGCAGGGAACTGATGGGGCCACTCTGTTTGACCAGATCTGCTCCAGAGGCCCTGGCAGGAGGAGATAAGGGGTGGGGGGTTGCATTGGTTTTGGGTTTGGTTTTTGTTAAATCTCTGAGCTKTTGTCAGGCGCAAGAGAAATCTCTGGAGCTACAGACCAAAGGACAGCGGCTTTAGGGAAGGTGGTCACTGAAATCCTAGAAGAGAAATTGGGATGAGGAAGAGGCTGTTGATGGGAGAGAGCTGTATCCTCAGAAGCAGGGCAGTTAGTTAGGAGAGAGGTAATGACAATGTATGTGCAATAGGTGTGGAGGGAGTGGAGCTCTGAGAAGTGGGGACTTCCCTGGAGCCGAACGGGCTGGTGCAGCTGCGGGCAGCGGGCAGGAGAGCCAGCCCGGGCTGCRGGACCCGACCGGTACCGGCCACTGGGAGCCGGTGAGGTCAGGAAACAGGGAAAGGAGAAGATTCCCGAACTGTGAGCTCAGGCCCTGTAGGCAGGGACAATCATTCGCATCCGGACAATGTTGCAGGAGCTGGACTGGGATAAGCAGCAGAGCCAGAGCCGTGCCGAGTGGGAGCAGAGGCTGAGCTCGATGCCAGTGTCAGAGATCGGCGGCAACTGGGCAAGAAATGCCATGCGGGTTAGCAAATGCTTACGTGGAGAGGAGACTGGGCTTATCGAGCAGGGTGGGGTGCCTTTACACGCAATGGAAGGCATGGAAATCGGGTGGGGGCCGTGGGTCAGGCGCAAGATGTGGAACCTCCGTGTTGGAAGCAGGACCTAACGCAGATGCTGGGAGGGATGGTGGGTGGGTGGGAGGGGAGGGAGGGCACTGCAGACTGGGTTCCGAAGAGCTGTACATAGAGTCGGGGTGGGGGGCATTTTTTTTTTTTGTTTGATTGATTGATTTTGTTCTTTTTTGAAAAAAAAAATGTTTGATTTCTAATGTCTTGATGTAAACCAAATAAAAATGGTTCTGTACATTCAGAAGTAAACTGAAGAAGAGCTGAAAGGTGGCAAGTGTGATAAAGAAGCAGTATCCTCCAGGTTGACACTATAACACATTTCCCCAGACTTTTCTCACAGGGATTGGAGGGCAGACCTGTGTATGTGCTTGCCAAAGGTGCAGCCCATGGCGATGGTGACCTTAGGACTGGCACCCTGATTCTCCTCCAGGTGTAGTAAAGAAAAGGTGGGAGTAGAGGGTGGAAGTGTTGGTATGTAAGAAGCATCAGTGTTTGATCCCACCATCCCCAAGGCCAATGGGGGAGACTGTATATTTGACTCTGATCTCTTAYATATGTTATCTCTTCCTGGAAAGCCGCTCTGCACTATCTTGTACTGTGTCTGAGGACAAAGTGGTGAAAAAATTAAGGTGACCTCAGGAATCACTTGCATGAACCTGCAGGTGGAGTAAAGGCAGCATGAGCTTGAACTTTGAGAGGATGCTGTTTTCTGCCTTATGACCAATTCCAGGGTGGCAAGTGCCAGGAAATGCCCAGCTTCTCAGAGGAGTTACTAAGAGAGCCCTCCATGTGGAAGGATTTTTTCTTAAGCCTCTCTGCAGTTCCGTAGACCTTTGCTTGGGGTAGCTCTCAGTTTGGGAGGAGGCAATGAATAACGGGTTTGGAAGACAGGATGCAGAGCAGGGACCTTGTGTTGTCTGGTGTCCTAGTTGTCTACTTCTTTGGCCATTGGCCTTGAGGAGACTAACTCTTCAGCAAGAGTCTGTGGAGTGCATAAGGTTTGAAGTACTGATAAGTTGACTAAAGCAAAGGATGTTGACAGGATTTGGCCTTAGGGACACCTTATTTCCATGGCAGCTTCCAGTTAGCAGAAATACGTGATAAGGGAATGCTGAGRAGGGAGGATGATGGTGGTTGGTCTGAGATCTAAGGACATCTCTGTTAAAAATCCCCTCTTCGTTTGGATTGGGGTGGCTGTCAAGGATAAAAGACATAAATGGATTGTTTGTCTTTTGTTTGGTGCTTTGGAAAAGCAAAGGACTAGCTTGTCCACATGGAGCAGAAGTGTGGCTTCTGCAGCTGGGCCGATGGATGCAGTACCATTATTGTGCCTGCAGTGGGAATAAAAGAACTTTACAGGGAAGGCAAAGAATGGAGGGAAGGAATGGTCATTCCTCATCAGTAAAGCTTCCCTCCACTGARCAGCCCAGGCAGGACTGGTGGAGACGTTATGTGAGCACAGGTCCCACCACGCATTGTGCTGTAGACTAGAAAAGCCTGGAACAAAATATGGTTTTGATCCAGCCCATGCCAGCCCAGAGCTGCTGGACCTGCTATTCCAGACCTTGCTGTGCGCTGTCCCTCTCAACTAAGCTAGACAGATCTTTCCAATGCCACTGATAGAAAAAACTTAGTAACATTGAATATGCATATGAGCAAGTGGGAGATACAAGAAGGCAGACACATCCGCCACATAGGGACGTACACTTTATAATTTACACAGACTGAGCTCAGCGTTTGTGCTGGCAGAATTTCCCCCAGGAAGAATGAGATGGCGCAGTGATGAGCAACGTTGCTTTGCAAAGAGGGGGATGAGGGCTCCTCCAGCATGTTTCAAAGAGTAGATCGGTATCGTTCTGCCTTCTGGGAGGCTACTCCCTCCTAGCTCTCAGAGCTGAATGACATGTGCTAATTCCCGGGCAGGCTTCGCTACTCAGACTCYAGGTCCAGGCCTCGTTTGGGGACCTTTCTAGGCATCCAGGGAGCGTGTCTGGGCAGGAGGATCCAAGAACTTTTCCCTGATGTTCCCCCCTGCTCCAGGCATGACTTTGACTGCCGTGTGCCATGCAGTTGCCCAGGTGGGGAAGCAGGGGCACGGTCTGGAGATTGGCAGGCTGGGAGAAGCCAGGCCTACAAGGAATGAAGGAAAAGGCGATCGCTTTTGGTGTCGCAGGGACCACACATGAGGGCTGAGACACGGGCACGTCCCTGTCGGTGCTAAGGTTAGCAGAGGCCCCTCTCTCTGTGGCCGCTCTCTTCTCTGCAGAGAAGGGCACTCACTCTGCTGTGAGCTCTCTGCCCCACACCTGCAGGCCGTGCTCGCCCCCACAGAGCAGATCCTCTGTATTTCCCCTGTAGGGCAGAGCTCTTGGGTTGGTCTCTCCTGTCTCACCGCTGTGCCCAGGCCACGCGAGCACCGCAGGCCTAGCGAGGCCTTGTCCTGTGCCTAACRGAGCACGAGAGCAGCCCTGGCACCTGCTCATCTGCTGAAAACCCCACCCGSGCCCAAAGGCTTCACTGGGCCGGGGTCAGTGCCCTTGGTGGAGCAAAAGGGACATGTTTTCGTGAGCGACCATCTAGGAAGGCTCAGCAGCTGTCGMATGGAAGATTTTCTAGTGTATGTATAGTGTATTCATAGCTTGGCAAAAGATGAACAACTGTGGATAACGGAGAGCCCTAAAAGTTAGCCAGAAAAGTCCTCTCCGTTGGCAAATACCTGTGACCCTCTGGTGTGGCTGTTGGCTGGTCTGCAGGAATTTTTCTTTCCGCAGACTATGCCATGATAGTGGGTCTTTGTGTGAGAGCAGTTCCCTTCTCTGAAGGAGAAGTGCCCACTCGTGCTATGCTCACCGCAGGGATTTTATACCAAGAGATAAGAAAGCGAAAGAGGTTYGGCCTTGAAAGCCAGGGCACCCTTCCCAGTACTATCTGGGACCATTTCTGCCAACGCGTCATCCTCTCAAAATGCACTCATCCATCGTCCTCTTACCGACAAAGAGGAGGCAACATCTTCTCTGGCTGGGGGACGTCTTTTGTGGCCAGAAACCCGGACAAACTGAGCAGCAATGACAACAGGAGAGGGAGATCAATGGCAATGCTCGTGTCTGTTATCAAAGGGACTGCTGTGAACCATCTTAACATACTCTGAGTGGCTGTGTTGCATCCTGTACAGCATTACAAAGAAAAAAAAAAAAAAGACAAACAAAAAAACAACAAAAACAGAACGAAACACCCATTTTTATGATCTTTAATTTGCATTTTCTGCATGAAATGAGACCTTGATCCTTGTCTTTTTTCACAAAAGCAGATTCTGCTTTAACTAATGTAAAAAAAAAGGAAAGAAAAATAATGTTTCTAGCAAAGTGACTTAGATGTAGAAATTTTTGTAAAAAAAAAAAAAAAAGGAAAAAGAAAAAAAAAAGGGAAAAATATCAAAGAAATAAAATAAAATGACCTAAAGAGCCATCTTTGTCTACTCTACAGGTGGGATAGTGTGATTCATGGGTGTCACCTTCTGCTTTCGGAGGCGCTTTCCATACAGGAGACGCTCAGACCTGCGAAGCTGGGGAGAACTCGTCACCGGTCACTGCCCGGGCACTTTCAAAAACTGTCTCCTTGGGTCTCCTTGTAGGCAGAGTGGCCAGGAGGGTGAGGGGAGGGACCCAAGGGGCGAGGAGAGCGGCCTTGATTTTACTTTGGGGTTTTGCCCAGGATATTTTTGTTTCTGCAGTGACAGTTTTTGAAAGGTGACRATGAGCAAAAGTAAAAACAAGCAAACTTGAAAATAGTTTACAGTTTTGTACGAACCATGATGAATATTAACAACAAATGTTTTTAAAAATGGTCCATACCAGTGCCAAAATAATGTAATGTGTACATTAATTCCTTCTCCTTTTTTTTTTTTTATTTGAAAAGGTGTTAAAACACTAAAAAAAAATTTCTTTTTTAACAAATGATGTATGTGGACATAAATGTACTTGAAAGCTGTTATCAGTTGGTTAGGAATCTTTCTTGGGCTTTTCGTTTTGATTTTTTTTTTCCTACCCAGAACTGAAGTAACACTTTTAAAATACAACCTTTAAAGGAGAACCGATCATTTTTTTCTCTGCTGGTTTGTATAAAGGAGGTTTCAGTTTTCAAGGCTCTGTCTTTAAACCAAATCTGTGTATTTGGTCTCTGAAAACCAAGCCATCCTCACCTTCCAGAACATTCAAGTCTGTCCTTAAGTTTAGACACAGCTGCAGAGATGCCGYTGGGCGTCCCGAGGATGTCACTGAGACCTAAGCACTGAGACCTGTTGTTACCTGAGTGCTAGACCCGTTCTGCTAAACTGAGCCCAGGTGGGAAGCAGGGCAAACTATGACAAAGCCTAAGGCAGATGGGGAAAAGGAGAATAAAATCCCAGCACTGTTCTTCTGCCACAGAGGTGAGTAGCTTACCTGACTCTGCAGGGAGAAGATCAGAGATTGCCTTCTCAGCGGCACTTAAATCCTATTTCTGCAAGGAAATAAAAGGCTCAAGCCTTGCTAGACCTTGCCGTGCTGACCAGAAGTGGATTAAACAGTATCATTTTCAAAAGCAACTGAGGCGCTTAGGATTGTGAGGCACCAAGGTGTTTAATTTGGATCTGTTAATGGGCTGAGTCTTGGGCCACCCGATGTCTTCAGGGAACAGTGACCCTGGCTTATTTTGGGGAAAACCTGGCGGGTTTTGTGAGGGTGCGAGCGAGGACCTCCGCTGCAGGGAGGGCGTTTCCTGGGAGCGAGGAGCAGCGTCGTGCGGGCGCTGCTGCCCCGGCCCTTCCCGTCCTGTCCCAGCAGGGACGGGCCCCATGGGTGGGCAGCAAATGTGTGTGTGACCCTGCCGAAGGGACAGGAGGGCGGCTCCTCCTCTCCCGCTGCGGAGTKTTTCACTGGGTGCAAAGCCTGCAGTGGAAGATCGTTACCCAACTGGCTTTGGCCGTGACATTTACACTTTTGCCTTTCTTCAAGAGCTTTTGGGACAGCTCTAAAACTGCAAAGCACCAAAATCCTGCTGATGGGCACCCAGGAGAGCCCCTGCGGCCCCCTTGCCCGCTCCATTGGGTCACTCCTTGTGTTTTCCCATTACCAGCCTTCCCACTGCCTCCCATATTACAAATTTTCTAAGACCAGTCACACAAGATGAACATCCAGTCCCCAGTCTTTTGAGTCCAAATCCTGGAAGATCTCAGCATTTTGCAGCTTTCTCACTAAAGCAAATAACGTGAGTTAGACTTTGCTAGCCCCTTAGGAAGAGTGCCATTATTTGTTTGCTTCAGCAAAGAAATAGCAAGAGTCTAGTGTCTCTCACATATTTGAAATTTTCAGTGTCTTTGGAGGACCTCATGTCCAAAACGGAAAATATTTTGACCTATATCAACATAATTTTCACTGTCTCATTTGGGGCAGGCAAAGGAAGGAGGAGGGAAATTCAGAACAAGAAAAACTCAAAGCAAACTTGTTACCAAACCGACATGAAATAAAATATTGCAATATTAGGCAGCTGAAAGAATATTTCATTTGAGTCACCATGAGTTCAAACTTTTACAATTTTTAAAAATATGAAAATTTCAGAAGGAAGAAAAAATAATCACCAATGTTTTCCAGCCAGTTCCTCTGTGCAGCATCTTCAAATGAACCCTGTACCCTTGGAAGTGATTTTCTGCCCAGAGAGAAGGAAGACCCAGGCGGACGTGGCGCGATCCAGCCGTGTGGCTTGCGGGAGCCTAAACAGTCTGTGCTCGATGCTTAGATCATGCTGCTTCCCCCAGACGATGYGCTTTGCCAAAGGAGGGTGGCACTGAAGCAGCTGTCTAAATCGGGCACTGTGTCAACAGCTTAAATATTAAGCGCTCCATGTGCTCTCTGCAGCCCATGGGAAACGCGGCATCAGTCGGAGGATTCAACCTTGAATCCCTCTCATGGATTTTTTTTCCCCGTATGGAGATGTTCATCACGAGCAGCCTAGAGACAGCCCCACCTGCCCACCCAAGATGCCTCTGTCACCCCTTTTCTTGCACCAGAAGGGTGTGTAGAAGGACAGGCCTTTTCCGTGTCTGCAGGATCTACTTGTTGCCACTGACACAGCAGAGGAGTAGCTCCAGCTGAGGGCACATCCCAGGACACCTCTGCTGGAACCTCCTTCTCCAGCTGGGACACTCGTTCCTCATGTCCAAAGGATTATGATGCTGAGGATCCATTTCCTCCTAGACAGGTGGGGCTGATGTCCTTGGCTCCTTGGCCAAAGAAACAAACCATAGAACCTTCTCGATCTTGGGATCGAGCAGCCTCATGACACACGCTGCTGACAAGTACAAGGTCAGGGTCTGTTAACAGGTTAGCATGAGGCTCAGCACAGTGCAGGAGTCTGGGCTTGCAATAACGATGGCACAAATTATGATAGCAAGACCTGATATCCTCTGGTGTTAAATATTGCTCTGACTTGTGTTGTGGCCTAAATCGGGATTTAAGAGTTTCTCTAAAGCTCATATTGTATCAAGGAAGGGCCTGATGTCAACCTGTATCTACTCTAGATGTACCTGCTCCTTTCCCCTGTACATGGACTCATATGGCAGTAGAAGAACTCAATTATATCTTCACRCCATTCTCTTAGCAGATAGACAGGCAAGACCAGTTAATAAACATGATTTGCTGGAATAAGTAACAATAGCCACAGCTACCTATAGATATGAGCCTGTGGTTTTCAGTTCSCAGGCTACAATTTTTGCTATACAGACATGCAAGAAAAATCTCTCTGCGTGCAGAAAAAGCCCGATTTTTGGAGAGAATGAAGTACCCCATGGCGTGATGCAGAGTTCCCAGAGGTGCTGTTCAGASATGGCACAACTAACGTGTGCCCGATCCCACTGGATGGAGCTCTCCTCACCCACCCACTGCCTCACGCTRTATGTTCTCTCACTCTGTAGGTTTATTGATGAGTGTATTTCCAATGAGATGCATTTCTCAGTGCTGTGCAGAGACGTGCTCTCCTTATGCAGCTGCGAAGATCACCAAGGAGCTGCTGCCCAGTTTATTAAAATTCTGAGTTTAGAGGTGGATAGTGCCCATACAGCTAGAGTCTCAACTCTGCTGAGCACGGCTATCCGCTCTCCTGCTGGGGCAGGAATCGCTGAGATGTCTCGGCTCTGCACCTGGTTGGCATCATCTGGCAAAGACATCCCTTCCCACCACGCACCGGCTGGCAGAGCCGCTCTCAAGTCGCTTCCTTTGCTTAATACTGGATGGCCAAGAAGAATACACAAACGCTATTACTATTTCATATTTCTATTTCTAGTCTCTGCCCCTGTTCCCAAAGGCAAGCTCGCTTTTTCCTCTAAAGTTTGAGGAAAATCCGTTCTGCCATTTTGAAGTTAGACGGATGAAAATGAGCCAACTTTAAATCAGAGTTGCCAACTGGTTTAATTTAATTTGGTGAATTAATCATGAGCTTAGCTCTAAGTCCTTCTTCAAAAAAACAAAACAACATGTTCTTCGATTCATGGGAATATATCCAGGGCTGCCTTTGCATGTAAAAACAAAAAGTAGGTTTGAATCAGGGAGACAAGCTCATAAAAGTGACCGCTGAAGCTGGCTCTCAGAAGGCAAATGAAAGGAATCTTATGTTTATTAATCACTTAGCAGGTTTTAAGTTGAAATCAAGCTTTTGGAGGCAGCGGAAAGGTAAACAGTGATTACTGGATGTTTGTATCAGCATTTCTGTCTCCAGCCCAAAATCTTTTGCGCTCGCCTCCCCTGCCAAATCCGTATGTATGTGGGCTCACACACCCCACTGCAGAGCTTAACTGCCTCCTCCGGAGCACTCTCAGAAGAGGAGTGCTGCTCCACTGCACTGCACAAAGAAATCCCCACCACTGAGCTGCTGGCAGAGAAATACTCCTCCCTTGCCTCGTTTTTGCATTTTTGTTGGATGAAGTTTCCACCTGGCTCCATGTTATGAAACGCGGATGATGATTCACACCAGAGGAGCACATGACTGCCCCAGGAGGAACACGAGCAGAGCATGGGGGAGCACCTATAAACACTATAAAGAAGGAAAATGTAAGATCAGGGTTCAGGTCTCCAGACATCGTGCTGCAGGATACCCACCATACCCACCACAGCACGGCACGACCAGGGAAGATTTATGCTCTGGATGAGATACACCGCTGGGGAATTTATAAGGATCCCTACTGCAAAGAAGAGCCTGTTCCCACTCCAGTGATGCCTCAGGGAGAGGACATTGGAGTTTCATCCCACCAGCCAGTTTCATCTATTGGTAGAGCTGGCGCTGGAGAGGGGCAAGCATTGCGCTGTCCTTGGAGGCAGGATGATAAAGCAACCCCTAGGCAACCTGGGGAGAACCCCCCGTATCAGGGTGAGTGGTGGGTCACCTTCCTGCTTTGAAATTCCTGCTTTGAAAGGCTGTGCCCAGAAGGGTGGTCAGCAGGAGGAAGCAGAAGGGGATGTTTTGCCCTCTCCTCACTGTCCTARACACACTCACCTCCCTGCCACCGTGCAGAAGTTTTACACAAAGTCATGCTGAGGGCTACTGGGACTACAACGGGCATCTTCGTATCATCTTCCTTAGAGATGAGTGGACAATATTTTACAGAATAGGGTTATTTCCCTAAAAATGTCCCAGGTCACCACCAGCATTCCTTATGGCTGGACCAACATCTTTGGTGGCAGGGAGGGAGCTGGTGGGAAGGGGACAAAAGGAAGATGAAGCTGCTCACCACGGAGCRGATCTGTGGTAATTTCCCTTCCCCGCAACCTATGCCTAGTAACTTTTGTTAAAGGTCATTTGCAGGAAAATCCTCTTCCATATGCAACTCTCCAGAGCTTGCTAGAGCTTCGCAGAATGCTCGTAAATCACAGAGGCAGCTCCTACCATCAGCATTTTCCCTTTCCCTTGAAAYAGTGGCAGCAGCATCAGCTGCTGAGTCTAAAGTTAATTTTACAAATTAACCTGAGAATCCCCCACGGTTCGAGGACAGCAGCCCTGCTTGCTCCATGCACATTCCTGTGAGGGCAAAGCTTGCAGGCTCTGTGCTTTTCAGAGCTTTCAAGGAGGAGGAGGAGGAACCTTGAATGGTTAAGTGTTTCAGCCAGAGGGCAAGTGAGGAGGACAGAATGCATTATACAAAGGTAAAACATAAAGGAGAAATAAAAACGAGAGAAGAGAAAGGCTCCTAGGACTATGAATGAGATAAAGAAAGGGAATGCACAATTATCTGAAGAGGCAAAAACCTGCAGGACTTAGTAAGGAAGGAAAGAAGAAGTGGAAGAACTGAGTACAGCCACACAGATCACAGGGGCAAGGCCCCTCAGCAAGGCTGATGACTTCGTTTTGTTTTGTGTGCAGTGAATTTTTAGGATCTACCATATAAATATATTCTGTATTAATATATACTGTATAGATGCACATATATWTACTGTATATGCCACACTTGGGGCCCCCACAGCCTCTAGTGACACCCAGCTGGGCCCCAGTCCTGGTAGGAGCTGAGCTGTGCTCAAGCCTGGGCTTGTGGCTCTGGCAGTCTCTACATGTTGGGTTCATCTTGTGACTGCTGGACTATCAGCAGGTCTCACTGCCGTMCTGCTCTGCTCGGGCACCATGGGGCTCTCCCCATCCTCCTCTCCTCCTTGCACATTTCTACTTCAAGGTTGCTTAATTAGATTAATTATTTCTGTAAGTGTGTGGCAAGTAGGAAGGAAGGCGGCTAAAACCAGCTGAAGCAAACACTGATGGACTTGCTTAGATCACCATAGGATCTCTGACCCCATTGCTCTTTGCGTGCCCACAACAGAGTCCTGTCCAGCTGGATAAYGGGGAGGTGAGGGAGGGAGCCAAATTATGGCCAAGCATCAAGGCTGGTTCTGGGTAGACCAGAGAACTGTCTCAGGGCCYGGGAGGGAAGTTCTGGGGAGGTGTCTCCTGGCCATGGCTACATCTCACAAGACATGCTGGAAGCCGCCTGACTTGTTGATCAARCTCCAGCCGGTCTGAGGATTGGGGAATCTGGACTGTGAGTGTGACCTTCTCCTGAGCGTGGGATTTACCCTGCCCTGCTGAGTCCTCCTTTTCCTGAGCTGTGTTCTCTACTTGTCAGGCACACGGGATGTGTTATGCTGCCGAGGCGGACGTTTCCCCCTCTCCTAATGAGGCAAGGCCTTACGGAGACATGGTCATCAAAGTGGGCAGTTCCACACCTGAATTTAGAGTAAAGTGTGCTGATCCGAAGTACTGCAGACTTCCCCTGCAGAGTGATGCACCTGCAAGCATTTAATGCGGCTAAGAAACCTGATGGAAATGCGAGTTCTGATAAACCTTGCTGGACCAGTATGGACACGTTCTCAGGAGCAGTGCAATGCCTGGGCAAAGTCACCTTTCCTCCCTCTGTTTCAGAGCAGCCGAGTGATATAAAAAGCCTCTTGTAACATCCTGGATCCAACGATGCCTGGGATTTTTAGCACTGATAGCTGCCAGGCCAGGACTTCAGTCACTCTTTATATGTATTTTGCCATCCACCATCCCTTCTTGGAGCAAAACTATTGGGTTGTTCCACTAGCAGAGGTGGGTGCAGATGCCTTTCTCTTATCCCTGCTCCACAGGCTCCTCTGATCAGGGCCCTTTCCATATGGTGTACAAGGAAATCCGCTGATAGGCCATCAGGTGAGAAGTTGCCTTGTAACATGCGGCCAAAAAAGTCTGACCCACACACAGCGTGTTACAACTGCTGAGAGCGGATCAGGATTTCTTGTCCTGCCCCTGTTCTGTGATTCTACTTAGTTTCTTCCTTATTTTATAAAAATAATAATAAAAAAATAGCTATTAGGAATTAAGCCCTRTGTATGAAATGTCAGGTTCAGTGCACAGCCACATGCTCTTCCTGCCCCTGCCCTTGCACGGGAATCACTTCTTCGGTGTGACTGACAAAAACGAGTGTGCGGTGCGAGCACAGCCCTACTTACAGGAGGAAATGAAAGTTCAGCATTGTCCCCACTTGGGGTTGTGGCCTTCTGGAACGCACTGTACCAAACAGAAGAGCCTGAGCCATCGTTTCTGCAGAGAGGGGCTCTCTTTTGAGCCACGTGCTAGGGGAGATGCAATCCTGACCACTGTGGAGCACCTGCAGAAGGGCAAGTGGCCTTGCAGAGGTGACACTGTGCGTCCCTTTGCCACGGAGGAGAGGTGACCAGAGGGAGGAACCTGCCTCTCCCTGACTCATATGGTGTGAGCTCTATCATGCAGAGCACTCAGCTTGGGCTGTGTGGCCTGAAGGGACACGTGCCACAGGACAGCTGAGCCCTCGCATCTCCTTGTACTTTTGCTTCCAAGAACTGCTCTTAGGAAGAGAACGCTTCTGCCTTCAATAAGAAGAACGAATATACAAAGCGATAATAGCATGTAAAGCCTTTCCGTGAGGCCTGTGTCGCAGCCGTGGCACTTCACTGCTGCTCCGAAGACCTGCTTGACATTCCGTGCTGGCTGCGAAGCGAGGACACCGGGAACAACGGGGCCGGCCGAGGGCTGCGCTTCAGAGGCAGAGCCCGGAGAGCCTYGGACTCCGTTTATACCTTCGGTCTGCTTCTCTGTCTGCTTTAATAAATGTATTTCAGGCCTCTGCATGAGTCTGGTCTGGTTTTCTTAGGTCTTCTTTCTCTTCACATCTGCCCTCCAGTCCTTAGTGAGTTGCTTTTATTTCAAACTAGGGACAAATTTAGTTATTTTTGGTCTATCCTGGTTTCACTTTGGGTGTCTGGCTGGAAAGGCAGAGCATTAACTCCAAATGGAGAATCCTTGTGATAAAACAATAGGTGGTGGCACTAAGCTGTGCTGAGGGTTGTGACAGTCTCTGGACTAACTGCTTCAGAAGGTCCAGTTTTGTATTTGTGCAGCAATTTGGCGAGAGGCAGCCCCTTTGTGTGGAAGGCTGTGGTATGGCTGGTGCCGAGGTGTACTCATCTACATGAGATCTACATCTACATCATTCATGTACTCATCTACACAGATTTTAATCTGAAACCTCTGGGTTTGGCCTCTGGGAAAGCCAAACCTGTGGTCTGCATCTGCTGCCCCCAAAATCAGGGTTGAGTTGTGCAACTTATTCTTCAGAGAGGACTGAAAGTGCTTCTGGGCCCACATGCTGCTTCCCTGCTTTAATATGACCCTAATTGATTTTCACAGTAATAGGATGAGATACAATGGACACAATTTGCAATAGAAGCAATTTTAATAAAATAAGAAAATAATTCTATGGGAGGGGTAGTCAAATATCAGACGAGGGACCCAGCGAGGCTGTGCGATCTCCATCCTTGGAGATATTCCTAAGGCCACTTCAGAGCTTGTCCTGCTTTGGAAGCAGAGCCCCGCAGAGCTCCCTACACACCTGAGCTGCTCCATGGGGTTGTGAACATCCCTGGATCCTGCCTTGTCTCCCCCACTCCTGTGCTCCCACGCTGCCAGCCCTGGGTGCAGGCGCTGCCCTTGGCACTGCCCCATCCATGGGCAGGGGAAGGATGGGCAGGGACGGCTCTGGAATGGGTTTCAGCAAAGAGAACCGAGCTGGGTGCGGGGAGAGCTCCCCTTATCAGCCAGCTCTGTCTAGAGGCCAAGGAATTAAACGAGAAATGCTCAGAAGTGTTGAGAGGGGAGGAGGAGGAGGTGACTTAATCAGTAGGAATTAGCCACGGGGTTTGTCACTCCTGCTTTTCAGTTTGTGGTGATTACAGTTAAAACACGGAGCTCTGGCTACGTAAGCACTCCGTGCTAAATGGGGATCCGCGTGCTTTTCTTTTCTCTCCTTTTTCCAACCGTGATTTATTTTAGGCTTGGTTTCCAGYGCAAAAGGTGTGGCAAGCGCAAGGCTTTGAAATGGGGGAGGAGAYGTGGGGAGCACCAACCCCAAACCATGTGGGCCCTTCCCGCAGGGAGGCTGCAGGTGTGGGGAACAAACCTTCCCAAAGGCGGCCAACCCTCCTGCTCTCCCTTCCCCTCTCATGTTGCTTTTTAAGCTCTGGTCCAGCAAATCTGGGATTTAACTGGAAGAGATGGGCTGCTCAAGAGCAGCTCATGTGCAAGCTGGGCAGAGGTCTCTGCTCCCCAGGAACGAGAGTCAGCAGTTCCTCTTACCACCAGCCAGGTTTTCAAGGATGAGGTCCCCAGTTTTTGGATAGGACAGCTGAAGAGCTGTCACYTGAGTCTTTTTGTAGATATATTGACCTATAAGCAGCTACCAGCCCGTGGTTGGCACYCTCGAGGCAGATGTGGGGCTGCAATTGCCCCACCAGCGTAGCTGCTCAAAAGCAAGGCGGTGCTTCCTGCACCCCTGGAAGGGAGGAAACCTGCAGGGGTTGCTTGAGCGAAAAGTGAAGGGGAACRATGCCAGGAGGACTCCCGAATGCAAAAGTGAGGAGACCCCTTCATGTGCAACGTGCTCCCTTCACATGTTCAGCATCTCAGCCTTGTGAGGTGCCTGTATGCTGAGGCACCTAAAGCAATAAATATAAACCCAGGCTCCCTACCTCGACTTCTCCATCCCTGCACACAGGATGCAGGTCCTGGGCAGACACCAGTGGTTCTGGGCGTGATGGAAGGACCTGCAAAGAGCAAAGATGCCCCTGTGAGAAGCCACAGGGACCCATCCGTGGGCCAGGAGCCTCCCCACACGCAGCCGAGCGGACCCCGTGCCGGGGTGAGTGCAGCCCGCGCCGCTCTCGCTCCGCTGCGCTCGGAGCCGGGCAGCGCCATGGGAAACGTGTTCATCTTTTTTTCATGAATTCAGCAAGGATTACCACGGGGAGGGGAGGAACAAGCACGTAAAGTATCTTTGGATCATGGCTAGGRAGAAGGGAGGGGGAGGAAGAAAAGAAAAAGCAGAACTGTGGCGAGGGAGGAGAGGGGGCAAGGAGGGAGCCTGCAGCGGTGGTGGGGCTGTTGTCGACCAGTTCCACTACCCACGTGCGTGTCCCTCTTTCCTCACTGATGGGCAGATGGTTTTTCTCACCCGTGTGACACGCAGGAGTTTGCTACCACAGCCCGGAGCTGTGGGGATAGCTCCCACACATGGGGCAGTGGTGTGGGCGCATGGGCTGGCCACCATGCACCCAGTCCCCACAGCACAACCCTACTTTGACACCAGTTTTGTCCTCCAAGCAGCAAGGAAGGGGGGAAAGTCATCTCCTTGCAGGAACAAAGAATGCTTAAGGTTGGAAGGGACCTCAGAGGTCTAGTCCAACGCATAATATGTCACGGTAGCAGCGCGGAGCTGGCGCACAGAGGAGACCCTGGCACCRCTCTGGAGGGCGGCACCAACATACAAGTGGGGTGTCCAGCGATGTCCCCAAGCTCTGGAGAGCGACGCACCTGCAGGTGTTTGCAAGAGAAACCCAGCATGCCAGCTCCTGGAAACTGGCCCCAAAGTGTCCCCAGCCAGCACAAATGCAGTGAGAATTGCATCCARGGCCGGTGCCTTTTCCAAAGCGGGAACTGCCACTAGTGGCTGTTGCAGTCAGGAATGGAAGAGACGAGGCCACTTGCCCCCCAGAAATGGTGGAACTGGAGCTCAGGCAGAGCCAGTTCTGGCAGGACTGGCTCAGAAGATATTTTCCTGTCTAATAAGTCACACCAGCCTTGTGGGGCATTTCCCTGCGTGGGCTGGTCCCCTACTGGGAACGTAACTGAGGCAGCAGGATGGGACTGGCCCCCTGAGCCACTAGCGCTCGGTTCTGTTTGGGAGGAAGGTGGGAGCATCCCCGCGAGCCACGCGGGGCCTCGTTCGGCTGTTGCTGGAACTGAGATGGCTCTGGAGTCCGCAGGGAGAGCAGCTGCTCAAAGGAAAGGCAGCTTCCTTGTTCTCCCGACAAACTCATCTAAATGGAAGCCGACTTGTGAGCGCAGCCAATAATAGCTGTGCTATTTTAATCCACCCGTGTCTCCCTCGCCTCAGCATCAGCGCCGACGTCAGCGGCTCCCGCGGCAGGAAAGACCCCGGGCAGCGGCGGCGGCGCGGGCGGACGGCACCGTACGGATGGCTGCAGCCCCCGTCGGCTCCGCTGCCCGGCYGCTGCTGCTCCGTGCCCGGCACGGCTGAGCGGAAACAAGATCCCCGTGCCCCGGCGAGCCTGCAGCCCGCACAGCCTTCATCAATAAATAAGCATCCCCGTCGTGCCACTGTGGGAATGCTGTGGATGTGTTCCAAGGATACCAGTGTCAGGGAGAGCCAAATATAGCCCGAGTGGCAGAGGAGGGGAACGGGAGGCTCTCGCTCGCTGCACGGAGGCATACAGAGGGTTTCCCCCATGCGGTTCTGCAGCAGAGCCCCGCGGCACGGCGAGCGAGCAGCTCCCGGCCTTTCCTCCACTGCCCTTTGCCACGGGCACCCAGCGCGGGGTGTCCCTGCTCCCGAGGAGGGCTTCGGGGGCACTTCTCACCATAGTCCCGGAGGGCTCTTTGCCAGCAGCAGCACACCAAGCGCTGAAGACACCGGCAAGGGGAAAGGCCCCTCTTGACCTGGCTGCAGTCTCTTGCACCTAAATCTGAGCCCACTTCTCTATGTTACTCCAGAAAAATCTCCTTTTTAGCTATGAAGTAGGGCAAAGCCATCCTTAATCTTTGCAGGAAGCTGCTCAGCTAAACTCATGAAAGTGGTTTTTTGGTGTGGGTTTTTTTTTTTTCATGTTTTTTTCCTCAGTTTGCCTCTTTCCAGCTCCAAGCTGATTTTTTTGAGCTCAAAGTGATTTTTTTTTTCTTTTCCAACCTACAATTTAGCAGAGGGTGGTATTAAAAAAAAAGCCTGCAAACAAAGCAAAGCAAAAGGAAAAACAGGAACTCTTTGCCATTGGTTGTTGTTAATAACCATTTTCAAGCCAGCATCTGTGAAAATGAAATATTTAGCCCAGGATTCGTTGCTCTCTCCTTCTGGTGTCAGCTCTAATCAACGCTGCCACTTAAGAAAATGAACAACCAAAAAAACAGTCTAAGTTTTACCCTTAGGATGATGGTTCCAAGGAGGCAAATTCTGGACTTGGGGTTTGTCCCCATGAGGTCCTTGGTGCAGAGCAGGTAGCCCAGGAGAGCGGCTGTGACACCTCCTCAGGCCCTGCCAAACTCCAGAGCAGGTTGCCCCGGTGCAAACCTACTAGCCCAGCTCCTGGGGAGCCTTTAAACTGACCTTGAAGATTTCTCTCACAGAGAGGTGCAGATTGGCGACTTGGGCTTGGTTTATTTTTGGCAGCAATAACAGCTAAAACCAAAAGTTGGTTTGGGCTTGGGAAAAGACCAGGAAGCTTGAGAAGGAAGTTAAAGACATTCCTGAAAATCATAAAACAGTGGTAGGCTTTTTCATAGAAGAAATAAAAACACTACGCCCAGGAGAAACTTTACTTCTTTAATGTCAAAAGCAAATAYGTTTTCAGCCAAAACAAAAGTAAATTAAATATATTTGACTTCTCTTGCATTTTATTTTTCTTCCATTTTACTATCAAGCTGAAATGAAACCTGGATTCACCAATTACTTTTAAATAACCTAAAATAAATCTCACATCATGGACCTCAGGCTCCTCATCTGCTGGGAGTCGAGATACAGGCACTGCTGACTCCTCCACGTATGTGAGTGCAGGCCCAGCCGTGCCTTATGTGCTACTTGCAGGTAGCCACGCAGGGAGTTCGAGGGTCTGGGTGAAATCTCATAGCTTAAGACAGACAGAATTAAGAAGATCAGCAGGAAAACAGAACACAGGAATTGTCAGGACACGGTGCTTCAAAAGCTCAAGTATGGTTCTTTGGTTCACATTGGAACTTCTTCCATTTGGAAAAGTCACTACCATGAAACTGAAAACCACAGCTGCTCCTTGCAGGAACCAGAGCAGCCTCTTCCCCCAGCTTTGCTTGCAGAGTAGAAGGGGAGCCCAAGCCAGACTGAGCACGGGGAACGGCCAGTATGTAAAAGCTGGACAACACTTGTCCCAAAGTGTTTGGGAAAACACTTTGGGACAGCCTCCTAGCCCTGTATTTTTACTTCATGAGACCAAGTGGTGGCCGGGGCTATTGCAAGAATATGGGTCAAGTGAATTAGCTGGATGGGTCATTGCTCCTTGTGTGGAAAGCAACTGTCTGCATGTAGCAGAGGTTCTGTCTGCACCCATGGCTTGAACCAGCAGCTGATTCAAGTTGCACAATGCTTTGCCTGAGTGCTCCCTGTCTGGGTTAAAAGTGATTACTGGAAGGAGGAGGGTGTTCATTTTAATATTTTCCCCATGGGCTTAAGCTAAATTGCAATAGGGACATTCTCACAGCATTTGCATGAGTTTAATGAAACACGCGTAAAAGCTCAAGTTTAAAGTTTGTTTGTAGTAAGTTTGTAATAGTTTGTAAAGTATTTGTTTGTTGGAACACCACCATGAGAAAGGTGTTCCTAGGTAAGAGGACTAGAAAGGAGCAGGAAAGTTACCCAGATCCAACCAATATCTCACCTACCCAAAGCAATCTGGTGAGTCTGCATGAATGTACCTGCCCTGCTGCACTCACCCATTGCAGTCAGCCCAGAGAGGAGGTGTCTAGGAAGACCAAGGTGGCTTTATCCTGCAGAGGTTGAAGTCTCCAAGGCGCAGCAAGGAGGTGACTGCAACACGTTACTCACCAGAGCTGAACAGGATCTCCTGGCTCARGCGCATGCTGCAGGGGACACCTGTGGGCAACTTTTGGTAGTGTCCAAAGCGCAGAAGCAAAGACCTGAGAACACATTAAATAGCAGGCACGGGAGAAGAATAAGGTGATTCAATTGCATTACAGCTGAAGGTAGATTCAGACTTGTGCAGAACCTGGCACTGATTCCTATTTTTCACCTGAAGTGTTCCTTTCAGTTTCATCAATGGCTCTGATATGTGCTGAGCACTGCAGAGACTATGATCAATTTGTTAGAACAAGTTTATTAAAGGAGAGAATTCCCAGAAGAAGAAATTGGGCATGTGGCACTTGGAATTACCTCCATGAGCTGAGAGGGATTTTGAAAAAAATGAGCTTCTCTCCCCTGGCATTGCTGCAGCTCCGGCGTTTCCGACAGGCTGAACACATCCCTGAGCGGTGCAGTGCAGCCTGTTGTTCTCCTTGGAGCACTCAGGGATTCCTTCCTCTTTCTCCCCACAAATACTTTCTCTGTACCACAAACAGTCAAAGCAAGCTTGTCAAGTGGCTGAGAAATGCTGCTTTGAGGTCGACCCAAACTGTGTGCAAACGAGGTCAAATTCCACAAGTAGTTTCAGCTGAAAGCAGGCAGGACATTTTGAAAAAATAAACTGGATATCAAACTGAAATGTTTTGAAACAGTCTTTAAAATAAAGTTTCAAAAGTGGTGCAAATTTTGTTTAGGCTAACATTAAAAAATGAATGGAGTAGAAAATAAACTAAATGTTTCTCTTTGCACTGAAGGGTCACTTAGGCTTGACCCTGGGGTCCTTTAGGCTCTTTATTTTGTTTTGCCAGGAAAATTGATTAAACCTGGTCCAAGTTTCCTCTGCTTGCTTCAGGCTCAGCCACTCACCAGCTGTCATTCCCAGCTTTCACCCCCTCCTGCCCTGGCTTCCCTCCTCCTCCTCCTTCCCCACGGAGGCCGATGCTCCCTGGCCAAGCCCTCCCTCTGCTCGGGATGTGCTTCTGCCTCCCGAGGGGGTTCTCTGCGGAGGGCCATTTAATTGCCTGGCATAATTCCCGCATTATTCAGAGCCACGTTTGCGTGTACGTATAATAGGAATGAATAATGGATGCTAATAATGCATAATTAATTCCTGCTAAGTGTCTGCTGCAAAGTGGCCGCCGGAGCTGGAGGCGCCATGGGGAAAGGCCCCATCCCCCTGGCAGGACCGTGGCTGCCTGCTGAGAACCATCCAGGCCTAGCTCTGTGTGAGCTCACGCTGAGGACCATCCAGGCCTAGCTCCGCGTGAGCTCATGTTGAGGGCCGTCCAGGCCTAGCTCCGCGTGAGCTCACACTGGGGGTCATCCAGGACTAGCTCTGTGTGAGCTCATGCTGAGAACCATCCAGGCCTAGCTCCGTGTGAGCTCACGCTGAGGGCCATCCAGGCCTAACTCCACCTGAGCTCATGCTGAGGGCCATCCAGGCCTAGCTCCGCGTGAGCTCACGCTGAGGGCCATCCAGGCCTAGCTCYGCGTGAGCTCACACTGAGGGTCGTCCAGGCCTAGCTCCRTGTGAGCTCAYGCTAACTCCTTCTGTAGCCCACGACATCTGCTTGCGTGGCCAGTAAGGGTCCGAACACGGGCCCAGAAGTGTCCCACATTTGCTCCCTGACAAGAAGGCAGAGTGCTGTCCAAGAGGACCATACGCATAGCTGGGGCCGTGATTTCTTGCCCCGTCAGCCTATATGTCCTTGCCACAGTTGAGGACAAGACACACAGCAGAGCTTGGCAATACAGCACAGCCCTCTTGGTCCCTGGAGGGGAGCTCAGTCAGGCCATGGTCCCCGTTACAGGCAGCCAGACCCCAACGCCAGGCAGCACTGACTCCTGAAGGCAGCAGGCAGAGGGCATGATTCACACTTGGGCCCCTGTGTCAAGTCAATAAGCCAAAACCCTGCTCCCGAGTCAAGACCCACACGCGCTCGCAGCCCGCGGCTTGGCGCACGTCGCCTCCAGCTCCCCACCTTGCCAGGTACGAGGTCAGGCTCCTGTTACAAGCATTTTGGGGCGCTTCAGCAATTTACACTTATTATAGCAATTTCAGGGCTGTAAGCGCAGAGGAAAAAGCCTGTAATTCTGTAAAAAGGCACACATAAAAACGCAAAACTATGTTTGGCAAATTCATCGAGTGACCCCGGCAGAGCACCTGGTGCTCCTGGATTTCTCCGTGGATGCTACTGAAAGCAGAAGGTGCCTGCCCGAGGCTTCGAGCAGAGCCGAGGTGCACCCTGGAAATGCCACTGTGCACAAGAGCCACCCACACCTGAGCTGGTCTCGTCCCCGGCGCCTTCCCCAGGTCACCTAATGGGCTGTGTACGTGTAGGGAGAGCAGGAAGTGCAGCTCGTCATACTCTGCATCCATCAGGCAAATTGTATTCCTTTAATATCTGGATTTACCTGCTGGTAACAGACACCAYTTCCTAGATGAGGCTGGCCCAACAATTAAAGCTTCATAGTGTGCACAGGTCTCTGAAAACAGACTTTGGCTTCTTTTTGGTGTCACATGTAATTTTTCCATTATCAGACAGCCTGACCACCAAGCAGGCTAGTTATTTTCCAAGGGAAGAAAAGAACTACAAAAAAAAGACCATCTCTAAGAGGGAAAAAAGGATGCTGCCAACACCCTGGGTGCAGAGYGAGCATTTGGGTGAAGCAAATCCCATCATCCCCACAAAATCCTGCAGGAATCAGTGTAAGAGGAAGGCTAGGGAGTAGGGAAGCTGGGATGTCAGCAGTGGGATGTGATCTCTATGTTGGGAGGAACAGGCCAAAGTCATGAGTGCTCACCTTGCTAGCACCACATCACTGCTCCCTCTTGCACGAAGGTTGGATGCTCCCAGGCCTAGGTGCTGTGATTTCTGCAGCTGAAATTAGAATAACCCTGAGTAGAGAGCAGGAGGGACTGGTGTCCCAAAACAAGGCACCAGGTCTGCATGTCACAGAGGGTAAAGATCTTGGTACGATGGTCCTTCAAGGACRGGCCTGAGGAGAGAGAGCTGCTGGCTTCAGACAAAACTGTCAGTGAGGTCAGGTTTGCCCAGGGCAGAAACCTCTCAATTTTTCTTTCTACATCCCGGGCTAAACTCAAAAACTATTTTCAAATAATTATCTCAGAAAAGGATAGACTATACTTACATGGAGCTGACTAAGAAGGAAATGTGAAGGCCTAACTGAACAAAAAAATGAAGCATCTCTATTTGCTGCTTCTCCTCCCTGCCTGGCTCTCAGATCTCTCCTCCCACGGGGCTGGTTGTCCCCGAGTCCTGCACCAGCCTCGCAAGAGTTTCTCTGTTAGAGTCTCCCCTTGAATCGCTGCAATCCAGGGCATGGGCAACAAGATTTATCCTTTATGCTCACTTCAAGAAATCCTGAGGTACTTGTGGCCATCTGGCAGCCGCTCCTGGATGATAGCTGGGCATATTTTATAAGAGGTGCATGGCAGGGGTTAGTATCCGAATGTCTGGATGGGCTTGACAAGAAAACACATTATGTTGCCCTAAGCAGCACATTGCAGGTGGTTCCCTTGCTTCAATCACTTGAGTATCACGTTGGATCACATTGTACCCAAACTAACCTACTGCATCTATCAATCCATGTGCTTGTGTTGAAGAATTCCCAGAATTGAGCATATCTTCAAATGTTTATTTAAGGTATTTGGCCKGGATAAAGGCTTCATGTAGTCTGTTGGGAAATGAAGTGTTGCCCTTCACTCAGCTCTTCTGCAGACTGCAACAGTGAAGTGATGTGAGTTACTCCGAGCTGAGAAACGGCGAGACAGGCTTGAGGGAAATGGAGGGTGGATTTTTCCTTAAGCCCACGGAAAGGCAGGTGGCTTTGAGAACTCACAAGTTAGCAACTGCAAGAAGGATCTAGGGGTGTTATGTCCAGTCCCCAAACTATCCTAGGCCTGGGAGCAAGCAAAAACAGGAGCTTTGTTGTATGATAMCTGCAGGTATTTCGTGGAGCTGTGTAGTGCCCTACAGCGCTGCTGCACAAACGAGGCTTTCTAAATAAGACATATACTTCTCTCTGGTTTCCTAAAATGTCAAATTTGGAATTAAAAAAAAAAAAAAGAGGTGTTTGATTGGAACCCTTCCAAGTTTCAGGCGTGTCTCATCTCTGAAGAGCTGTCACGGGGGCTGCCTATCACTGCTGAACACCAGCCCTGTTCCACCAGCCCTGTCTGCCACAGCTGGGCTGAGCTAGGGATAAAAGGGAAAAAGCATCAGGCAGTTGTTTTGGGSGGGAATGTTATGTTGGTAGTAAAATTAGGTGACTTGGAGAGGGGGAGCAAAGGAATGAGGTGTCCTTGGAGCTATGTCAGTGTGTCTGCACCGTCCCAGGGGTGCAAGGACATGTCATTTGGGCCAATAATATCCTCTCACTAAAGGAAAGCTGAATGTCCATAGCGGTGTGGGGCCATCAGTTGGAGGGCTGTCTGTGGTGGTTAGGGTGTGCTAGCTCTGCCAAGCCAGGGCTGAGAGGGCTGGCGGAGCCTGTGGTCTCTGCCCTCCTACAGAGAGATCTCTGCCGGTGGCAGGTTGACTTGCTGATGCTCTGTTGATGGTTAGTGGTTGTCATAATAATAATAAAAAAGAAGTTATTTACCAATTTTCATTCCTGTAGAGATTAAAATAATAGGAAAATCAATTTAGATTGCGTAACACTAAGCAAACAAGTAGRTTATCCAAGATGACCAAATTAAGCTGCTCACAGAATTCGTGGTGCCTCTGTTCAGTCGCAGCCACGGGCTCCRAGGAATCTGCAATTATGTAATTATTACTGGCAGCCAAACGTGTGGTGGGTTGGGGTTTTGATGGGGGAGAAAGTTGGATCTGTCGGTGGGAGCAGGGAGAAGTGAAGCACAGATACTCTTTTCAGTGGAAAACAAAGGTAATTCCTGGCATCACACAGGTGTGATAGCACTTGGTGCGTGGCTTGTCTGTTTTATTTTTCTGTTTTCTAGTCAAGATAAGTGCTCTGATATAAATGCTGCTTTCCCAGGTGAAAGGTTGCAAACAAATCCAGATTGGGAATAAGGTCACCACGTATAAATGTGGAGAGTCTATCTGCTCAGAGTGAAAGGCTGTATGGAGTGGTGAGGAACCTCCAGAAATCCTGGAATGAAAAGCACATTCTCCCAAACCTGGATTTGCATGTGGAAGAGGAGCTTCGGGATGCAGCTTGGGCCTCATCAGGCTGCCCCAGCGGGATCCCAGGGAAAAACCAGGGTCGAAGGTGGAGGTGCRAGCCTGGGATCTAGCAACTCGCTTAGCCAGGTGTGGAAAGAGGGAGCAAGCTGCTGAGGCCCGTGGGATGATGGAGTGCACACACGTCGGGCTGCTCACGGAAGGGCATTCTAAGGGGTGTTGCAATGCAGCACACGGCGGGCCTGGCCGCCCCTGCTTCTGCAGCTCGGAGACGCTCGCCGTCCTGCCAAGGTTGCTCAGTGTGTGCTGCATGTTAAGGAGGCGAATCCCACCTCCCCGGTGCGCTGAGGCTCTTGCTGCTCCTGTCGAGCATGTATCACCTCCCCACATCTGTCACCTTGCCCCGCTTCCAAGAGCTCCTCAGCTCCTCAACACAACCCCGGGGTGAAGC
The DNA here is from genome assembly GCF_003342845.1 of Nothoprocta perdicaria. NCBI lineage: Eukaryota > Metazoa > Chordata > Aves > Tinamiformes > Tinamidae > Nothoprocta > Nothoprocta perdicaria. The sequence continues at coordinate 349,670 of NW_020454871.1, forward strand.
GAGGCCCTTCCTGGGAAGAGGTGCTTTCACACAAGCAGSATAACGGGAAACAGCGTGTTCATCCACAAACCAGATTATAATTCCAGGAGGCCAGAAGAATAGCAGAGAGGCACTGCTTGGAATTTGAAATGAGATTTAAAGCAATAATTAAGGATTCTGCCACTGAACGATGCCAATGAACTGGCGGGGAATAAATCAAATTTCAGTTGGAGGAAGTGACCTGGAAATATATTGCTGCCTGCGCCTTAGCCAAGCCTCCTCACTGAAGGGCGTCATTGAAGGGACCGTGAGGAAACCCTGGGCAGAGCCGGGAAGGACTCGGTGGGGAACAAAACCCGTGCCATGGGGGGCTCGGCCGTCTGCTCGGGGGGCTGTACCCCCTAGCRCAGCAATCTCTGCTCTGTGCAGACTTGCCCCTGTTGGTATGATTTTGCCTCTCTTGAAAATGCATACCAAATCTTTTATCAAAAACCCTGCAGACAAGTTAACAGCTGGGAGAAGCTGGAATATGATTAATGTCTCGTGAATTAGCCCTGGAGGTGCTTTATGGAAATAAGATTTACAACACTATTACACGCAGACCTGAATGTGTTTTACATTTTTAAATGAGGAGAATGAATGTTTCTCTCTGCTCTGTTCTCGGCTCCCCTCTTTCCCTCCGGGTCCTTGCAGAGGTACAGAAAGATGGTCCTGGCCAACGTGGGCAGGGAGGCCTTGGCGTTGGGGGAGCTATCGAACTGTGCAGTTAACTGAATGATCTGACTGGCCCCAGTGCTTCATCAAGCAGTGAATCAAAATCTGTCCTGACATGTAGGACGTGATTACAAGTCATTAACAGAGAAATTATAGATGCTACGATAGAAGGAAGAGATCTATTGGGCTGTTTTGTCCATCCTCTCTCTGCCAACACAGGATTGCTCCTGACAGCATATGGTTCAGTGCTTCTGGAATAATTTAGCTCCTGACACCTTCCAAGCAGCACTGTGCTTCAAGCAGTCCCATTTATTTCAGTGTTTTAAATGTTCTACTTAAGAGTTTCCTTTCAGACTACTTAAGTCTTGCTGGAGGGCGACTGTAATCTCCGTAGAAGCAGCAGTAGGTGGAGGCCCTGCCGGGGCGCACGTGCAAACGCTGATGAAGGACGCTCTGTGGAGACCTTTCGCAGGAAGAAAGGCCACTGAGGGCAAGCATCCCCTCCCGGGAGCCTTCTCCAGCCAGGGCCCTCACGCTCAGACCTGTCCTGCTGAGAGGAACGGSAGTTCCTGCCTCGTATCCCCCCACAGGCGCTGAGGGCGCAGCCGCGTTGTCCCTCAGCGTGGCTGGCGGCCATGCACSGGCGGCAGAGCCCCGGCGAGCCCGCCCAGGCCACACACAGGGACAAGCGGCCTCCCAAACCCCAGCTGCCTCCAGCAACGCAGACCGAGTGCATCGTCTGCTGCTGCCTCCACAAGGATCCCAAAAGTGGGATCCCAAAAGCGCTCTTGAGGCCCTAAGTCCAGCTGCTGAGGCCAAAAGGATGGGGGAAAGAAAGAAGTCCCAGGAACGAGTCGCGGGGAGTGTCTGCAGAGCAACCAGCACCACTCTCCGGCYATCAGGACTGACCGCAGCAGAGGAGACTCAACTCAACGGTAGCTCRGGCAACCGTGAGGTAACAAAGCTGGTGGAAAACATGGGGGGTTTATCCCATCATAAGGAAGGGCATAAACCCCGTGGATCTCTTTGGTCTGTATGGGGGTAATTTATATTAGGAAATATTTCAGGCCCACAGTGGCAGCCTCCTTGCCCAGCCCAGAGCCTGCCCATGGTGACCAGCTCAGGTGCTAGAGTCCCTCGAGGGGACTCAGAGGGGCCAGTGGCTTGTCCCGGGCTCGCACGCCTAGGGTACGGGCATGTAGTGCTCGGGCACACCAGAGGCGGCAGCTGGTTGAGGTGTTTTTAAAACAAAAACCCTAGTGTGACATGATTATTTTAGATTTTGTTACCATCTAGTGGCAGAATTTGAGAACTGAAGTCTTAAATCAGCGTTTTTTAATTGTCCTGGAAGAATGCATGGTAAAACCATAAACCCCCTTGCTCTTGCTTCATTCCCCAAGCACGCTAATTTTATCTTTGGCTTGAAATTATGCTTTCATTAATTGCTGGCTTCTTGCAAATTCACATTTGCTTAGTCTCGCTGTGGGAGAGATTTTGTACCCTTGTTTAATAGCCCCAGACTCCTGTGATGTTTCAAGCTCTTGGAAAGTTTAGCTTGCGGTAGCAGACAATTCCCAGGAGCTGAGTGTCCTAGAAATTAACTGGCAACTAATTCAGGATAGACTGGGAAGAGTGAGCTCATCAAGGGCTCTGGGTATGATGAACCTTCAAGGTCTTGACACTAACTTGTGCAGCCTGGAGGGCTGCTGAGATAAATCAGGAGGCCCTGCATTRGAGCTGTCATGGCCCGGTTGTCGGGAGTTTCGGGTGGCTAGGTCCCATTCCCAAAAGGATTCCCTGGAGAGGGGCAAAAGCCTGCCAAGGATTAGCAGGAGCTGCAAAGGGAGCAGAAATATTCCATCTTCAAGCTTAATGCAAGCACTGTCCCATTTTATGCGAAAAAGAACTGAATCCATGACTAAAAAAACTTATATTCAAGTGTAAAAGATAAGTAAACCTTGTCACTGTTCTGTGATTGCCAATCTAGCAAGGTATCCAACTACCTCCAAGGTGCAAATCTCCACTGCTTGATTAAAACACAARTTCCAAATGAAAATAATTTTGTGCTTCAATAGCAGATGATACAAATTGCCTATAAACTTTCCATGCCATCCCTAAGATGAAGTTTACCATATTTTAAACAGAAATTTCACCAAAGAAGAGTAAAAATGCTGATTGACTGGAGGTAGTTTGTTGTCAAACAGCTTTGCTAGTGGTGAACTAAGACACTGCAGTTAGAAGCAAACAAACACAGGCTGCTGACCCATGGTTTTGTGTTCTTATATGATGAAACTCTGAGGGAAACGTGGCTGGAAAGGGAGACAGTTACTCTGGCAGCCTCTGTGGCATAGGAGTAAAAAGGCAAGGTGCAGTTTTATGCATACACATAGTCTTACTGCTAAAGAAAACGTGGTGGAATAGTAAACCTTCCTTACCAAAGGTCTGAGAGAGCAAAAAGGCTGGGACTTGAGAGTAAAAAGAGGTTGGAATTGGTTGTTTGGGACAGACACTGTCAACTCAGTTAGAAAGAGAAAATAGGGAAGGTTCATGTTCTAAACACCAGCCCCCATCTGGCTCTAACCTTTACTATTTCTTATGGTTCTCTAAACCTGTGCTCAGAAATGCTCTTGTTGCACAGAGAAGCTTGCCATGAGGTGCACCTGGGTCTGTGGGGGTGTCCACAAGCTCTTTAAAGAGGAGTGAGTGGATGTGTGTGAGTAAATTTGCACTGACCTTCCTTTGTGGTAAATACGTAGGAAGGTAAAATAAACAATTCTGGCATAAATATGCACCACTTCTACCAAAAATCTTAGCTGTGTCCGCATTGCCACTTGCACTGATGTTCTTGATTGACTGGCTCTGGCAGAAGAGATGTTCTCTTTGGCTGAGGGGAGGCTGGGCATTGCAGTGGGTTTTGGCTGCCTGAGAAGACTAATGGTTGGTGCCTGACCAATTGGTGCAACCTCAGAAAGTCCCAGAAGATTGTGAGGTGGGTACAGATGTGATCCAGCCTGCTTAGACCCTGGCAGATCTGAGCTTGTGTAGAAGAACTCTGGCTGCCAAAGGAGTTTCCCTGGTGGAGATGCATGGGGACTTATTTCACATGTCTCTGTATCGCCTTCCACCTGAAGCTGCCTGTATGGATCATGAAGTGAAACAAGCACTTCTAGGAGATAATTCCTTTTCAAGCACTGTAAATCTCTATTTTAGGAGGAGATGTGCTCTGGAAGCAGAGTAGAAGTTCCTCTATCTCTCCCTTCTCCTCAGCCCTTGGTTTTTCTAGGTCAAGCAAAACATTTATCAGCACTGTGCCTTCACTTTTTCCTGATGATAGATGTAACCTACGTTGAAAGGGCTTCCCTTCACTGCAATAAAGGGAATCTATTTCATTACAGAAATACATCAGATTGTATTTCTATCACATTTTCCTGCATCTCATCTTGCCCTGAGGTTAAGGCAATAAAAGCCACACAGGAGATTCTGGCTCCCTTCTAATGATTTTTAATTTCTCCAAATGCTTTGGCAATTCTTAGCCTCCGTTAACTGATAGCCTGTATTTATGGAACAGCAGCCACAAGCAAGTTATAATTGATAGAGGAGGCAAAAGCTAAAAAGGGAAGTTTTCTTACCTCACAAYGGATTCAAAAAAGTCACATGCCTCTATCCTGGGAACTCAGCTGCCCGGTTGGCTCCACATGGGCTGTTGCTGCGCTGTGAAGAGCAGTTGTACCACTAAATAGAAGATCCAGAGAAGCAGGTCGCTACTGTCCCCTTTCCAACAATGAAACACCTGAAAAATGGGAAGAAGAAGAGTCCAGCTGGACGGGTTTGTCTTTCTGTGAAGAGCAGAACCAATGCAGCAGTCTCCCACTCACACATCCACAGCTTAAGKCTGCCTCACAGCATCTGCCTCTGGACTATGAAGCCTCCTTGCAGGAGAGCCCGAAGACCCAGAAACGCAGCCTCCTCCTCAGCTCCCTTGCAGATGGGGCGGGCTTGGGCACATGGGTCCAACACAGACTTCAGCGTGTCCCTGGGCCAGCTCTGGCTAAAGGGCTCTTGGCACCGAGACATTCAMCGTCCTGCTTCGCGTGCACGTAAATGCAAGGTGCCACTCTGGGGTCTTGCAGTGCCAGCTCGAAGCACTGACAGCCAGCAGAGAACAAAAATTAAAATTGGCTTAAAAGCAGAGGGGGAGGGACAGGCAGGGAAGCAGTAATGAAGAACATTCTTCAAGGTTTGTCATTTAACAGCTTTCTTGATGCAAACATTAGGGAGAGAAGAACATGTTCCTGCTAACTGGTGCTCTGTGGAAATGCAGCATACAGGCATCTGGAGGCCTGCAGAAGCCACGGATGCTTACAGTTTGCTAGTTATGCTCACATTTCGCCTGGTCTGACCTATCTCCTCAGGGCAGCAATAAAAATAACCAGCTTTAGTCCACTACTTGGCTGCTAATTGTCCACTTGTAGATCTTGGTCCCAGCTGGGCCTGCTTCTGCCCAAAGGCAGTTGTGTTCAGTGAGTGCCTGTTTGCATTTGCGGCAGCTTCACAATAGAAGCAGGTGGCTGCCCTTTTTCATGCAAGGCAGCAGGAAACGGGGCAAATGGAAAAAAAAAACAAACAAACAAGGCAAAGCATCTATGAGAAGAGAGGCTCTGGGTAAGTTGGGTAGAGAGCAGAAATCTGCATAGATTTGGGGATGAGAGGCGCTTTCTCAGCACCAGGCAGGAGAAGAAATGCTGCTTCTGCCATTTCTCTGCTAACCACAGCGCTCAGGACCGTCTGCTCTTTGCAATATTTAGCAGTAGGCAACACCTAAGTATTTTCCAGTGGAGATGCAGACCCCATACAGTTAATTTAAGCCTCCTGATTATGATTTATTCCTGTGAGTTACCATGGCTTGACGGCTTACAAGGAGCACGTATTTCCCCTGGGGTGCTGTACACCACGGGTGGAGATCCAGAGGAATCCACACGGGAAGAAAACGGCAAGAAACCACTTCAGTRCTGCAAGAGCTCTCCGGGTAGTGGCAAAAAGGGAACTTTCAAACTACCTGTCACATCCTCTCACCGGCTACAGCCATCACTTGGAAAGGGGACAGCGCAGAGCTTGTCTCTGGGAAGAAASAGTCGAGGGAAAGAGCCACCGACGGAGCTTGTTCAACACCGCTGCTGAGCAGAAGCCAGATTGCTCGTATCAGAGGAAGTTCTGCTATTCTGAAATTGTTTTCCTTTCAGAAATGGTGAAAATGAAACCTCTGAAATGTCCTGTCTTGTGACAACTTGTGTGTGTGACAGAGAGAGAGAGAGTGGGGAGACCTATCAGCCTTTCCAAGGACTTAATTTCACTCCAACACTGTTTTCCTGTATTTATTCAGCTCTGCTATCCCACAGATATTCCAACTGTATGCCTGCAGTTTGTGCACGTGTATATATATGCATATATATATATACATATACATATATACATATATATATATGCATATATATATATACATATACATATATACATATATATATATACACACACACATGAGCAGAAGGGAGAGAATGTTTAGGAGTTGACTGCTCATGGAGGGCTCCCCATAGGCTCCAGGAGCAGCCTTGGGGGCTCAGGAATGGAGGTTCCTCCCATACATCTGAGGACCCCATCCTAGCTCCTGGGGCTGGTTCGAGAGTTCATAAAGAGAGGGGGACTCACCTCTGGGGTTCTGGTGCTTGGGGACAGACTCAAGAGAAGGGCCGGGTCTAGGGTTTAGAAAGGGCAGCAAAATCCTGGGGATTGGGGCTCAGGCTCCTTTCTGAGCTCCCACACACAACAACAGGGCACAACAGGGGAGTGGGAGAGAGACAAGCCCAGGAGACACCACGGGGTCAGTCCAACACTTTATTCAGTGTTCAGCCAATACCTCCAGCTCGGAGCTGGTGAATCAGAGGTCAGCAGGCAGTCAACACACATTCAATATTCATAAGGTAAATGCTCCGACAGGACAAGCCGCCACCAGCGAGGGGACACAGGGAAAGTGAGGAGTCACCATCAGCCAAGACTTCTAACCCCCATAACCAAGTTTTTCTTTATCACGTAAAGAAATTTAGCAAGATAATTAGGTAAATCAGCTCRATCAGGGAAAGAAGTTTTTGTTATCCTACAGTTGCACAGAAAAGTTATGCTACAGTTACACAAACGCGTACAGTACTTGAAGCAACACGGAGCCCCTATGGACTCTATGGGCACAGTGCACCACAGTCCCACCCCACACCCCCCCAGTGCCCCCTGCCCCTCGCTTGGCACTCACCGGCTCCGGTGCACGGGGGCTCCGGTTCGCGGCGGCCCCGGCACTGCCTCCAGCTCCGCTCGGCGCTTCTGTCCGCCCACCCATCCTCCCGTGCCGGCCCGTGGCTCCCGGCGCTGCAGAACCGGCGCGCCGCTGCYGCCCGCTACCCGCCGCTGCTGCTCGTGCTCCTGCTGCGCCCTGGTGCCAGCTCCGGGGTGGCTCSGGTGCCGGCGCCGCCCGCACCCGCCGCCCCTCGGCACCGCTCGTGGGATCCTTGCCGTGGAATGGTGGGATCCTTGCTGTGGATTCATGGGATCCTTGATGCGGATTCACGGGATCCTTGCCGTGGATTCATGGGATCCTCGATGCGGATTCATGGGATCCTTGCCGTGGATTCATAGGATCCTTGACGCGGATTCACAGGATCCTTGCCGTGGAATCATGGGATCCTTGCAACCACAGTCCACGGAACAGCGGCTGGAGAAGACCCTCAAGGCCATCGAGTCCAACCATAATGGCCCTACGCACCTCATCTACACCTACCAGTGTACCTACACCTGCCAGTGCCAGCGATGGTGACTCCATCACYTCCTTACGCAGCCTCTTCCAATGCTTGACTACTCTTTCTGCATAGAAACGTGTCATCACGTCTAACCTGAGCCTCCCCTGGCACAACTTGAGGCCATCTTCCMTTGTCCTATCAGCAGTTATTTTGGAGAAGAGATCAACAGCCACATCAGTACAGCCTCGTTTCAGGTAGCTGTACAGATAGATAAGGTCTCCCTTGAACCTCCCCTTCTCCAGACTAAATAATCCCAGCTCCTCATAAGGTCTGAGCCCCAGCTGCTTCACCAGCTTTGCTGCCCYTCTTTGGACATGTTCCAGTGCCTCAATGTCTTTCTTATAGTGAGGGACCCAAAACTGAGCACCATATTCAAGGTGCTGCCTCACCAGCACCAGGCAGAGGAACAATCACTTCCCTACTCCTGCTGGTGTCACCAAAATGGGGCATCATAGAATGCTTAAGGTTGGAAGGGACCTCTAGAGACCACCTAGTCCAACCCCCTGCACACGCAGGGACACCCAGAGCACGGGGCACAGGCTGCATCCAGGCGGGTTTGGAAGATCTCCAGAGAAGGAGACTCCACAACCTCCCTGGGCAGCCTGTTTCAAGGCTCTGGCACCCTCACTGTCAGGAAATAAAGGAATAAACCTCTTAATACTTCAGTGTCAGTGGAGTATTAAGCAGCAGATATTTTCTTCATTACAGTGCTGGATGCACAGGGAATCGCTCCTGCTTTTGTGCATACTTACTCTGTGCTGGGTTTGTCAAAGCTTATATCCTTGTTACAAACATACATGTTAAAATTTCCCTGAATGATCATACGTAATCATCCTCTTTCCTAGAACTAATTACACCATGTCCCACCCTCAGGCATGCACCAGGGAAAAGGGTYTCTCTCACCTTGGGGAACAGCTGTCCCTGCGTGTCTCCAGGAAGGTGAACAAGCACCCAGGAGCAGCCCGAGTGCGCGCAGGCCTCACCGACGGCATCCCATGTAGGGCCACAGAAATGAAATAAATGAAATGTGCCGCCTGTGCTGCGGGTTGCAAACACTCTGGGGAGAAATCAGAAGCAGCAAGGGTGTTTGGTGGTCCCGCACACACACCCCGTGGCCTCTCCCCCTTCCCCAGCATGCCTGAAAGACCGACATGCTCAACAGCTGCTTGCTGCTCCCCAGCCCCGGGCATCCCGTGCAGTAGCTGTCCCAAAACGGAGCAGGGTCCCAGCAASGAAGCAGGGAGCCTGGGCACTGTCTGGAGCTACAGAAGGCCCCGGCCGCCCTCAGACAGGCTCCCAGCTCTCCCGGGTCCGCGTGCGCCGCGATCSTGAGCTGCTGGGAGCAAAGTCACCTCAGTGATATTGTCAGAAAGAAGTGATGCCCGCTGCTCTTCAGGATGCCGCCCATGGAGAGGGGCAGGGATTATCTACACAGGGCAGCCAAAGGGCGGCCGAGAAGCACCGGGACACGGCAAAAGACTCTCGGGCACCAGCTGGCAGCAGCTGCAGCTCGGTCTGAAAACACTCCGAGTGCTTTGCAAGTGCTCAGCAGCTGAAACACAAACCCCGGATTGCACGGAGGCATCCGTGCTCAGGGCTGGAATGCCAGCCCAGCTCTATCTACCCTTTCCATGCACTCCCGGTTGAGGGGGACACGYGTGGGGTCCTGTGGGCGCCATGCAGTTCACAGCACCCTCCTCTGGCTCTGGCTCCGCATCCGCAGGGCAGAAGCTGCCGCTGTGCCCGGTGCCCAGTGCCCAGCTAGACAAGMAGCAGCTTCTGCAGCTCCCTGGGTCCGAGTGGGGCTGGGGACGTCACCTCACCCTCCCCATCAGCAGCCCCAGTCACGAGCAGACGGTGCCAGCCCCGAGGCACAGGACCCGGAAAAGCTGGAAAGCAAGGATTRCAATACTAAATAAAATCAGAATAAGTCAGATCAACTTCAACCAAAAATATCTTAGTGCTGAAAATAACTCGGCAAACTCTAAAATTTTATTTAAAGACAACATCAAAATATTCAATTTATCCCAAATTCTGGTTTTGATAATTTAACCTTCCCAAATGCATATTCTCAAAGAAAGACTTTTTTTTTTTTTAATGGATAAGTCTCACCCAAGCAGAACAGATGTAGTCTCATTTTCATAGAATCATAGAATGCTTAAGGTTGGCAGGGACCTCAGAGGTCATCGAGTCCAACCCCCTGCACATGCACAGGGCTGCATCCAAGCAGGTTTTAAAGYAGGTTTATTAAACCCACGGGTTTAAGTGGGTTTAAAGCGGGTTTATTTTGCAAGGGACATGAAAGGACCAAGCAAATAATTCATTTTTCTGCCATGAACAGTTCTGAGCTGACATCTCCCCTTCTGTCTCCCCATCATTGTAACAAACTAGTTGCTGAATTAGGCCAAAACATGAATTTCCCGAGCACCCTTAAAATTCCTTTCTCCAGTGAACTTCCCTCTCAAGGAAAAAATAGCCCCAGCCCTGGGGAGCAGGTAGAGAGGGGCAGGAGGTCCCAGATACCCACGTACAGGGTCAGGACGAGCTGGGCAGCAGAAATAGGAAATGATTTTGCGTCCCACAGTCCCAGCTCTTGCCTAGCAGCATTATCCGAGTGCCAGGAGGCCAAACCAGTTTATCCCGTGCTGAGAGGCACCATATGAGAGGCTGGAAGGCAGAAAGCACAAGGCCAGTTCCTGGCCCCGACGCTGAAGGATTTATTCAGTCTGCATCTAAAGACAAGCTGCTCCAGACGCAGAGTCCACAGGGTACAGCACAGCCAGGCTGAGTCTTGCCAGCAGCTTAGGCTCTACCACTCATTTCTTCTCCGGAAGGAAACTGGCCTGAAAGACTCCCAAAGTCCCACAGAGCACGAGGAAAGCCGCTGCCTAAGAAAATGAATGTGTTCTGCTCTCTCTGAGCTACCCACTACAAAGTAAATACAGGCACAGTTGGATCCTACCACTGCTTTGTTCCTTTAAAATGTGTCATTTCAGTCAAACCTTTCCTGGCACCTCTATCCATCCTTAAATAGAGGAGAGAAACAGGTTGTGTCTTCCCCCTGTTCATAGTGTAACAGGCGCTGTCAGCCCAAAGAGCAGCTTTTTTCCTGCTGTATTGTACTTGTCATCTGAGACTTCCCTAGTCTCAATGAAATTCCTGCTGCCTCCTCAGCAGGAGGGCTTGGAAACGCCATCCTCCAAGAAAATGAGACACTGGGAGGCCACCYATGTCAGGTCATGATGGCCCAAGGGAATGAAGGAGGCGTGATGAGCAGAGACCTCTTACAGAAGCTGGGAGGAAACAGCACTGGATAAGCCATTCTCCCCTTTTTATTGATTGAAGCACAAGATCAGGCTGCCAAAGAGACAGACCTGAGGGAGAGGGAAGACAGTCACCTCATCTGGAGCCATGTGAAGAGCTGCACCAAGCCCAGTGGCAACAGCAATGCTAAAGACTTGAGAGAAAACCCTGGCAAAGCAGCCAAAGGAGCTGCCATGCAAACAACATCCACTGTCTCTGCGCGAGGCAGGGCACCACTTAGCTGACCTGTGTGTTCCCTCATCACCTCCCACCAGGGTGTCCCTCCCCAGGCTCAGAGAGGCTGTCCGAGCTATCRGAGAAGAAGTCCTCCAGATCTTGTTGCCTCATCTTGGACTCCAGAACAGTGATGCGCTGCTTGAGCTTCATCTGGACAGCATCGTACTCCGACAGGAGACGGCCAAAACGGCTGTGCAGGGTGTCCATGTTCAGGGCCAACATATCCAGCTTCTCCTCCACGCTCTTTCCTTCCATGCTTTCCTCTGCCGCCGACTCATCCAGCAGCCCTTCCTTCATCAAGATCTCCCGACCACGCTCCTCCAGGACCTTCCTGGCATCAGGATATTCTGTAACTGCTTCCATCAGGTCTTCCTTTGACAAGCAAAAGAGATCAGAGTAGCCCAAGCTACGAATGTTGGCRGTGCGCCTGTTGCCCATTTTGCTTCCCTTAATATTAAGGATGCTGATCTCACCAAAGCAGCCTCCCGCAGTGAGCAAAGCATATTGCGTGATTCCATCATCTGCCACCACAGCCAGCTTGCCCTCCTTGATGATGTACATCTCTTTCCCAATGTCTCCTTTCTGGCAAACGTAATCCCCTGGGCTGAATACCTGAGGGCGAAGCTTAAGCACCAGCTCCTCCAGTAGACCTGGTTCACAGTCCTGGAAGATCCTCACCTTCTTCAGTGTCTCCAGATGAACGTTAATGGCAATCTCTGCCCTTAACTTGTCAGGGAGGTTCTTCAGGATTTCCCGTTCATCTACTGCCTTCTTGTTGGTCCACAGGTAGTCAAACCACTTGATGACTTTGGTTTCCATGTCTTTGCTCACCTTGCGGAACTGCATGTAGTGTTTGACGGCATCAATTTTTGCCTGGAACTCTGCCCTGGTGGCATTCATATTAGATATCATGGACCCCACGTTCCCCACAATGGTGGCAAAGATGAGGACRCCAACGAGGAAATCAAAGATCACAAAGAGATACTCTTCATCAGTTACAGGAGGAGGGGTCTCCCCAATGGTAGTCAAAGTTAATGTAGACCAGTAGAGACAGTAGACATACTCCCTGGTGAGATATCCATATTCAGGGTCTGTGAAATTGGGATAAACCCAGGTGTCCGCTCCAATGCCTATGGCTTTGGAGATGGCATAATAAATGCATGCATTCCAGTGGATGATGACCAGGATGTAAAGGACCAAGTTGCAGATCCGAAAGATATTGGGGTAGCTRGTTCTGGTCTCAGTCCTATCGAAGAACTCAAACATGCGGGAGAAACGCAGCAGCCTGTTGAACCGCAGTTCGGGGTGGTGCAACCCCACAGCTAGGAACACCAGGTCCGTTGGCAGGATGGAGAGAACATCCAGCTTGAACTGCAAGGTGCGGATGTAGCTATCCCRTAATTTCTTCAGGTCCTTAACCAGAAGACCCTGTTCCAAGAAACCTAGCAGAAGAAGATAACCTTGGCTTATGTACAACCTCTCTGCAGATTTTTTGGTAAACATTTTATGGTATGCCTTTCACATGCATGCACATACACTCAGAGTCACTCAGATATTGCTAATTCCACCTGATCTACTGAGTCTACAAGCTTTCATYACCCCTCAGGCAAAAGCCACGCAAAGATAGCACTTAGGGATTTACCACTAGTGCCCCAAAGAAATGGGATGCGAAGGTTCCCATCCTCCACATCATGCACTATTGCAAATTCAGGACACAAAAATGCACAGCTGCCCGCCCCATTCTGAGAACWTTAAATTCTACCACTTTTCCATTTAGATAATTCATTAACTGAATTGATATAAATCCAGGGATTCGGAACTTCAACTGTGCCCGAGTACTAATAGTAATGTGAGTAATTTTGTACAGTTWTTGAAAGGTGAAGTTGAAAGTTAGGATGATTAATCTTTCATTCTGAAACTTACCTCATTTCTCAAGTCTTTGAATTGTATTCTTCTTTTGGAGGCTGTTTCATCCTAGCAAGTGCCAAGGTAGATAAAACCCTTCCTTCCAATGGATCTATAGATCCCATCCCTTGCAGCTCATCCCCACTTTTAGGGAGTTAAAGCAAAACTCAAGCTGGAACGCATCCTCCACTTACCTGTGCGCAGGCGGATCACGATGTCCCCGATATAGATACAGTCCGAGACGTAGTCTAACACCAACCAGAGGACAATGTAAGTCTTCTGTAGCTCACTGAAACATGCCCTGGAGGAGGACCACATAACGGGGTGAGGASACCACCCAACACSCTTATCATCCCCAGCCCAACTGCTCCTGGGGCTGCTAAGCTTTACAGCTGAGCTCCATCACTTGCCCGTTTTGGTCTTAGAAATGTAATCCCTCTTCTGGGAATCATCTGCTATTCCTGGATGTAGGTAAGGAAATGTTCTTGCCCTGCCCTGCCAAATGCAGCTCCCAGCCTCGCAGGCAGCTGCACGCCGAGATGACAGCCCTGTGCTGCCCTTACAGCGATGCTGTGCCGCTGCACTGCTGCATCACTTGGCAAGAGGAGCTCCTATCCCTGAGCTTCCCAGCACAGCCAGTTTTGGATGTCCCGCGCAAACAGCACGGACAGGAGGAACAGGGAGCCTACAGGCCTTGCGGCTCACCTGGCCACAAGCAAGGACCAGTTGTAGAGGACAGGAACGGCAACGACAGCCAGCCAGCAGTAATACCAGTCCCTCGCAGGGTCCAGCACAAAGCTCTGCCATTTCTTCCTGGAAGCACAGAGAAACCAGAGCTGGCAAGCAATGCATGAGTAAAGGGCTAAACATTTAAAAAAAAAAAAAAAAAACAGGGTTGGAAGGGAGCATCCAAGTCATTTCCTTCATCCTTTGCACTAGACTGGCTTAAAAATAGCTGCAGCTTGAGTGCTGGTCTCTGAGCTAGGCCCTATGCCAGGAGTGCTGAGTAAAAACCATCCAACAGTGTTTAAGCTCCTTTATCCCCCCAACTGTGCTTGACAATGTACCAGAAGAGGAAACTGTAGCACTGCAAGGCAAAGCAGACGGCCTCCGTGCACCCAGCGCATCAGTGGCAGAGCCCAAACCAGGCTATCCAGGCTATTCCAGGCCTTTGGAAGAAGGCTATCAGAAAACTTCCCATTAGATGACATTGCTTCTGCCAGATATGGTAGAGGTTGGAGCCAGGCAGATTTTGAAGAGTAAGTCGACGGGACGCTGCCGGAGGTGCTGCCCAAACAACAAAGCTGCCATCGCCGCTCTGCTCAGTCTGCTCAGCCCTGGCCCAGCCTTTGAACACTGCCCAAGCGTCTGACCCAGCTTATCTTGGGACTCCAAGGTAATAGGTGTCTCCAGATCCCCCTGGAGAAGCCAAGGGACAGAAACYGGGCAGCTGAAGTGAGAGGCGGCTGCAGCTTGGTAGAGCAAAACCCCTTCTTGCCCTTGCTCGCTGCCAGCTTTGGAGCGTGCCAGCCTCCCTCCAGCCACGGGAAGAGCAGCTCCATTGCCAGCAGGCAGCCCTGTGCTCCCCACGGCGTCAAACGCCGGCAAAGCCTCTGCCTTGAGCACTGCTTCCCCGGTGCCATGCCGGCACCCACCGTGCCCGCACCAGGGACCAGCACCCAGCAGAGCACCCAGCAGAGCAGCAGCATCCTTCACTTCAGGGACAGCCACYGACAAGCGGGTTCAGCCTTCCCATTAATCAGTCCACAAGTACCACAGTAGAACACCCCTCACAAGCACCGATAACCTTAATAAGGCAATTTCAGCTTAAATCACCAGTTGTGGCCACAGCAGGTGGCCAGAGTCACTGACATTATCCCGTACAGCTGTCCCCACTGATGACAGGGCTAGGGCCAGAAGCAGGGGCTGATTCACCTAGCAGGAGGGAATAACCAGCTGCCAGGGAATACCAGGAGCAGGGAATAACCCTTGCACCCAACGCTGCAAAGCACCGAGGCTCCCAGGCCGTGCTCAGAGTTAGCAGAGCAGAGCCCTTTGTCCACACAGCCGAGGACCTAKAAAACACCAGAAGTCAGCACCATCTCCCCGGAGTTGATTCCGAGAGGCACGATGCTCTCCCCGCTGGAGTTTGGTGGGGTGATTCTAAGCACATATCTCCTCCCAGCCCCGGGAACTTCACCTCACCTCTTAAATAAGGTCAAGCCAGAAAACAAGATGCTTTTATTGGCCACGATGTGATGGCGCTCGGCTCCGTTGCTGCATTGCCTTCCTGCGGGAAACCCTCATCCTGCAGCAGCCTTCAGCTCCCTCTTCCTCCGGTGATTAACAAGCTGCCCTTAACCTCGCAGGGCAGAACAGATTTCCCCATGACTAGTAAAGACCCAGATGCAAGCCTCAGATATATTTCTCCTACAGAAAACAATCATTTCTTCGTGTTCTAATTACCATGTATAATAGCAGGGTCCAGGCTAGTACATGAGCTTTGCCCTTTCATTACCAGCAGAAGAAAAGCCAGGTTATTGCTTTTCCCCAGGTGCATGAGCTGAGGAGATGAAAGGGCTGGAAATGAAATTTCAGAATTTCGTTTCTGGAAAGCTGCTCTTGGGGGAGCCACTGGCAGCAAGGGGCTCCCTTCATCCTGCACATGATGGAAGGGGACTTGCAAACACGGTGCCTTCAAATTTGCAATGGAGCCTGGACGTTTCTTCTGCAAGTAGCTCCTGTTGGGAGAAAGACCCTGGCCCAAGCACAAGGCCAAGCTCAGAAGACAGCCCAGAGCAGGGTTCAAGCCCTTGGGACATCACAGCTGAGATGACCAGCTCCATGTCCCCTTGGTTTGCCCACAACTCCTCACCTATATGCACAGGTCAGAAGTGAATCCTTTCAGAGGTGTAGGGTTGCTTCCCAATTCAAATTGCTCTGAAAAGACAGGTGAAGGTCTGCTAACTCATGAGCTACACAAGGGTATGGACCAGGGCAGAGAGGACTCCACAGTGAGGGACAGGCCAGGTCTCTTCCAGGGGGACAGGCTGGCAAGAAGGAAAGAGCACGCRCAGAGTTCCCTGCATGTCAGCCTGGGAAGGGCAGGCTGACTACCAGGAAAGGGATTGCAGAGGACAGGGCACCCTCTCCACTGCTGCCTTGCCTGGTTCCCCTCTCCAGGCAGAGCTGTACCCATTCCCAGCACTCGGCACACCCCCGCGCATGTCCATCTGCCCACGCTGCTAGGGGRTCCCGAGCCCCATACACGGCTGACCTCCAGCCAGGGACGGCGGAGGCAGCAGGGAAGGGACTCTACTTTTTGGTTTTCGCCTCTGTCTCCTCGTCCTCTGCATCATCATTGATGTCCGTAGCCACCTGCAGCGCGGGGCCCTGGAACCGCTCGAGGAAGGGGTCCGGTTTTTGCTCCTCCTCATGCAAGCTCTTGCTGGCCCAGTCTCTCAGCACCAGCACCAGGCGGACTATCCTGAAGAGGGGAAGAGAGGCAGAGTCAGGAGGAGGTGCCTGTGGAGCCAGGAGAGAGCAAGCCCTTATGGGGAGCTGAGAGTGCCATGCTGGTGGCGAAGTCCATGGTGTACTCAAGGTGCCTACAGCAGAGAGGAAAGGTTTCACAGCCCCTTATCAGGTCCAAATATGGCTTTTTTTCTCCCTTGCAGTGACTGTATAGGATGGAGAATATATGACAGTCCTGAGCCCAAGACAGTCCCAAGACAGTCCTGAGCCCACCCCAGCAGAGACCAGATGCCTCTTCCCAAATCTTTCTGTCYCTTGCCAGAAGAGCATGAGGAAATAAATAAATAAATCAGGAATGGTTTAAATTGGGAATGTTGACCCTACACAAGCCCCCAGTGCCCTCAGCCCTGCGGGAGCACCCAACTCGCTATGGGATGGGGAAGCCATCTGTGTTGGTTGCTCATGGTCAAGGGAGCAGGTAGGCAGCACGCGCCCTAGCCTGGCATGCTGAGAGATGGCAAAGCCCGGGCGGGAAGGACAGAGCACTGAGTATTCAGCAGCCCTGTACGGCAGCCCGTTCCCCGCTTTCACTGTGCGAATTTCAGTCTGGCCCCAAAGGCTGGGCTCAGCCCAAAGCCCATCAAACAGCTCTGCAGCGCCTTGGGAATGGTGCCCAGGAGCTGCCCAGCACACACGGCCACCACACGCATGGATACCTGGCCAGGGCTTGTCGCCCTTGGAAAGCAGGGGCGGGCGGCTGCTCTCCACCGTCCAGAGGAGCATCTCCCTGTGGCTCTGAGGAGGCTTCATGGTGGAAAGAGCGGGTCCTGCAGCAGGGAGAACAAGAGTCATGGCSACATTGTCCTGCAGTGGTGCCTGCCCGCAACCACCTTAGCCCAGCTGCAGGAAGCAAGCGCTTGGCGTGTGTCGTTGCAGCCCTGCTGTGGTCCCATGGGACACGGTCCCAAGCAGGAGGTGACCCATGCCCTCCTCCTCACCCTCCGCTGCAGGGCAGCACCAGAGCAAGAACTGTGCATCCCGGTGGCACGCGGGCTCCTCAAGAAGGTCCTCAGAGCCTCCCTGATCCCTCCCTCTCCCCGAGCACGGCCTCACCTCTGGGTGCTGAGCACCGTCTCGGGGCCATCCCTGCCTGGGGCGGGCGGACGGCGGTGCTGGCTGGCAGGCGAGCTCTGCAGCCCGTTACTCTTCATCGCTGTCGTCCACGCAAGGACCTCATGGGTGCACACGCTGTCCCAGGAGCCTCGACAGAGCAGAGGGCAGCTGAGTGCAGCCGCGCCTGGAGCAGGACACGCTGCGTGCCACCAGGCCCTCCAGCTTCACACACACACCGCCAAGACGTGACGCAGGAAGAGAAGGTGCCCATTCGGCGTCTCCATCAGCAGCGCGGCAGTGCCAGCCCCGCGCAGCGTTGCRCGTTGCTCGGAGCCGTCGCCAGGCGCCCGGCAGCAGCCGCAGCCATTGCCAGGGCGACGGCGCCGAGGAGGGAGCCGCTCCCGGCGGAGCGGCCGCAGCCCGCGGCGGGAAAACAGGGCGCCGCCGGGAGACACCGCGCGTACGGGGGCTGCGCCCCGCTCGAGCGAGCGCTCAGAATCCACCGCACTGGCAATTAGCGTTCGCGATTTAAGAAGGAAGAGCCTCACTGAGCTCCGTGCTGCCTTCTGGGTTCAGGGAGCGGGGGAAAGCATGCATTTATACACAAAGGCTGATAAATTAAATTCGTTACCCAAAGAGTAGGAGGTTGCCAGGTCCCTCACATTGCACCAGCCRTCCCCCTCGCGGCTGCCCTTAGCCCACGTGGCTGGAGAAACAGTCCTTGGCTTTAGGAGGCAAAGCCACAGCAGGGTAGGAAGGCAGGCGCTGCCCAGGGCAGCGCAGTGAAGGCGACATTGGGCACGCCGCACTGGTGAGCGGGATGCAACGGGAAGGCACCTCACCAAAACACAGGCCTGGCACGCAGGGACACACGGGCAAACACCCACTGGGGTCCACGTACCCCTTTCTGACAGCCCTGCCACACACTTCGGGCACAAAGTCTTCCAACCCGCCTCGGTCATGGACAGATGGACAAGACAGGGAATGGATGCTCAGGGGACATGTCCTCAGGGCCCAGCATGGCGCCTCCCTTGGGCAGGGGTCTGCATGTGCCTGGGCAGCACTGTGTAAACCGTTCCACCACAGAGACCACGCTGGGTTCTCCARAAGGGTTGTGGACTCTCCTTCTCTGGAGATATTCAAAGCCCATGGGGACACAGTCAYGGGCAATGTGCTCTGGGTGACCCTGCTTGAGCCAGGCTTGGAGCAGGAGATCCCCAGAGATCCCTCTTCTTTCCAACAGCATCCGATGCTTTGCCGTGGCCCAGGCTAAAGCAGCCCCTGCCACGTGCGTTGCATAGTGCAGGGTGTGCGGGGCTGGGCTGGAAGCACCAGCATCCAGAGCCATCGACTATGAGCAGCTCTATTTATTTATTTCCCCTTTAAAGCTTAAATTCCCATCTTTTCTGATCCCCCTGAAGAACTGGAAAGCGGGACAGACACACGGAGTTTATTCAAACATGTATTTTATGGATCAGCATTTCCAGATTTACATCAGGAAGCATGCCCTATGGAAAAGCCATATTGCATCTCCCACAACATGTCAATAATTAGCTATCAAGAACACATATGGGATGGGTCACCTCCCCTCCAGATGTCTTCAGTGCACATTTTGAAGGTGTTGTGTCCTTCTCACCCTAGACTACAGCTTCAGGGAAAAAAAAAATATTTCTTCAAGAGCATATTTTCAGTCCTCAGAAAAGAGGAAGCGCCAAATAAGTACTTTCCAAACAACGAGGCTGCCTGGCAAGACTCTCTCAGAGGCTGTGGCAACTCCCTCTTCAAATCACATGTATGAAGAGAGAACAAGAGGTGGCAAAATGGACTATTGCCCTGTCCTGCCCCTCCAGAAAACCTGGTGAGTTGGAGYATGAGCCCAGCAAATCACACTCCAGAAGAGAAGCAGCCAGAACTTGTATATGAATTTGCAAGAGGGCCCCTGGAAGCCCTGACCACAGCCCTTAGCCACGGGAACCACCTCGGGAGCAGCGCTCACACACCCCCATGTACACCCTGAGCCAGCCCAACCACCAGATCCGGGCTCTTCTCCACAATAAATCTTACCTCTCTCCTCAGCTCCGGTGCTGGCCACAGGCTCAGACCTGCAATTACTTGCGGGACAGTTATTTATTGGCAAATGTCTGGCTGCCAGATTTACAGGCCCAAATAGCAGGTGCAGCTGCAGGCACAAAACACTTAAGCATCCATGTCTGTAAACAAACAATTGGCATACCCGGATGTCCTGCTGCTCCGGTATAATTATTCATAGGTGGAACAAAACGGTCCTGTTAAAGCATTGCCAAGAGCTGACCCCAAGCCTGCAGGCACAACTCCAGCAGGCGTTCTGGATAAACCACCAAAAGCCTTTCATAGTCATCTCATTGCAGCCTTGGAATCTCAAGCATCACCTCCCAGTGTGGGCACAAAGCACGCCTTGGTCCCCAGGCACACCAGTTTCCACGTGTCAGTTCCTGTCCTCCAGTCCTACCTTGTCCCGTTACATCCCAAGGGTGAGTATGGGCCTGGTCGTCATGCAGGTCTCTCAAGAGCTTGTGGCTTTGGGGTGGTATCAGCAATCTCAGTTCTCACCCACCTGACCCCACGCTGGTKGGGAGGTTGTGGAGGAAACGTGACTGCTGCTGAGCTGGTCCCGCCAGGCACGAGGGACCCAGGCAGCACAGATCCAAGGGGGTTAATTCCAAGGGAGCAAAGAAAGAGCCAAGCCTCTGAATTGGGCTGGTCACTAGCTAAAGAACACCTGGGTCAAGAATTCCCCCCTCCTGGGTCATTGTGCCCTTGCTGAAGTCACAGTTTGGCAGCCACTCTGGGAGCAGTCTCGGCCTCCAGCATTGGCAACCAAATAAATTTATATTGCTGCCCAAGCRGGCAATTTTCCAGAGCCTGTCTAGTGCTATTAATGTTGTTATGAGGTCTTGTTATCCAAAGAGTCACCATGGGGAAGRTTTTTGTTTAAATCTTACTGAGAAATGGCCAAACTCCTGGATAAGCCCAGACCTCACTCTTAGAGTCACTTTGGACCTCAGCGCTGGAAAACCCTTTGCTGAACTGCATCCAACAGGATGGGAGCCAAGAAGACGGTGGCAAAACAGCAGCTGGAGGGATGGGAGCTCCCACCTCCACCCAATTCAGCCATCCTAAAGCAGGGCCTATCTTGGCACAGGAGAATTAGCAGTACTATATCCACTTAAGAATAGTTGCTCAGTGAAGAAAACATCATGTATTAGCAGTATAAAAATGCACAACTACTTTGTACAGACTTCGAGAGATAAAGATGAGGAAAAGGCTGCTATAATTGGGTGAGGAATTTTTGGAGTCAGGACTGAGTTGTCCAAGATGGGATGAGGAGATCCTGGGAAGGTGGCCAGGTCCACTAATGTCCAAAACCATAGCAGGATCTGATGTCCACTCAGCACCTTAGTTTTGCATCTTCTCTGGCAGACAGCCTAAGGGGCAGAGCGTGTCTCATGCTCCATGCACTAGAGACACTTACTGCATCACCACCTATTCTCATGAGACCTTCYCAGCACCTCCAAAGACAAGGATTGACTCCATCAAACAGGCAACATGACTGYTAGGATTCACAGAGCGTTTACAGTCATAGCTCAGCCCTGGCACTATCCCTGTTGGGCTGTATTCATTCCCCACCTTTCCCTAATCCGTGTCTCCAAGTGTGCTGGCACAAGGTCCAGATTCGTCCTTTTCATCTCCTCTGCCTCTGATGCTGGAGTGTGAGAGAAGGATTCCATTCACATTGTAATCAAGGCCTAAGGAACACAAATCCTCAAGGACCTACAGTGCCCCAAACTGATCAAGTTAAGGAGAAAAAACACACAGTTTTACTGTTCACAAGTATCTGAGGAAGGATTCTGTCCCTGCTCTCACCCACCCTGCCAGGTTGGGGAGGGAGAGCCAGGGTGCAGCAAGTCTTCATCTCCTCAGCCAGAGCCACGTGTTGATGAGGCAGGCAGAGATGAGCACCGAATAGACCAGAGTCTCCTTCTGGCGCCAGCTGCTGCACTGCTCCTCCAGCACCCGGAGCCTCCCCGAGATCCTCAGCAACTGCAAGCAAAGGAAAGCAGCAGATCCACTGTTAGTCCTGGGATTAAGTGCAAGGCAATAGCAAAGCACCAGAAAGGCCAAATGGCAATGGATGAAGGGATGGGAAGTGCCAACTTTTTTGGGTCCTCAGGAGCAGGTGCTTCGGGAAATGACCCTTCTGATGCCATTCCAGAACCATTAGTGCAGACAGATGGAGAACTTGACTGTCTCCTGTAGCAGTATATGAGCCTGAAGGGTCAACAAACACCTAGCTCTTTCCCTACGTTTTCCCTTAGAAGCATTTGGRACTAACTTAGCAAACTCCCCATCTACCCTCCTATGGTTCTCCCAGGAAAAACCTGCCATCTTTCACCCGCCTCTTACCTGTTTTCTCATTGCTGCCATCTCAGCCGTGCTAACCTCCTCCAGGGAGCAATCGGAGGCTGCGCCTGGCTCCGGGGAGCTGGGGAGAAAAGCAGAGAGGCAAATGGGCAAACACAGCCAGGAGGGGCAGTCACCTCCTCGCACGCGAGGCGCTGCCGGGGCAGCAGAGGGGCCAGCGTGCTCGGCCAGGCAGGCTTCTGTGGCCAGGCCACCGGGCACAGCGCTGAGAGCACAATCAGCRCTCGCACAGTGCTGCAGGACTTATTTTAGCTGCCATCATGCATCTTTAGACCCTCCACCATGCACTCTGGAGTGAGCACAGCGCACACGCATGCAGCAGACAATTACRCATAGTTTTTAAAAGCACATGCTTCACACGCTCGTATTTCTTCAGACAGAGAGAAAGAGCAATATTTACCGGGCATCCATTTTCTATAGGCAGAGGAATTCACTGGGGATGGATAAATCATCGTTAGAGCAACTTGGGCAAAAAAGCAGATCACAGAACCAACGTGGCAATCGGAGGATGATTCTCTTTGCATCAGCAGGGGAGGATCCAGCTGGTGAGAAGCAGGTAGCAGCTGGGGGCAACTATCTGAGCAAGCACACCCACCAGCACCTAAAGGATCCTGGTTTTACTTAGATAAGGATTTGTTCCCCTCCATGACCTCCAAATCCCACCAGCTCACTTTGACCTCACAAAAATGTATAAATTTTATAGCAATTTTTACTTGCAACTTGAAACATAAATAAGCAGCCCAAGTAGGCACCATCTTCTTCCATCCCTTTAGACAAAGCAGCCACCTCTGGGATTAGCCAACAGGTTCCTCTTGGAGATAGAACCTGGCTACAGAATCCACAGCAGTACCAGCTGTGTCTTAAGAGTGGCCATGCAATAAAATATGGGAAAATCAAATTCCATGATGGAAATCAAAATTGCCGTATTCTGTGTGTAGTCCCTAACATCAACCWGCCTTACAACAGCTCGTGTATAATCCCAAATTCCCCTGTGCACATTGGTAACTCCCAYGGACACTCATTAAACGTCTGACATAGCGCGAGTTAATGAGCATCTAACACGGCTCTCGTGGAGACCTCGGGGAGAAGGGAATTTATTCCCATTTGCAACACGACATTCATCTTGTCACGTCAACAAGCCAGCGCAGCGTGCAGAGACTGGAGGTAGCTAGGTCTGAAAAGGGATTTGTTGGCTAACACCTCTACATAATGTAGCTGCCCTGTAAAATGAAAGTCATGACAGACTGAATATCCAATTTCCCCCAGCACAAAGCCGTTAAAAGTGGACACATGCCACAGCTTCTAATTGAAAAATCCCGGTTGATACAGGTGAACACACATTATAGCAGAGGCTAGAAATTACCTTCTGATGACTCATACCCTTCAAGAGGTCATTGTAATGAAAATATTCCAGTCTCCATCCAAGGCCAGAGTTTTCTTTATTAAAACTTCAGGACAAACAAGTTGGGTCAGTCATTTTTTATTTTTATTACTTGTGTGGGGGTACAGAGCTGTCTCTTTAATGTGCAACAACTCCTGCACTTGAAGTGATGCAAACCCTCAAGAACAGGCACTCCAAGGTTCTTGGTTTCAAAGGGAGACCAAGACCCGTGGCAGAGAGAGGCACAGGGCTGATGCCAGCTACGTTACAGCAGCTCAGCAACAACCTCCTATCACAGCACCATGGCCTAAAGCTCCTCCACCGCACAGGGGAGGAGGATCTTACATGGCCTCTACCAAACCAGACCTCTTGGCATGCCCTGATTTCTTCAAAAAGCTGCTTCTGAGGACAGCCAGCCTGGGGGGTTTAAAGGTAGGGATATTGCTTTGCATCATCCAAACAGGCCCCAGCTTTGCTGCCTGCTCCTTCACTCCAGCTGCTGAG
The DNA here is from genome assembly GCF_003342845.1 of Nothoprocta perdicaria. Classification (NCBI taxonomy): domain Eukaryota; kingdom Metazoa; phylum Chordata; class Aves; order Tinamiformes; family Tinamidae; genus Nothoprocta; species Nothoprocta perdicaria. The sequence goes on from NW_020454871.1 coordinate 373,580, forward strand.
GGAAGATTCAACAAGACACTGATGACATAGAGGAGGTACAGACCTGTGTCACATCCCTCTCTCCTCCCTTTCTGTCCGGAGATTTTGCTCAAGAATTAGAAAAACGGAGACATTCTTCCAGGGCTGCGGAGTGCTCAGCAGCCTCACGGCACTGCAGACACGCGAGGGCTGCAAAGGCAGCTGTGAACATTTTAAACTTCCTGCAAATGTGCAGRTAACAGGGTGGTATGGAGAGGCTCCAGCACGTGCCGAGATGCTGAGCCCTGGAGCACACATCCATACTGCCTCCCAGCAGATCCAGGCCATGGGTTTTCGCTGGGGTTTAGGGTTTAGTGCAGCTGGTTCTTGCAAAGAGTAATTTGTGGGAGACAGTGCCTGGTGACAGGCTCCCTATCAGGCAGTTTGGTCTGGATTTTGATTCCCTTCATACATTTCTCACCATCAAGTTATCAAAGAAAAAAAAAAAAGTAGCATTTGCTTTGCACTGAAGAGCAGCCAAAATCCCAGGGCTCTCATAAGAGGTGTTAGATCACCCGAAGCAACCAGAGGGATGGCATTAAGCTAAGCAGGAGACTCGAGCTCTGGTGTGTTAGAAGGGACTCTGCGGGCTGACTGCACCACATACTCCCAGACCAAGGCACCCAAAGCTGGCACACAGGTTAAGTGGGACATAGAGAGAATGACAGGCTGCACAGGACCATCCTGCTGCACCTCTCCAGTGCTGGGCATCCCTGTGAGTTGCAAAGCTCATGCCTGGTTCATGCCTTAGGAAGGCAAGGGCAGAGCCCTGTGGAGTGACAGGGAGATGGCTCAGCACGAGCCCAAGTCACCTGGATGGCACCGGGCCTTGCAGAGAGTTCTGGACACGGTGGAAGAGCACCTGGCCCAGGAGRAGCATGGTCTGGAAGATGTTCTGCACTGAGTAGATCCTGTCCGTCTGCACGAGGAGGGGGCGCGGGGCGCCGTGGGTGGCCAGGGGGCCCGTGTCCAGCCTGGGGTGCACACAGAATCACGCCTGTCATCGCCCAGCCTAGCACAGCACTGGCACGGTTGGACATTTGGTGGCGCCCTTCATCCTTACAAGGGCTCCGAGCCTCGCCAGGAGCACTGACCGCTGAGCAGGCCGAGCACACAGGCTGGGCAGCAGAAACTCCCTCCGCCAGCCTACAGGTTTAGAGGCACTGCCTTCACTGATCCCATTGGTGGCCAGTGACAGGACAAGGGGCAATGGGTACAAGTTGAAACCCAGGCAGTTCCATCTCCATGTGAGGAAGAAMTTCTTCACTGTGAGGGTGCCAGARCCCTGGCACAGGCTGCCCAGGGAGGTTGTGGAGTCTCCTTCTCTGGAGATCTTCAAATCCCATCTGGATGCCACCCTGTGCCACATGCTCTGGGTGTCCCTGCTGGAGCAGGAGGGTTGGACTAGATGACCTCTAGAGGTCCCTTCCACTCTTAACCATTCTTTGAAATAAGATCACGAGACCATACGGGCCACAGAGAACAGCTCACCTGCCACCTTGACACAACTCTCAACTTATARGGGAGAGATGGGTCCATTTTAGGGTTGACCTAGGGGGCAGTTTCCCCACTGGAGAGAATGTCTCCAGTTTCCCCTTAACTAACCTTGCCAGAGAGTGGGCTTTGCTTGTCACTACGCCGTCCCACCTTGGGGACACACCAAGGACAAACAGATGGCAAGAGCTGCCGATCCGCGCGCATCCCAAACACCCCCGGGGTAGTGCTCACCGCTCGTGGCGCTGGCCCGCGCTGGGCACAGCCAGCTGGGCACACTCACTCGGGGTCCTCTCCCGCCGCGACCTGCTGCTGTGCTGGCCCTGTTGGCATTAAACACGACCACATCAGCGCGGGGATCGCCCGGGGCAGCCCGGCCCGGCGTCCTGCACCGTCTGCAGGGCAAGCGGCGCTGTCGGCGTGAGCGACGCGCTCCGTGGCCGCTGCATTACACCTTGAGTCCTGCAGCTGGGTTTCATGGCACAGCCATGTTCCAAGTCCCCAGGACAGCCCCAAGCCCTCAGCAGGGCCTCTCTGAGCAGGACTGCTTGATCTCAGCCCGTCCTTGCGGTGGTTCCCTCTAGTTTCACCCCCAGTTGTTTTCCCCCTGTGCAGGGAAGGGGAACTTGGAAGTGCAGCTGAGATGGTGGATTCTGAGGAGAACGGCATGAAGCTAATGCAGCTGGAAAGGCCCTTGAATCTTGGGAGGAAAAGCACTTTGGAAGACAGCTCAGCGGCTCCAGGCAGTCAAAATAGCCCTACCCATGTCAGAGGCCTCTCTCTGAATTAATACATACAGGGTTAAAATCTGCTTTTATGCTCGATATCAGGTTCTTTTATGCTGCTGTGATGGAACAGCYGCTTATACTTAATCCAGGAGAAATAGTGGTTGAAAAGGGACTTCAAAAGTACCAGGAGGGGGTTGTAGGGAGACTGAATCATGGTCTGCACCTTCTCCAGCCCATTTCCTGCTCACAAAAAGCATTGAGCGCCCTCGCTCAATCCACATCCCAGGACACAGCAGCCTGGCACACAGGTGTGTGGAGACAGGAGATCCCACTGCCTCTACACTCAAGGTCCTAGATAAGGATTTAGGAAGCTGCACTCCAGAAAATGGATGCAGGCTTTGGCTCATAACAGACCTAACCTAGGGGTCTGTGACCCAAACCTAGGCCTTGCCCCCTCCCACACGCCCATGGGCAGCCCTTTCTGCTCGCAACCCCGTACCGATCGTTTGCGCTTCTGGGAGCTTGATCTGGTGCCTACGTGCAGAAAAGGGAACTCCCCGGGCGCCGCGGGGTACGCAGAGGAGTCCGGGGACTCGTGCACCACAACAGAGGGGACCTTCCTTTGCTGGTCTAGCAGGATGGGCCTCAGAGCAGCATCCGTCATGTCTACAGAGAGAAAAAAGAATTAAACCAACTTTGCCCTCAGGTCAGGACGGAGGGGAGATTCACCCATGCAGGATAGCCAATCCTGTGTCTAAAGTTATCAGAAATACATCAGAAGAGTATTTTCCACATATGTGGGACGCAGGGTGATCAGGGCAGGTATGGAGGATGCCCTGCTCCGGGAAAGCAACAAGTTCGGGGGTTGTCTTTTGAGAAGAGCCATGACTCTCAGCATCCGCATGTGAGGAGTCTACCAGAGGCCAAGAGGAAGCTCCAAGGGATGTGGAGGGACAGATTTCTCCCTCCCAAACCCTCATCCCAACCCTCCTGCTGTTCTCAGTCTCCTTAGTGCCTTGCTACCTGCAAAGACACCCTGTCTCAGGCACGCACTAACACATCTATTCACTTAMTCACCTCTTTTCCAGGACATTTTGGTCCTCACTACTGGGAATAAGACCCATCCTGYGCTCTGTTGGTTGTATTTGCCCACCTCTCCCATCATGCTTCCTTATCTTGMGAAGGAACCTGACATCTGTCCTTCTGCTCCTCTTGCAAAGCAAACTGTTGAGATTTATAAAGGGATCCTTCTCTCTAGCTGTTACAGAGACCCATCAGCCTTCACGCAAAAGACAACCGGAGACATTACCTGCAAGCGAGATCCTATCTGGGATGTGCATCCGAAAGGAAGGAGGGACATCCTCGCTCGTTGGCTCCTCCTCGACGGGGCTGAAGCTTTCTGCCACCTTCAGCCTGTTGGGCACCCGCATGCTTTGATTGATGGCCTCCGTAAAGAGCAGGTCGCAGCGGGCTCGGTTCAGGTCCAGGCCCCAGAACGGCCACATGGTTTTGTTTTCCACGGATCACTTGGGTAGCCTAGGATTCCACAGGAGGAAATAACAGAGGAATAACAAAGCGGAAGGACACTGACACCAAACACCTGGCATGKGCGCAGGCAACGTAAATGTTGCAAGGCAGTGAAAATGCCACGAGAAACACGGTGAAAAGATGGACACCACGAGGAGCTGTCCCCGAGTGGGGTGTCCTGGGAAGCCCAAGGCAGGGCAGGGGGTCCCGGGCAGGCTGAAAGCCACCTAGGAATTTGGCACTGAACAGCTCAGTTAATAATGAGTAAAAGGCAACAGATCAGCACTCCTGTGGGAAAAGTGCACCATAGATTAAAAACTAGTGGAAAAAAAAAGATTAAAAAAAAAAAACATTTCTAAAATGCAAGGTTGAGGGAAGCTGATTTTTGCATTCAGAAGCTTTCACAGAAGAGCAAGCCCGCAGTGCCCAGACGAGCCACAGGCACACACGGCTCCTCAGCCCTCCCTGCTGCCTTCCTCACGTCTCACCATGCCCAGAAAGGTCTCGCTTTGCTCCCAGTCTTCCCTGTTTCCTCACAGCCTCGGGAAGCAGCGGTTTGCTCTTCAGAGCCCAGGGAGAAACCCAGGCGGAGCTCAGCGAGCAGGAGCACACAGGGGCCCTGCCTGCTCTCATCACATCCTCACCCACTTTTAGCACCCGGGGTTCCAATTCCCAGCCCACCAGGCTGGCTCCAAGGGCTGCCCAGGCCTCCTTCACCGAAGCCTCTCAGGGCATTTCAGGCCCTCTCAGCTCCCTGCCTTCTCCAGCAGAAGGGGCTCCCTGGGCACGACAGGACCAGGCAGCTAGACCCGAAGTCCAAACAGCCCTTTTCCTGCTCCATCCTGAGGTGTTTCAGCCCTTCCTAGCCAGCTGGTTTGGAGCCACCTTGCTGAATTTGATCCACATGGGTCAGCAAGCACCAGAGCGGGCTGTGTCCTTAACAGCAGCAAGCTGTTAACTCACACAGGTTGTCCCAACCAGCATCCAGCCACGCTGGTCCCACAGACCTGCAGCTCTGGCTCTGGAAATCCACTGTGGCCAAGCAGGAGTGAGAGACACTGTCCACAGTGATGAACACCTCCAGTAATTACCTACCTCACTTGGCTCTTCCCTCCTCCTTCATTAAAAACAGTTTAATCAAAGAGAAGGAAGCTCACCCAGCATCAGCCTGCTTCCAGCTGCACATAAAGGGGAGCCCATTTCTGCAAGGTAGGGTTGTAGAGACCAGCGACAGGGACACTGCGAATGCTGCAGCCCCCAGGCTCGCAGGCCTGTCCCTGGCTGCCCCCCACCTTCCTGTGGGGGTCCCCTGCCACCTGTGGGGTGGCAGGCAGGCCACCCCACAAGCCCTGCCTGGGCCCRGCCTGTCTTCACATGTGTCTGCCCCAACCTGCCCTCCCACAGCCCCAAAACTGCAGGAAAGGAGGATTTTTGCAGGGACTCTCTCAGGGAGCGGCATCAGCAAGTCCCATGACTGTCCCGGAGCGGTGCCAGACCCTCAGGAGGAGGAACGTACATGAGGCCTTCAGCCCCGCAGCCTCCGGCCCGGCACGACAAACACTGCAGCCAAGTGTTATTTTCTTCCTCCACATTTTTGGTGCTTTAGAGGAACAAACACCCGCATTGTTTTCATGTCCTGCCYTCTGTGAAACCAGCATATATTAATAATAATACATCCAGAGATGGACGATCCATTCAGTTTCYCATTGCCTGTACAACTGCTGCAGCACTCGGGAAGCACAGGGATGGGAGGGAAGCGGGCAGCAGACTGTGAGAAACTAAGCTATTAAGACAAAAATAAAATTCAGCTGTCAAAATCCAAGAGAATAAAGGGCTTAAGCGGCTGGATTTCCTCCTTTAACTTTCTTTAGGGCTTTTCTATTTACTGCCAAGCAATCCCCTCACGTCAGCAGAGGAGCCGGCCCAGAGGCTCAGATCCCGCCGTTCCCTTTGCGGTTGGAGTGGCGGGGAATTTCCGGCCTGCTAAGCCCCTGTGAGCAGGAAAGCYGGGAAAACCGACGCGGGGGAGACACCGGAGCGTCCCAGCAGCCCGGGCGTCCCCGGACAACCCGCCTGGGCTCGGTGTCGCTCAGGGAGCACTGGGGCCTTGCTCCTCCTCCCGGCTCCGGCTCCGCGTGGACGCGGCCTGGGGTGCCGCGGGCCGGGYAGGACCCTGCGGCAGGGAGGCCCCTTGGGCGCTCGCGGCCCCGGGACGCTCCCACCGGCGCCGTTCCTGGACACGCTTCCCAGCGAGTGAGGCAGCACCAGGAGCCCAGCGGGAGCTGCCGAGCGCTCCCTGCTCCCGCTGCTGGAGCCGGCTYGGTGCCCCATACCCACCAGCCTCCCGATCTGCAAGGGGCAGCGAGGGCACTTACAAGTTTTGGGGGAGTTTAGGACCACTTAACTAACCTGTAAACAAGTGCTCTTCCTGCCCCCGTGCAGCCAGCTGGGAGGTGATGTCAGCCAGGGCCCAAACCCTCCCATCCTGGCCGCGTGCCCACACACGCTTAAAGACACAGCCGGGCTCATTAMGGAGGCGCCGCAGGTGCTAACGAGCGGGCTGCCTCCCTGGACAGCCAGGCACGCGGAGCGGCTCTCGTGGGCAGCCCAGCCCCGAGTGCCTTCCCCTCGCTCCTGCGGTGAGGCACACGCATCCCTGGGCTCCGCTCGCCACGCGGCCCGGGCGTTTCGCACCGAGCGCCGGTGGCTCCGGCCTCCCGGGGCTCCTGCCTCGTCTCATGCCCTGGGCACACGACGACGCCAGAAATAGAAACGGGCGGCGTGCTGCGAGCAGCAGGCCCTRCGCCCTCCTGGAAGGCCTCCAGGACGAGGCTCCGCTGCCAGTCCCAGGAGCTTTTCTCCSCTTTTCCACAGAGGGACGTTATTGTTCACAGCAAACACTGCGCAGGCTGTGGCCRCGCACAAGGGCTGCTTTGTGCGGGCCGGCACGCACAGTGCAAGGAGCGGCGCGCACTGTCCCAAAGCCTGTGCGGAGGTGGCATCTCCAGGGGCGCGGGTCCCCAGGGAGCCTCTCACCCCTGCTGGGCACCTCGGAGCACTCATGATCCCACAGGRATCCCATCCCGTGGGGCCACAGCTCATCTCGGCAGCCCCTCGGCGGAGTCTGCGGCGGCGAATGATCCTCTTGGGATGAACAACAGTGTTAAACACTTCTGAATGGGGACGGAGTCCAAGGCCTGACCGTGAAATCCGGTTTTGAAAGAGCTTAAAATAAATCCCGCGCTGCCCTAGCCTTGCTATTTAAAGGGGATTATTGAAGAGGTTTAGGAGCATATAAGGGGCACATCAACCACAACCTGGGCAACCAAATCCCCGCAAAGACTTTAGGAAATGCCTCCACGCTTCACGTACCAATCAGGGCTCACAGTTCCCAGGGGCTTCCCCACTCCCACCACATGCTTGGGAAGCCAGGCGCTCCAGTTGGATGGGAAGGGAGCGGGCGGCTTCGTTCCCCGGCCGGGCCCTCCTCGCTGCTCGCGGTGCTGTGGCCCTATCGGCGCCACCACCCACAGCCACGGTTGGGACTGCAGCTTMCAGCCCACAGCGGAGCCACGTCCCAGCGCCTGCACAAAACCCCAGCCCAGCTAAGCCCAGGAGACGTCCCCAGCGCCAGGAACCCAGAAAAGAGGCACCCGCAGCACCCAGACAGTGAGGGTTTTTTAATAAATATCTTCTGGCACAGAAATACACCAGGTTTTACAGAATACAAACTGCAGGGATAATGGCCGAGCTTCAAAGACAGAGGATGCAGGAGAGCCCGTCCATCTGCCTGTGGTCTTCTCGGGGCTGCGCCGGGCCCTTGCAAGGCCGCCGTTTGCCAAGGCCAAGGCGAGGGCTGAGGGGAGGCCATGCGGCACCGGCAGCCCTGTCCCCACAGGCCCTGCCTGGCGGCGGGTGCAGTGCTGGGACCGTGGGGTGCAGCGGGCAGGGCCATGCGCAGCCCATAGACACGAATGTCCTCTCGGTGCTGGTGGTGCAGGAGCCCTGGGGCTGCAGCGCTGGGTGCTCCAGAGCCCGCCCCAGGGACCCTCCTTTTTGGCCCGTTATTYGGGTCTGGGAAAGGACGGGCCCAACTCCTGGAGACTGCAAGCTGCCCTCCCTCAGCWGCAGGGCAGGGGACACGTTTGTCACCCCCCAAGGCCCTGCCCTGCCACCAGGACACCCAGAGACACCACGGCTTGGCCCTGCGCCCACCCCGTGCTGTCCCCAGCTGCCAGGCCAGGGCCTCTTGTCATCGCTCGGCTCTCACCTGGGTGACCATTGCTAAGGACAGCTCTGATTTTGTGCCACTTCTCACCCTTGTTTCGCTGCTTTCCAGGCTTGTGGGAATCTCTTTGTTTCTCTCTGCCTTGTTCCTTTGTCCTCCAATGACTGCGAAACCAAAGGAAGGTCACGGGGTGGCCAAAAGGAGATGGGATGGGTGGAGAGGCCAAATCCCCTCCTCGGACCTCAGTGACATGGGGGCTGACCCCAAGCCAAGGGCTCGTGTCCCACTCCAGGGCACACACCTGTAGGGAACACAAGTGGAATGGGGAGAAGGGGAAATCTTACACAGCCCAGAGCAGTCCCTATAAATCCTTCACCTCCTTGTGGTGGGAGAGATGAGAGTCACGGGGAGAGGTGCTTTGGGCCAGGGCAGGGCACTTGCAGACCATGTGCTTAATGGTGCACACCTGGCCTTGTTTTGCCCCGTTAGTCCGAGTCCCAGCACAACCTGCCCTGCTCCCATGCGTTCAAAGCTCTCCCATGGGCACCGTGAGATCTCCCCACCTGCTCCCAGGTGCCTGAGGGATCTCTCAAACCTGTAAGATCTGGAAACGTTCCCAACACCCTCACATTCTCCTATGCAAGATCTTTTTGGAYTCTGCTGCAGTAAGAGGAAACCAAGGGCCCAAGGAAGGTCTATCCTTGCTTAACGAGGAACCTGAKGCAGATGTCAGAGCCAGTGAGCTGCCCCTCCACCCCACACAAGGGGCAGAGGGGACAGGCTGTAGAGGACAAGCCCTCTAGATCAGAGGCAGTGCCAGCAGCTTTCCTGGTTGTAATAAAGCAGCTGGGTCGGCAGCCAAAGAGCCCAGTGAATGGCCATGGCCACCAAAGTCACTGCCCACCACAGTCTTGGAGGACAGCAGGGTCCCACAGGCCCCTTTGCCTGCTCTGCATGATGACGCCCTTGAAGGGAGGGCCAGGCAGGACAGAGGTCCGTGCAGAGAGGGTCCATCCCCATTCCCTGCCCGAAGGAGAGGGCGAGAGAGCAGCTGAGAGCGGGGCTGGCACGGCCAAGCCCASGCCGGCTCCCAGGAGAGAGGTGTCCCTGCTGTATGGAGGCAAAGCCCCCCTGTCAGAGGGCACCCCTCAGGCCAGCTCCACCACGGCCCCTGCTCCTGGCACACACCGGAGGGCTCCCTGCTGGCACGCTGCGCAGGAAAGCAGATGCCATGGGGAGAGCAGCTGCTGGGAGGCTCTTCCCAAGTGACTTACCTCAGGGACACCTGCCTTGTCTCCTCTCAAAAATCACAGGACACTTCCCAAGCTGTTTCTCCCTGTTCTCCCAATAGGCAAGATGACCACAGGCAACACAGGGCAGACCAAGCAACCCACTCCCACCTAGCAGGTAACTGGCACACGCGGAGGAACTTGTTTCCCTGGATGCAAAGTGTGGACAGCGACTGCCAGAACAGAGAGAAACCCACAGCACCGCTCCTGCACCCCCCAACTCCTGCTCAGAGCCCCCAGCAGCAAAACAGGGTCTGGTGAAGACTGAGGTCTCAGCACATTGTGAATGGGCTCCAGTCAAATTGGGCATGTCCTTCTGCCCCAATACCTGTCTCCAGGAGGCAACGTGTGCACCCAGCAGGGCTCCGCAGAGCCCCCGGGAGGCCGCAAGGCTGTTTTAATCACGGGAAATGCCACGTCTTTTTGAAGGGAAGGGAATCAAATGCACCATGAGGAGAGCCCCGTATTGAGCCAGTAACAAGTTGCCACTTTGCTCTGGCTACTACAGCACTTACGTGTGTGGAGAGCAGGGGGAAGGAGATGCCWGGCTGCACCCCAGAGCCATCCCCGGTCCCAGCCCCTCCCCACACTGGGAGAGGTGTTTTTGGTAAGGTGGGTAAGGCTATTCCGTGATGGCACCAGCTTGAACGAGTGAGATGGGAGGCCGCCCGGCACAGGAAGAGGGTCCCAGGCACGGTGAGGGATGGGTGTGGGTGCGAGCGKGAGTGTGAGGTGGCACGAGGGAGGCCTCAGAGCCGCTATTTGCCCGCAGCAGGGCCAGCGGCCACGATCTCCTCATACTTGGGCGGCGGGTCGCTGTAGGAGACGCTGGTCTCTTCCCCGCTGCTGCTCTCCGGGTGCCCGGTCACCTCCTCGTAGGAAGGAGGAGGGGTGGCACTGGACAGTCTGGAGAGGACAGAGACTGAGTGCTCCGGCGGGCAGAGGGTGCCGTCCTGCTGCGGGGTGCCCCCTGCTCTGCCATCCCCAAGCGCCCGGCTGCTCGCCTCWCGCTGGTACTGCGTCTCGCCTTGGCTCTGGGACCGTTCCCGGTACACCATGACCCTGGGCAGGCTGCGCCCCGTCCGGCTGGCCAGGTAGCGGTTCTGGGCGTAGGAAGGGCGGTGGCGGGTGGCCTTCTGAAGCTGGCACCTCCAGATGATGAAGAGGGCGATGACTATCAAAAGAGCCACTCCCAAGAGGGGCACCACCACGTACATAGCGTCTGAGCGCTCTGTGCTGTGTCCAGGGTCCTTGACCGAGTAGACAGAGTTGGTGTAGCCTTTCCAGAACTCCATCTGTGGAAGAGACAGAGAAGCAACCGTCGTGTGCTTGCCTGTGGGACAAGCACCACCTACCAGCAGCGCCAGTGACAAACACTGCCATGTCTGGGCCCACAAAGGAAGCAGAGTCATTTGGCTGTTCCCCACCACTCTTATTCTGCCAACATCTGTGGCAACCAGCACAAAATACCATATGAAGACACCTCCACCGTGGCCAACAGCCCTCRTGCCATGGAGACAACAGTTTGGCTAATGGCAGCTCCAGCCTGGAGAACTGGGGACAGYGATGGGAATGTCTTACATATGCTGTTCGAGTGCCAGCTTGACCTGTAGCTGTGGGCACGGTGCCCTGATGCTAGCGAAGCAGAAGGCATTGCCTGGAAAGGGAAGCAAGGCCACGGCTCGCTGTCCTCAGACAGAAGGGCACAGGAAAGACCATCCTGTGATGGGGAGCACTGTGAGGGGACAGACCCTCCTGTGCTTTTCTCCTGTGCTAAGGTGCAAGTGCTTCACACTTCCACYGAGGAGTGGGCTGGGACACACCTACCGTCTTCTCCTTGTTCTCGAACACCTCCTTGACCTCCTCATAACTGCAGACCTCCTCGATGCACTCCCGCTCGATGGTGCCCTGGCGGATCTCCTCCAGGAAGCCGTTGGCCCGGGGAAGGCGCTTCAGGAGCGAGTGGGCATTCCTGGCCCCGAGGAACACTGCAACACACAAAGCAGAGAGGCGCTGAACAGAGGCAGCCCGGTGCTCACCAAGCCCCCAACAGAATTCGGGTGACGCAGGCTGGGAACACAAGCTGGGAACAGGCACCAGGCACAGCCAATAGCCCAGGGCTGCGATTCATCCAAGCTCCCAGCACGGCAAGGAAAGCCCACCCAGGGAGAGCAGACCCAAAGGAGAACAGGCCTCTTGGGGTCTGCCTGGGGACTCCAAGCACCAGCAACACCTTTGCGCCAGGGCTGAGATGCCAGAGACATAGGAAAAGGCAGGTGCAGAGCACACAGGACAACCTCAGAAGAGAGAGGAGGCTCTTACAAGCCTTGCTTCCTGCCCTTGACAGGTTCTCTCCCCCCTTGCTGGAGATCCTGCAGTGCAGGGGTGTGCAGCCAGGCCTGAGTACCATGACAAAGGTACTGAGGTGCAGTTTGTCACCTCAGTCAACCAACACAGTTTATTGCACTTTCAGAGTCCCCCTTTTCATCACCCCGCAGTTGCCCTTAAGGCCTGCTCRGTCCCCTCGGTGCTGGGGGGTGGACAGAGGCACCTCACAGCAGAAGAGCCGAGGTCCAGCAAGGTCCAGCCAGCACCTTACTAGGACACGGTCATACATGTGAGTTGATCCAGTGCCAGAGCAGTGCCAGCCTGGGCGCAGGAGAGCTCCCAGCACGGGAACCCTGAGCCCCAGCTCAACAGGCTTGCAGAGGCTCAAGGAAGCCCTTCAGCGTTCTCCAAGGAACCAGGGAGAAGAGGCCACCTCCGCAGCCCCTCAAGCGCTTAGCAGATCTCCAGCAAAGCCGTTAGGAGGGCACAAGGCAGCTGTCCCGGGCCCAGAAGCCAGCCACCAGAGCCAGGACCAAGCAGCACCACCAAGAACGTGGCGGTAGTGCACCCACCAAATCACTGCATCAGGACAAGTGGGTCCTCCTGATCACCATGGGGAGGACAGACCATGCACTGGAAACCAGTGTCCAGACTGGAAACTGCTTCAAGGTCATGCAAGCTCTTAAGTTCCACGCAGCTCCCAGAGAAACTGGTTGCCTTTGTTGCAGTCCAGCAAGGGCAAATATCTCCAAAACACAGGCACCACACAGGAGACCAAGAGGCAAACGTAGAAACCACCCTGAGAAACGTCTTATCAAACGGCTTCACAGCCCCATCACTATGGCCTTGTGGTGCAGAGGCCTTGCAGATGCTCCCAGGGCCAGGCAGGCTCTACCTTGCCCATGCCAGGCAGTGATATCCCACCATGGAGCATGCAGGTAGGAAGCCAGATGAGCTTTTTATGGCTTAGCCTTCAGCTGGATCAACCAGAAGAACCAGCTCCCACCGTGGCAACATGAACAGATGCAGGATGAGGCAGCAAGGGGACAACTGGACTTCCCCCATAGACCAGCTTAGCTGTGATGCTAAAAACGCTCCTTCAATAAGGAGCTGGTAAAGGATCAAACAAAAAGGTAAAAACTTACTTCTGTTCTTAGGAGCTTTTTAACAGACTGCGACAGGTTTCTTTCTGCTTAACCTTGAAATTACCCGGCTCCTCAAACAACACAGCACAACTTTTCTGAGCATATGTGCAAATGCAAAGGCAGGGAGAAGGCCAAGGCCGTAAGCAGCTCCGCAGCAGACGCCATCCTCTGCGCAGAGGCTTTTTTTGGTGCTGCGTGGGAACGTTTTTCCCCTGTGATTTATTAATGGCTTGTTTTGGAGAGAGAGCTTGCGGAGGGCTGAGCCACTGAGGTGTGAATGAAGAACAGCATGAATGATGTGAGTCAGAGACTTTCCCTCAGAACCGACTTTATTATGCAAACCCTTTCTTTTCTATACATGGGCAATCAAAAAAGTGTTTTCAAAAGGCACAGAAGGTGCCTCAAAAAAAGAGAAAGAAGTATTTGCAAGAGGCCAAGGAGGAAGGTAGGGATCAGCTTGCCTCAGCTTTCCCAGTTGAGCAGGGCTGTAACGGCTTGACAAGGAGCGGATTTTCCAGGGCATCTCTTGAGCCTTTGCTGAAGAAGAGATTCCACAAAAATACCATCTATTTGGCAAATATCTGTCACTGGAGAAGGCTGGCCTCAACTCCTTTGCCTCCATCAGGCTGCGGTGTCAGTTCTCCCCTCCTCAGTGCTTTGGCCTGAGGCTCTTGCCAGCTTCCTCAGCACCTCTTGGAGCAGCAGGGACGGCTGCACGTCGTAGGGTTTTCCAGCCCTGCAGGTATCAGTCACTGCCCCATGCCCTGCTTTGCCATGTTGAAGCGGCCACTATGATGGGAAATAAAAACAGGCAGATATCAGGAGCCAGGTACCAGCTGAGAGCACGTTGGGAGAGACGCTCGTGCCTCTCCCCGCACCCAACCTCCCGGCGGGATCTAGGAATGGTGGCACAGTGGGAACCTAAGTGACCCTCTTCCTCCTCACTCCCCCCTTCCACATGGGGAGAAAGTGCGGGGTGCTCACCGGCCTGTGGAGCAGAGAAGGAACCCCAGTGGCCTTAGTAACCAAGAGCCTTCAAACCGCTCTCTCCTGACTGGGACCCGCGAGGCACATGAGGAGCACGCAGCGGTGCAGGAGCGAGCACTGTCCTCAAACCAGCAGGCAGAGGAGAGTCTCCCACAGCCCAGCAGCGACCGGCCCTCGTGCCTCTCCAAATCTCCCAGCACCAGCTAGAGCACTGGTGTCCAGGAAAGGTCAGAGCTTTAGGCAGGGGGAGCAAGAGCCGAGGGCTGGCTTCATGGCCATATTTAAGGTGCTGCTGGCCCCTGGTGGCAGGGCCACCCCACAGCTCTCCTGTCTGGCATCCAGAAACACTCCCAGGGCTGCTTCTGGTCACGGTGACAAGCAGCTGTGTCTGGAAAGAGGCAGCCAGGACTGCATGGCAGGCCCTATGGGGAGCACAAATGGGTGACTGTGCTAGCCAAAGGGACAGCTCGGTGGCCAAGGGCACTGCACCACGTGGGTACTGCACCCACAGGTAGCCAGGAATGCTGCGCAGTAGCCCAGAGAACAAAGCTCCAGGAGGGAGAAAATGCAGCAGCTGGAGACCTAGGGACCTGGCAGATCCATTAACAGCGGATTAAAACTGTCTTTCAAAAACGCTAATTTGTGCCAGAGTCTGAAACAGCCTCATATGGAGACCCCTGCTCCCTCCCGCACGTGGCACAGCACAAATGACAGAAGGGCACGTACCTGCCGCCCCTCGCGTGCTCCTCCTGCCCAGCGTGCCGCTTGCCTCCGCCTTCACCGCCGGCGACATCCCAAGCAGATCCGGAGATCCCAGATCTGCAGAACCTCCCTGTCCCGCTCGCCATCCTGCAGGCAGTTCAGAACCACCAGCTCGCTGTGTTGCCGGCACAGAGCTGCGTGCAGCCCCGGTGCCGGCTGCCCGGGAGAGCGAGGGGGAAGGTTCAGCCCCGCTCCTTACAGACCACACGTCACTCTCCACCCTGCACCCGCGCCTGCCTCAGCCCAGCTTTAAGCAGGCCAGCCCAAGCGGCCGCTGCCAGGCCCTGCTCAGGTGCCAGGCCCGGCAGCTCCAATACGGAGCTGTTAGGGAGTGACACAGAGCCCGAGCGAGCCCCAGGAGCTGCACACAGCCCAGGCTGGCCCTAGGCTGGGCATGGCCTTGGATAGAGCTCCTGGGCCAGCCCCATGAGGAACGCTGTTGATAGGAGATCCCTGTGCAGAGCAGTAACCCCTGCAGAGGGGCCAGTCCAAAGAGCTGAGGGAGCCACGCTCTGCACATACAAAAGCTCATACAGATCCACCCTKCAGCCATACAAAAGCTCATACAGATCCACCCTGCAGCATCCGTTGAGTCCTGGAGAGGTCAGTGCTTCAGCACCACGTCTCACTTCCACCTTGCACAGGGGAGAGAGAAGCACAAGCCCAGCCGGACCTCACGCCTTGTCCAGGGACAGCAGCCACTGGCATCTGCTCCCCATGGAGAATAAAGACCCCTCTCCCCCCAGACAGGGCAGATCCAGGAGCCCCTTCCTGGAGAGGCRGCTGCAAAACACCCCCCGTCTCCCCAGCGGCACCACCGTCACCTCTCTGCCTCCAGCGGGGACACTTACTTGCCATGCTGCCTCACTCGGCCACTGTGGGCTCCCACCTACCTGCAGGGAAGAAAACAGGAGAGTCACTGAGAGCCCACGCTGCAGCCCCGCAGCCCCCGGAGCCCAGGAGCACCCCCAAAACCCCCTCGGCAGGGGACAGGTTTGCTACAGGAAGACCCACACGATGCACAGGAAACAGGTTCAACAAGAGGTTTTGCCATTACAGGCCTTTCAYGGTTCATGTTTCCAAACTCCTTCCAAAGCTGCAGCGTCCCAGAGCCATTTGCTCCTTCCTCCCTACCTGCAGCCCACGGAGGAAATAGGGGCAGAAGGGAAAGTCAGGCCAGCCCTGCAACCTGCCAAGCACTTCTTTGAGGCCACCAAAATCACGGGTGCTCAGACAGCGCCAGCTTCTCCAGGAGACAGAACCTCCAACACAACCAGCAGGACACAAAACGGGAGCAAAAGGGAGAGATTTCCCTTCCCTTGACTCGGACACCACTCCAACAGCCAGTGAGATGTCTTGACACAACAGAGATGAGCAAGAGGAGCGATCAGGGACACTGTGCTGARTGTGGAAGGAGCACGTGGCATCATATCCCTCCTCTGCCCGGCCTGCCCAAGAAGTCAGAGGGCTGCAAGACACCCAAACTGCAAAGGGAAGATCTGAGACCAAGGAGAAACCCGTTGTCTCCCCAGAAGATCCAGCCTRTGTTTGAGAGGCTGCAGGGAACACTCTGCCGCCCTTCCCTCCCGTCAGAGGCTGACGGACGCAGGTGCAGCAGCCGGCTGCTTTTGGACCCACGTTCTCGCTCCTGCAGCTCCTACGCGTGGCCCGCAGCGCGCCCGTCCCCGCCGCGCAGCCCACGGCACGGCACCCCCTCTCCTCGACACGTCTGGCCGAGCCGGGAACGGCAGCACTGGCACGGCAGCTGCCCACGCAGCCAAGGYGGTGCTTTTCCTGCTGCAACGGCACCTTCTGCCCTCCAGAAAGTAAACCAAGATGCACAGGAGCGAAAACTAACTCTGCAGAGGGAGAGTATATTCTTCTCTGCACAYAGGAGGAATTTTTAGCGTGTTTTTTGTACTTGGTCTTCTCATCGTGCTCTGACACAGAACTGAACACAGGGGTACAAAGCCCCTTGCCTGCAGAGGGTAACTGTGACAAACGTCACGAGCGTCACAAAACACGGGTGACAGGAGCAAGCTCCCTCAGGGATTCACACCCAAGGGAGGAGCAAAGGCAGTTAGTAACAGGGGGAACTAAAACACATCGTGACCTGAGACTTTGGCGGTTCGGTCYGCACCCAGAAGCACTTCAGGCAGCTCCGCTGGGGGGTCAGCAGCAGCACGAGGCCCTTCCCTGCTCAGCGGTGTTAGGAGTTTGTGTCTAACAAGCTGAAAGGCACCGATGCAGACACGTGGAAGGGCTGGAGCACTGCCACCAACAGAGGAGGTTTCTATCCTCACCAACAGCCCGTTTATGGTAAGAACTACCATTTCTCACTGCAAAAAACAAGGTTTCCCAGAGCTTCTGAGGTTCCTGCACCAGGARTGGCAGGATGCCGAGCACGCATGGAGCTGCACGGCCGGCAGCTTCCAGAGCCTGAACGTAGGCTCTTTAAAACGGYCTGTGAAACTCCGATGGAAGAACTCGGGCTGGAAGAGAAGCAGGGGAAATCAGCAGTGACAGAACTGCATAAATCCAGAAGGCCGGGCCCGCACAACCCAACACGCTGCTCGGAAAACTTGCCTCAGTTTCCACAACGTGAATGTTCAGTGCCACAGGTTATTACCGGCAGCGACACCACATCCCCCTCGTCGACAGGCAGCAGGACTGACTCACACAAATAACRCTGGGCTTTCAAGATCGGATCCGTCACTGTCACAGGTTCCACAACCCATATGGTGCATTGGGCACAGTGATCGGCATAGGAAGATTTTTATTTTTAAAGCATTTTTTTTTTCCCAAACAGAGGGCTGGTGCRCACCGTATCAGAGCTCAGAGACCGTTTATTCCAGCGCAACAATAAACTAGGTCTACAGAAGCCTACGAGCACGAGAGATGCCAACCTCTGGGTGCACGTGAGAAAGAAGGGCATCCCGGATCCCCCCTTGTATTTCCACAAGGGAATTCCTAAGGGGCGTCACCAGCCCCGGCACCTCGGAGGAGCAGGAAGGCCGGCTCCCGGCTCACACACGAGCAAGGAGCCGAGAGAGGCCCGAGGCCGGAGCCGGGCTCAGGAGCTGCCCCGCGGATCCCAGTGCCTCCCGTGGGTCCCGGTGCCTCCATAAATCCCCACGGACCGGAGGTTGCCAGGGGAACCGCGAGGAGGGCGAGGGCCACGGATGCTGCAGCCGCACGTTCGTGTCCCCCCGCTCCCGTTCGTGTCCCCCCGCTCCCGTTCGTGCCCGCCGCTCCCGTTCGTG